>NW_020837956.1:0-192796 GCF_003676395.1 Aethalodelphis obliquidens
AAGTTGAGCACATTGTGTTTTATCTTTATGATGAAATGCCGACTTCCCATTAAAAGGCAAATACTTCTTTTGAAAAAGTTGAATAGAAAGGTGCTTAAAAAAGAGACTTATAGATGAAATTTGGAGGACTAAGAAAAACTGATAAAATTTATTTGATCTTGGGTACATTTCCATTAATTTTAATTAGTTCTGATACATACACATATATGTATATATATGTATGTACACACACACAATACAGTGAAAAGAACAGAATGCCAGGCAACCTAGTGTTTGCATAGAACTTAACAAGCATTGTCTTGTTTTACCCAAGAAAATTTTAATCAGTAAGTAGCAAACTTTCAGTCATTTGTTTATTCATTCATTTATTCAGCAGACATTTGAGGTCTACAAGGTCCTAGGGCCTTTGTTATATTCTGATGTGAAAATATGAACAAGAAGTGCTCTCTCCTCAAAAGCCTGCCTTTCAGCCCAGACAGACTAAACAAAACCCATTATGCTCAGGGTCAGTATTGTCAGTGGAAGCTACATCATAGGGAGGTATCTAATATGAGATCTCCTGGGTGTAAACTTGGTACTATTGCATGTTAGCCTTGTGACCATGGTCAGTCAGTGCACCACAGAAGGCCTCAGACTCTTTATTTTTAAATTAAGTAGCACCACCTCACTGGGTTGCCATGAGTATATAAAGGCCTACGTAGAATGACAATAAATCCTACATAAATATTAATTGTTATGATTAACTTTTAAAAACACAGTGTGAACCAAGTACTTGGGAACACAGAGGTGGGAACTATGGAAAACGACTAGAAAGGTTCTGGAAAGATAATACAGAAAATGTACTCTCTGTGCTGAGTGGGTTTGGGGTGAGAAGAATCTTCAAAGGAACATAGATGGCATGTAAATACATAGGTGCTTAGGGGAGGATGGTTAAAGCTATGGAGGAAGGGGCTTTCTAGAATGCTTATATTGTTTTCCTTCATGTGTTCAACTTTTTTTTAATTGAAGTATAGTTGATTTACAATATAGTGTTAGTTTCAGATGTACTGCTTAGTGATTTATTATTTTTTTTCTGATTATATTCCATTATAGATTATTACAACATGTTGAACATAATTTCCGGTTCTCTATAGTAAATTGTTATTGCTTATCTATTTTATATATAGTAGTTTGTATCTGTTAATCCCACACTCCTAACTTGTCCCTCCCCACCTCACTCTCCCCTTTGGTAACCATAAGTTTGTTTTCTATGTCTGTGAGTCTGTTTCTGTTTTATATGTAGATTCATTTGTATTGTTTTTTAGATTCCACATACAAAGGATATCATGTTGTATTAGTCTTTCTCTGTCTAACTTACCTCACTAAGTATAATATTCTCTAGGTCCATCCATGTTGCTGCAAATGACAATATTTCATTCTTTTTTATGGCTGAGTAATATTTCAGCTTAGTTTTTTACCTCTCTTATAAAACTATAACTTGCCTTTTAAAGACTTTCTCTTCTTGATATCAAAAAGTAATTTAGGTCTAATGAGAAATTGTCACTTTTGGGCCTCTTTCTTCCCAGGTAGCTAGGTTCCCAATGTAGATTTAGTAACTCCATAATTTAACTAATAAATATAGATTTTCAAATAGAAATATATCCTAATTTACTCTTATGTTTAAGGCTAAGGCTTTAAGTTTTTCATCTTGCTTTATTTCATAGTAAGCATTTCTAAAATATTCCTATTCTCTGTTAACCACCTTTTATTGAGAATTCTTTGTTTTATACACTGTGTTGTTTCATTCGTAATTTGGTACTAAATTCGAGTTTTTATTTGCTGTTTTGGTTGAATAGTGCATATCTCAGTCTGTCACGCCACCCTAAAGCAACGAGCTTGTGGAATTTATATATGAGTGTGTGTGCACATGTGTACGTATATGTATCTTAACCAATTTGCAAATGTGAGACAGTTTGAAGTAAAAAACATTTTCCTAACTCCCTGAATATTTTGTGAGATATTGAGAAAAGCAGAGTACATAAATAGCAATATGGCAGAGACTGACTGGCAAGATGATTCATAAGAAAAAAATGCTCTATTTCTCCAGTTCACAAAAATGCACTCATTTTTATTTAAGTATATTTGCCTGTGATCATCTTTCTTTTAAATTTAGTCTAAACTCCTCAAGGTCTTGAACCTATGATACTTGAAGTTTGAATCGATACAGGTCATGTATCCAATGTGGAAAATAACAGTTTCCTTGTTACTTTGAGGGGCACATACATTTTGAATAGACATAGAATTTAAAATAAAATCCTTATCAGTTAATGTTTTCAAAATCAATTCATCTTGTCAGTGCACGCAAATGCTTTAAGAGAATATAGTACCTTCTCTGCACACAAGGGTACTCAGTAAGTGCTAGCCTTAATTTTCAGATATATTAGAAGTGAGTGTACTTGAAATACTATTATTTTAGCAATACCTATTCTCATTTTTAATAAAATTCTTATCTATGAAAATGTCTGCAAAGAATTCAATGCTATTAATCTAATTGAAACTATTTGATTACACGGAGATGAACGTTAAAATGACTAATATTTTTTGGAGACAAATTTAATTTGCTTTTAAGTACTATAGCAAATGACATTCTTCTAGATCTCTGAATGGTATTGATGTTTGTGTGTTCAGGTGTTGCACAAATTAAGGAACTAAATCACTTTTATCGGTAGGAGTTAAATGTGGTAGAGAAGCCATTAAAGTAATTTACAGCAGATGATATGTCAAAGCGGTTTCCTATGAAACCCTACAGAGATGGGAGGGAGTATGAATCACTGAGGATTTTTCATCTCTAATTACTTTAGCTCTCTTAGGAACAACACATAAATTTTTAATGGAAAAAATAAAGACAACAAACACCAGAGAGGGAATGTTGTACTTAATGCTGGCTCACTCACTTTTTGTTTTTCAAGACCAGAATTCTGAGATCAAGCTGAATCTGTATATTTGATTTTTAATGCCTTCTCTCTTCATCTTCTCTAAAACAACATCAGCAACAAATTGTTTATAAGGCCTGTGAGATTTCATTTATTTGTCCTATTGTTTGACTAACATGAGTGGAGAATGCTTAGAAAGCTTACTGTCAGTATATGTTTTTCTTTTATCTTTAATATAGGTTAAATAAACCCTTAGACTAAAAAATGATTTCAGGTACTCCTAAATTTGTATATGAAACCCAAGTACATTAATTGCCATTATTATTTAATTTAATTAAAGTTTGCAGTAGGTATCTATTGCTTGGGTCGTGTAGCACCTACTCACTGTTTTCTGGATAAATCACCCCATTTTTCTTATGGGTAATCTTCATCTATTCTTCATGCAGGGGAGGGGCACAGAGCTGGGCAAGCTGTAGCCATGTGCCTGCCTTGAACTCAGCATTGGGCCAGCCTGGCTAGAGAAGATGCTCAAATTTGTGGTGACATGGAGGTCTGCATGCAAACCTTGGCCTGGATAACCTCAGGTAAGGAGGCAGCTGGCTGACCTGGCCTTATAGAATCAGCTTTCTGGAGATTTTTGCAGGAATACCCATTGACCACCTTACTTAGCCTACTTAGCCTGCTTAGTCCCTCTATAGGCTATGTCTTGTTTGATTTGTGCTTTTAAATGTTTGCTATATTTTTCCTATCATTTGTTTGTTGTTTTGGTAAGATCAAGGTGTCTATTAGCTCAGTCTCCCATGTTGATGCAACCTGAAGTCTGCAATACGGTTTTAAGAACTAAATTCCCCTACTGGTTGTCATTGTACTGGGGTCATTATAGGATTGTCAGATGATTGTCAGACTGTGTGTGAAATGATCAGCTCAGAGCCTGGCCCAGAGAAAGGGCTATGTGCATGTTGGTTAGGGGACTAGAGGAGATGGTTGTGTGTGCAGCCTAGCATGTGTCAGCTGGCCAAAAGTAAGAAAGTGTTCTGGAAAGAAAAGGGCTGAGAACCTCAAAAATCTTCTCTACTTCTTATTTGGAGGCAGCTCTGGTAGCCTCTGTCCCTTGGTCCCATCAGGTCCTCATCACTGGGAAACACTCTCAGAAAACTTCAAAGAGCTGAGTGAAAATACCAGTCAACTGAGTTTCATACCTAGCCAAACACTCTTTCAAGAGTGAGGGCAAAATGAAAAAAAAAAAAAATGAGACAAAGACTTGGAGAGCTTACTAATCCATGGCGCTTTTAAAGGAAATAGGTATAGTTCAGCAAGAAGAAAACTGAACCGAGGAGGAAGTTTATAAAAAAATACAAAAGAAACTAAAAGAAAAGATAATGAAATTTAACCATTAATGGTGCTTTTTCCCAACACAAGTAAGATAAAACTAAATTTCAACACAATAATAAAATATGTTGGAAAGTTCAAGGGTGATTAAATCATATTATCAAGAGGAGAATATAAAGTTGAACTTTGACTTTTAGAAAAATTCACGGATAAGAGATATCTTAACACTTTAAGTGTTTAAAAGCAACTTTTTGATCTTTAGCTTTCAAACAAAGATATAACAAAAATTTTTATCAGTCTAATCAAAGATAGGAAAAAGAACAAAAGAAGCAAAGAAATGAATGGTAAGTAGACACTACAAAATGAGGTGGTAGAAATAACTGTAAATGTGTAAGTATTCAGCATAACTGTTGTCAAGTAACATAATTATTGCAGGTAACAAGTAAATCTTGCCAAGTTACTACATCACGTTGACTTCAGGTTACAGCAACATAGTAGAATGAGCTAATAGAAACCTTGATCTTATCAAAAACACTAACAAATGCTGGAAAAATATAACAAACAGTTAAATGTATAATCCAAACAAGTAATAACATAAAGAGGGACCCTAAAGCACTAAGCATACTTTTTCAAGTAGCAGATATTTTTATCTCCACTTGCCTTACATCTTGATATGTCTTAAATGGTTTTGAACTCTAGTAGAGAATAACGGGTTATATTATATGGGAATCCTGCTGTCCCTAACAGAACAAAATAGGAAGTTCAGAGAAACACACCTACATACATGAAAACTTGGTATATGACAAGGATATTAGAAATCTGTGGAGATAATCGATTTACTGACTAGAGTAGTCACAGTTGGCTACCTAAATAGGAAAATAAAGATAAAATTAGATCCCTATCTTACATCATACATAAAAATCTATTGTAGGTAGAATTACAAAATATCATACAGCAACATATTAAAATAAAAACTGCATAAATAGGAGAATACCGTTTAATTTCAGAGTAGAGAAAAACATTTAAAACTATTCACAAAAAGCACAAGCCATAAAAAGCTAAATTTCACAAAATTAAAATGTTAAATTTCTTTAGAGCGATAAACAGATAACATTAAAAGTCAATCTGGAAGAAGATATTTGGTGTACACATAAGTGTCAAAGAAATAGTAGCTTGAGAACATAAAAAGTCCAATAACCCAATGGACAAATGTGGAAAAGACATGAACAGACAATTCACAGAAAGGGAAACCTAAATTAGCTTTGTAGGTTAGCAATGATGTTCAAATTAACTAGTAATCAGTAAATACAAATCAAAACAACAAAATACAGGGTTTTTTTCCCCATATATAACATCTTTTTTAAAATTAAAAAAAATTTTTATTGGAGTATAGTTGACTTACAGTGTTGTTGGTTTCTGCTGTACAGCAAAGTGAATCAATTATACATATACATATATCTACTCTATTTTAGATTCTTTTCCCATATAGGTCATTATAGAGTATTGAGTAGAGTTCCCTGTGCTATACAGTAGGTTCTTATTAGTTATCTGTTTTATACATAGCAGTGTGTACATGTCAATCCCAATCTCCCAATTTATCCCTCCCTCTCCTTCCCCCCGGTAACCATAAGTTTGTTTTTTACATCTGTGACTCTATTTCTGCTTTGTAACTAAGTTCATTTGTACCATTTTTTTTAAGATTCCACATATAAGTAATATCATTTGATATTTATCTTTTTCTGTCTGACTTACTTTACTCAGTATGACAACTCTAGGTCCATTGATGTTGCTGCAAATGGCATTATTTTGTTCTTTTTTATGACTGAGTAATATTCCTTTGTATATATGTACCACATCGTTATCCATTCATCTGTCAGTGGACATTTAGGTTGCTTCTATGTTCTGGCTATTGTTAATAGTGCTGCAATGAACATTGGGGTGCATGTATATTTTTGAATTATGGTTTTTCTCTGGATATATGTCCTGGAGTGGGATTGCTCACCTCACACCAGTCAGAATGGTCTTCATCAAAAAATCTACAGACAATAAATGCTGGAGAGGGTGTGGAGAAAAGGGAACCCTCCTACACTGTTAATGGGAATGTAAATTGGTACAACCATTATGGAGAATAGGTATGGGGTTTCCTTAAAAAACTAAAAATAGAGCTACCATATGATCAAACAAAATACAGTTTCACACTAATATAACTGCAGAAATAAAAAGTTATGACCGTGCTAAATTGATATATACATATTTATATGAAAAACTGATGTATAACATCCACTGCTGAAAGGGATGGAAATTAAACCAACTTTGGAGAGCAATTTGACAATGTGTAGTGAACCTGAAGATTGCTTATGCTAGGTGTATAACTATAGGAGGAAATATAAATAAGAATGTTCAATGCTAAATTGCTTACAGTGGTGAAAAACTGAAAACAGTATAAATATCCATTAGAGGAAAATTAATAAACAAATTATAGCATATTCATATAATACAGTACTATAAAAAAATCGAAATGATCATGTGCTCCAAGTATTAGTATAAGGTAAAATGTTGAGTAAAAAAATGGAAAAAGAAATTTGTGACGTGATACCCATAGAACGATAACATTTTTGTAAAATTTAAATATGCTGTCAAATAGTATACTGGAATGAAGATGGCGTGCATGGATATTAAGCTTATTTGGAATGATTTTGTTTTAAAAACTGTGAAACAAATTTGGTAAACAGAGAATGTATTAAAGTTGGGTAGTAGATACACGATGCATATTTTGATTTTATTATTTAAAAAAATTTGCATGTATGAATATTTTATAATAAAGTTTTTTGTTAAATAGGAAGATAAGGATGATAGAATAAAATAGAAAAAGGGCAAAAGATATCAATAAATAATTAACTAAAGAGGAAACCTAAGTGACCAATAAATATGCTTAATCACAAATGTAACAAGGTAAATGAAACTAAAGCAAAAATAAAAGCTCACTCTGGGCTTCCCTGGTGGCGCAGTGGTTGAGAGTCCGCCTGCCGATGCAGGGGATACGGGTGCGTGCCCCGGTCTGGGAAGATCCCACATGCCGCGGAGCGGCTGGGCCCGTGAGCCATGGCCGCTGAGCCTGCGCGTCCGGAGCCTGTGCTCCACAACGGGATAGGCCACAACAGTGAGAGGCCTGCGTACCGCAAAAAAAAAAAAAAAGCTCACTCTACCCAAATAGACAAAAATAAAAAATTTTGAAAATACTAAATTGGTGAAGGTGTATGTTAAGATGACCTTTGATGGGAGTGTAAAGTACTGTAATTCCTTTGTAAAACAACTTATAACTTTGAAGATAAGCATATCTTATGTACAAACAACGATATTATCCTAAATATGCCTTCGTGCAGGTGCACAAAGACAAAAGTGTTCATCAGACCATGTATAAGTGGATAAGTGAGAACTAACCTAAATAAACACAAATAGAGGACCAGAAGAATTAAGTCTATTCACATGATGGAATACTACATAGATAAAATGAAACAACTAGGTCTGAATGTATCAACATTGATAAATATAAAAAAAAATGTTTAATAAAAATAAAAATTGTCAAATGTTACATTGACCATTGTACTAATTATGTAGATTTAAAAACGTAAGGACTCTTTATTCTGCTTTTTGATCTATTTATCACCACATCAAGAGCACACTATCCTAATTACTATTGTTTTGTAATAGATATTGATATGTGTGGGCACGTCTCTCTACCTTGATCATTTTCAGTAATATTTTGTCTATTCCTGGTCTTTTATTCTTTCAAATAAATTTCAAATTAGCTTGACAATTTAATTAAAATATGTTGTTTTTTTTTAATTACATTGATTCTATTACTCTGGTAATTTAGGGAAAATTGCCTTTTTGACATTGAGTCTTCCTACTCATAAAAATGATACTTCTATTTTTAAATTGTTGTCGCCAAGTGTTTCAATGTCTGACTGTCTCCAAAAATATATTGTGTATCTTTTGTTGGCTGCCTGTTACCTCTATTTTCCCCACATTCACCACCTACCAAGCTAAATAGTGTGCTTTTCTTTTTTAAATTGAAACAGCCCTTGTTTTTAGAGATGAAAGAATTCTATCTCCTAATTTCTCCCTATTATTAATGAAGTTGTGGGTGAGTAGAGGGCCATTAATATATGCCAGATTCTACCATGAATGCTGGTCAGAAATTATAAGAAAATTAATTGCAAAGAATACACTACTATGGCAAGTGTGTCAGAAGCTGTGATTTATTAGCTGTATCTAGACTGCCTGATCCAGGTAATGGTTAGCAGGGTAGCCTGAGTTATGGCAGATGTGGCTGACTGATCATCATTTAAGGGCAGCATTAATAATGTACTTTCAGAGAATGTAAACATAAAGTGGAAGGTTGCTTTTACAAGTAGGGGAGTTGAAGATATTGCGCTGATTTTGTTCTTCTTCCCAAATCTGTTTACATATAAGCCATTCTAATGTTATGGTTCAGAATCAGCCAAGTTCTAGGAGTATTTTTGCATTACTGACTTAAACTTATCTTAAACAGTGGTAAAAACTTCTATTCATTAAACACATCCCAGAGAGTACTTATTTATTACAGTTACCTATGTGGCCTTTGCCATCATCTTTGAGTCTGTCTGTTGGCTCAAAATCGAGCAGCTAAAAATAACAATTACTGTTTTGTCTCAAATGGAGATTAAAGACAGCTGTCTTTAGGAAGTAGCGTAGTCCAGACACTGTTGTTATTGAGGAACAGTAAGCAAATAGTAATTAATAAGTAGTTTTAGCAAAGTTTGAATCTGGATCCATTGCCTATTTATCAGTGTGGGGAAGACCATCTGGTACCCTGTGGGACATTTCCAAGAGTGTTTACTTCTGCCCACTTGTACCACTAGGACCTTTGGGTGGTTTCAGCACTGATGAAATAACACTCTATGTAGAAATGTTTATTGATCCTAGCTCATCTCTATATTTCATATCAGATAGTAATGAGTTGGAGACATTTTGGCTTCTGGTTATAAGTTCTGAAGCAAAGCTTAGTGCTTATCTATTTAAAAATACATTGCTGCTTGGCTTTCTCCTAGGATAATTGTAGTAACCAAGAGCAAACAAATCTTAAGAGTAAACTATTCACCTACCTAGTATAAATTTATTCAACTGCATGTTTATATATTGGTTTATACATTCTTTTATGTTCCCTGAATACATTATATGTTTCATTTGTCTTGGGTTGTAATTTTCAAGAGGACAGCATCCATGGTGGTTAATTGTTTTGTACCATATTTGAAGCAAGTAGTTGCATAACAGGTGCTGTTTAAAGATTGTAGTAGTGGTGGTGACTCTATATACACCTGTCTTCGGCATTAGCATAATGGACCTGATTTGGAGCTGGATATGATTCGTTTGAATATAAACCTGGAAGAGTCTTAGCAGCTTTCCATAAAATCAAAGTGTTGGTTTCCAGCTTGACTGCCAAACAGGAAATCATTCTTACCAAAGAGGTGAAGGATAAACCTCTGGCAGAGTTTTAGAGTGTGGGAGGATGCACAGAAAGAACCACAGTCTTAAGATGCAGGATAAGAGGCATGGCTGCCACACCAGTTGTTCATCACTAGAGGAAGAAGCAAAACCAACAACATGCACCTTGCAGAACTTCCTGAAGAAAAGCCAAAGCTCCTTAGCCAGGACTTTGATGAAGACTCTTACTTTAAAAGGAATTTTAAGCAAGAGCTTAAGACCAAGAACCTTTGTGAGAACAGTATTACAGTGAAAACTTTGTCCTAGCACACCAAAATAAAAGATGGAAAACCAAGGTATCAGAAAAAGAGACAGATCATATGTGTTTGGAAGATGGGGAAAGTTAATTCACGAGCAAATAGCTTAGTGCACAGGGAGGATGGGATGGGTCTACTTGATACCTGGGACAGAGGGATTCCTGACACTTTGGGTGTGTGGCAGGCTGGGAGGACAGAATGGAAAGGAATATATCTGTGAGAGTTTCAAGCGTCTGGTACAGGAGTGAGAAAGTGCTCTGGTTAAAACCTCCCTGAGGTGGCTTTCACTGGCAGAGAGCAGCAGAGGCAGGAACAGGTGTGTCTATCCACCTGCACACAGGGTCTTAATTGTTCTCCTCCTTGCTCAAGGCCCTTGTATGTGTGAAATTATCCTAGGCAAATGTGGTTGCTATGGGCAAGAGTGGCATCTGTTACATTGAGTGGCGACAAGATCCTCTGGGCCTGCAGATATGGCCAGTTGGTGATGACAGCCATGTAAGAATTAGAAGAGCAGATATGAGATACCTCAGAAATCTTTATCCCACCACCTGAGTCAGAGAAGGAGGAAACTGAAGGGTCAGACCTAGCAGCTTCCTGAATATCAGCATGCTGGAAGTCAGGGAGCTTCCCAAGAAATTGAGGTGAATGCCTGATCTATAGCCCATATTCTCTCTGCCCCATGTCATAGCATCACTTGCTTCCTCACTCAGCTTAACAATTTGACTCCACATTTTTTTTGTCCCTTTAAGTTTGGTCCCCGAATCCAAATCAGAAAAGAAGAAGTAAAGCTGTCACTGTTTGCAGATGACATGATACTATACATAGAGAATCCTAAAGATGCTACCAGAAAACTACCAGAGCTAATCAATGAATTTGGTGAAGTAGCAGGATACAAAATTAATGCACAGAAATCTCTTGCATTCCTATACACTAATGATGAAAAATCTGAACGTGAAATTAAGAAAACACTCCCATTTACCATTGCAACAAAAAGAATAAAAGATCTAGGAATAAACCTACCTAAGGAGACAGAAGACCTTTATGCAGAAAATTATAAGACACTGATGAAAAAAATTAAAGATGTTACAAACAAATGGAGAGATATACCATGTTCTTGGATTGGAAAAATCAACATTGTGAAAATGACTATACTACCCAAAGCAATCTACACATTTAATGCAATCCCTATCAAACTACTACTGGCATTTTTCACAGAACAAGAACAAAAAATTTCACAATTTGTATGGAAACACAAAAGACCCTGAATAGCCAAAGCAATCTTGAGAAAGAAAAACAGAGCTGGAGGAATCAGGCTCGCAGACTTCAGACTGGGAGGTAATTACTGTACAAAGTTACAATAATCAAGACAGTATGGTACTGGCACAAAAATAGAAATATAGATCAATGGAACAGGATAGAAAGGCCAGAGATAAACCCACGCACATATGGTCACCTTATCCTTGATAAAGGAGGCAATAATATAAAATGGAGAATAGACAGCCTCTTCAATAGGTTGTGCTGGGAAAACTGGACAGCTACATGTAAAAGAATGAAATTAGAACACTCCCCAACACCATACACAAAAATAAACTCAAAATGGGTTAAAGACCTAAATGTAAGGCCAGACACTATCAAACTCTTAGAGGGAAACTTAGGCAGAACACTCTATGACCTAAATCACAGCAAGATCCTTTTTGACCCATCTCCTAGAGAAAAGGAAATAAAAACAAAAATAAACAAATGGGATGAAATGAAAGTTAAAAGCTTTTGCACAGCAAAGGAAACCATAAACAAGACGAAAAGACAACTCTCAGAATGGGAGAAAATATTTGCAAATGAAGCAACTGACAAAGGATTAATCTCCAAAATTTACAAGCAGCTCATGCAGCTCAATATCAAAATAACAAACAGCTCAATGCAAAAATGGGCAGAAGACCTAAATAGACATTTCTCCAAAGAAGATATACAGATTGTCAACAAACACATGAAAGGATGCTCAACATCATTAATCATTAGAGAAATGCACCTCAAAACTACAATGAGGTATCATCACATACCGGTCAGAATGGTCATCATCAAAAAATCTACAAACAGTAAATGCTGGAGAGGGTGTGGCTATAAAAGGGAACCCTCTTGCATTGTGGGTGGGAATGTAAATTGATGCAGCCACTATGGAGAACAGTATGGAGGTTCCTTAAAGAACTATAAATAGAACTACCATATGACCCAACAATCCCGCTACTGGGCATATGCCCTGAGAAAACCATAATTCAAAAAGAGTCATGTACCAAAATGTTCATTGCAGCTCTATTTACAATAGCCAGGACATGGAAGCAACCTAAGTGTCTATCATCAGATGAATGGATAAAGAAGATGTGGCCGATATATACAATGGAATATTACTCAGCCATAAAAAGAAACCGAATTGAGTTATTTGTGGTGAGGTGGATAGACCTATAGTCTGTCATACAGAGTGAAGTAAGTCAGAAAGAGAAAAACACATACTGTACACTAACACATATATGTGGAATCTAAAAAAAAAAAAAATGGTCATGAAGAACCTAGGGGTGAGATGGGAATAAAGACACGGACCTACTAGAGAATGGACTTGAGGATACGGGGAGGAGGAAGGGTAGGCTGGGACAAAGTCAGAGAGTGGTAGTGTATATATGGGCATATATACACTGCCAAATGTAAAATCGATAGCTAGTGGGAAGCAGTCACATAGCACAGGGAGATCAGCTCAGTGCTTTGTGATCAGCTAGAAGGGTGGGATAGGGAGGGTGGGAGGGAGGGAGATTCAAGAGGGAAGAGATGTGGGGATATATATATATATATATATATATATATATATATATGTATAACTAAATAACTAATTCACTTTGTTATAAAGCAGAAACTAACACACCACCATTGTAAAGCAATTATACTCCAATAAAAATGTTAAAAAAATGAAAAATTTGGTCCCCTATTTCTGAACTTCCACAGGATCTTGGTTCCATGCACAGAACAGTGTAATAAGGATCTTGGAAGTCCTGGAAGTGTTTAGTGGCTGCTGCCCTTGAAGTGTATAAATGGTGTGAAGATTTTAGCTTTTGGACTAAGAGAAAACTAAGTAAGTTTGACCTTGCAGGTTGCTGACATAAAGTTCCACTTGAGTTCAAGGTTTCAACAGATGTATAAGATAGTGAGAACATTGGTTGTTGCAGATATTGTAGTGAGGTGGAACAAATGCTCTTGAGGGCTACTTTGTGCCAGATAATGTGAGGAGAAACTTAAGATCCAGGTGCAGGTATTAGGCCACAGTGAGAGAGGCCATTTTTGGTGCATAGTGATTGCCAAACAAATGCAATGGACATTCAAGACCAAGGGAGACCAGGGAAAGAGGAGGTCACAGCTGAGCTGGAGAAGTCATAGAGTGCTTTGGATTAGGAGTTAGGGGGATGTGGGCCTGGAAGCCAGTCCATACCTGCCTCTTATACGGGAACAAGTCACACAGGCTTCACAGAACTCCTGAGTCCTTTTTAGTAAAAAAAGGAGTTTGGTCACTAATGATCTTCAGAACTGCTTTATTGTTCTACCCTGTATAGTTTCATAGTCCCCCTAAAAGTAAGAATTAAATCAAACCTAAGGATTTTAGGATTTCATTATGAGGATGAAGGCACAGCTCATTTCAGGAGCTGGAAATCACATGAGCCAAAGTGTGGAAAAGGAGATTGTAAGGTTCTGGTTTGGGGATACAGAGTGGTTTGTCCTAAATTTTATAAATAAAATATCAGAAGACAGATATTAGGATTTGTAAGTACTCAGTACTACATGGTGAAGGAAGGGGACAATATAATTGGATTTGGGCTTATGGTGAAAAGTGTTGATTTTGATTTATCCTTTCTTAGCTGTGGTTCACTTGAATCTTTAAAGTTTCTTATTGTGGCCTTTGGTCGATGTCTTGCTTCAGACTTTAGCGAAAAAAGGCACAGTAAAGAATTAGTCTGTGATCCTGTATTTTTAACACTAAAGGGAATGGGGCTGCATCTTTGATTTCCTATCCTAGAGACCTACAGTCTGTAAATAAGGCATTGCCATCCCCATTAACCAGCTCCATGAGAACCTGTGATAGTGGAGGGCATGGGCCCCATCATGATTTTTTGAGCACATACATTTAGGAAAAATGTATTGATTATACAATATTCAGTGTAACACCAACGTGACAAGTAAACAGAAACTTGTAAATTTTCTCAGCGTCTGAGGGAAACGGAGAGTGACACTCCAGTATTCTCAGATTTACACAGTTCTACTTTAAGCAAATTAGCAGCAGCACTGTTTTAGGGGGTTAACAGCTTTTTTGCAGAAATTATGCCGAGTTTGTTTTGGCTTTGATATGTCATCCTCACAAGATTGTAGTTTTCTTATTAGCTGTCTTTTTATTTCTAAGGCTGTAAGATAGTATTAAAGGGATTATTTTGATTAAAATACTAGATAGTTGCTTTCTATTTATAGTTTTAATCCAGTTTCCAAATGATTCATGTTTGGTATTAAATTCAGTAGGACAATGAGTATTGAATATTTCCATCTTGAAACTACGAGCATGGATTTTCTTGCTGTTCGTTCTCACAGAAATATTTCTAAGGATGATTGGAATTGTGTATAAATAATCCCACTGTAAATATTTAAGAGTCACCTTCCCCTTACATAGAAAGGATCTTATCAATGAAGATGTGATTAGATCCGTAGCAGCAGTGCTTGGAAAAACATCTCTAGTAAAGAGAATATTATTTCTGTTGAACTTCTCAGGAGAAGATAAATAAGGAGAGGTATGAGTTATCATGAGTAATTTGTTGCATCATCATGGAGTAACAAACTAGCTTCCTGTGCTTGCTTGACAATGGAGACGAGTTATCACAGAACAATGCCCAAGGTTTCATATTAACTCATTAACCACTATTATTTGTAATTGAATAATAGACTAGTTTCAGGAGGTTTTGGAGAAACCTTGAAAGTTAACTAACCTAGTTAGTTAGATGCCTTGAAAGTCCTCATTAACATTATCAATGCTCCCTATTCCAGTCATCCGCCCACCTAGCAGCCTGGCAATCTGGAATACACTTGGTTTGTCATATAAGACATGGTAATCAGAAGATGCACCTAGATGTTGCCGTTAATGGGTATCCACACCATCTTGAAGCCACTATCCTTGCAGACGTATATGGAAATACTATAATACTCAAGTAGCTTCTGTATCACAGCACCACCTTCACTGCCTCTTATACTGGGAGATGTTAGTTTTCTACTGTTGAGTAGTATGGTTGGGGATGATTTCTGATATTGTCTATGGATATGTGATCTGGTGAAATAATTGAAGCACCAACAGTCATAATCAGTTAGATTTCGGATGTGCAACCAAACAGGGAAATAATGACAATATGAATTATGGAGAAAAAGTGGGAAATATATTATGGACGATGCTTAGAATTATTAGTGGTCCAGGAAACAAGTTTGTTTGTTTGTTTGCTGAGTCTAACATGCTACAGAGGCAGCTAAAAGAAAGATAATAAATAACCTTGGTCAAGACATCTAAAGATACTGCAGAAGTACAGACATAGAAGGGAACAGACTTGCTCTCTAGTGGTTGTTAATGGGGAGAGATGCATGAAGATGCCTGGACAGATTACGTACTTACTTAATCAGTCAATCAGTTTTTAATTGAGTGCCTTTCATGTTTTAGGCCACGGTTTAGGCACTAGAAACATTTAATAGAACAAAACAGTTTCTCACTGAAATTTACATTCTAGTGAGGATACACAGATGACAAACAAACAAATAACTATATAGTTTTTTCCTCCATAGTATAATAAGCACTATGAAGGAAAATGAAGTAGGATAGATGCAATAGGGAGTGACAGGGAGAGAGAGGTTTTACTGCTATCTTGTAAAGCTGGTGGGCGTTAGGACATCACCTTCCTTTTTGAATAGGAGATACTGCGGCATGTGAATTTTGATAGGAATGATCTAAAAGAGAGGGAATAAAGGGAAATATCATGAGAAGAGTTACTGACTAAGCATGGAGTATGGGGTCTAGTAGAAGAGTGGAGCCTTGGATTTAGATTGAAGCTGGATAAGTGTAATGATTAAAATTGAGATTAGTGGAGAGGTACAGTTATTAGTAGTGCCATGATTCAGCCGTGGGAATAGGTGCTAAGGTTTAGCTCAAGGACAAGGTCACTGGGGAGGAGAAGCTCAAGGAATGAGTAACAAGGGTATTATTGGATAGCTATCTGGTGGATATTGAAATCGCCAAAAATTATGACAGGAGGGGTGTTGGAGAGAGTTACAATGAACCAAGGGCTAAATTCTTCAAGGAATAAGCGACATGATCCAGGGGTTTGTAGATAACTTCAACAATATTTAAATAAATAAATATAAACCTTTTACCACTTGGAGATACTTGCTCCTGTCTGACCCCTCTTCCCTGACTAGTAGACTGGGGAGCAGTTCGGATTTGCATTAGTCCAGTGGGACTATCCTTTATCTGGAACTTCAGAGACATTGAAAACCAAAGGGTATACAAAATTGATAGTTGAATGGGATCAGCTGAATCAATCAACTGGAGAAAGGGGTACATTTGGGTCATCAAAATGAGGCAGTGCTTGGGCAAGGTAGGAGATCTGAGGACCAGGAAGAGGAGAGCATAGGAGAGTGTGAGGGTCAGGTAATTGGATGGCTACTTGGAGATGGGAAAGGCAGAGCGGGGGTGCAGGAGGTGATTGTTACATTTGGGATTTTTAGAGGTCCCTAAAATGAGTGTGACAGAGGTTGTCCAGCTTTACTTACTTAAAGGGCCAAGATCAGAATAGGCAACACTCAAGTACCAAAGAATATTTTCTCTCTTGTATAAAGACATTTTTATAATTATGACCACCCTAACCAATCCAGAACCCCATCTCTCCATTCTGACCATTGCTTATAAAAGCTTGTGTTTTTATCATTTCATCAGCCTCTTTTATTTGGGCATATTGGTACATGAAAGTTGAAAAGCATTTTTCTTGGATTAAGAATGTTAAATCAGTTTTACTGGAAGGACTGAGGATTTTCATTTGAGATTGCCCCACTGGAGGGCATTGGGAACAGCAAGGCAGCATCTGCCTACTACTTCAGGGTGGATCAACATTTATTAATGTAAATAGGGAAGGGTGGGGTGTAGAGAGGTCCTGTTTACCCCTGATGATCTTGGGACTCTAGTGACTGCTGTCATTTGCACTGACATTTAAAATTCTCTCTCCTTTTTCCATCACGTGACCTGCTTCCCTCACTGAGTCTCTTTATGTTCACAGCCCGTGTAAGATTTTCTCCTGTCTAGAAAAAGCTGCTCAAAATGCAGAACCTTGCTTCCCATCTCCTCTTTTTACTTCCTGCTGCTGTTCTTGAAAATAATTGCTGTATATAGTCAATCCACAAAACATGAGACTAGGTAGAACCTTTACAGATTCTACATTATAAATTTAAGATTGCAATCTCCTCATTTTCACAAATGCCAAAGATGGGGGTCTCTGCTTTTATTTCTTTCCTGTCAAAAGGACTAAATTTAGGTGGTTGATTTACTTTTTTATCATCCAAACATTAATTCTGAAAGGCAAATAAGTTTTTCCAGATGAACTTTAAAAAGATGATATATCTGATCCCTAAAGCACCAAATCAGAAGTAATACATTAAGGACTTTTTCTGGTAGTGAGGGTTTTTTTTCACATTCCCATTTACCATTTAGTAGATTTCCTCTCTAAATGCAGAAATAAGGTGTGAGAGTATGCATTCATCTGTATTTTCTGTTAAGGTAAAACAGGGGTATATCTTCAATGTTATACCATGCTGTGCAGATTATAAATGAACCCTTAGAATTTTGACTTTCAGTATTGATATAAACATATTATTTATTTGTTTCCCTTAATTTATGCTGCTTGTTTGTGAGAGAAATGAGTTGATTAGAAATAAAGAACCTGAAGGTTGTATGTGTTGAGGTAGTAAAATCACTTTTGAGTTGGTGCATTACACAACTCTTGGCATGGCCGTAAATTTATTGTCATTCCTCTCCTTAACTCCTTAGTAAATTTTCCAGTTACTGTTCCAAACTGTTCTCATACATATCCAGCTTTCAGCCTCCCATCATCCCTTAGGTAACCTTGCCTCCTCTTTACTTGGGAGATTTTGAAACCATCTTTGAAACCATGTGGCTGCCTCAGCCTCCTCCTATAGTAAACTCACTTTATCTTTGAAGGTAAACCATAGTGTTATAACATGGCCATGGTTTTGAGACATTGCTAATTGACTGTTGTCCAAGCTGTTTTTAGGGCCCTTCAGCTGCAGTTGGTGCTTTTGAGGGACCAATGTAAGAAGAATCTTTATAATACACTTGTTTTATCTAGGTTCTGTTTATATTCAGCCAATGCTTACCATGAAGCATTTTAACATACTTTTCACATTTCTGAGTTGTAACTTTGATTCACCTTTTCAGGGAGCCTGTAAGGGACACATGGGTGTTGTATTTGCTGATTTCTAGTATGCTTGAGAATGTGGATTATGTTGCAGATTAGAAGTATCTTAACGCCAAGATTTAAAATCAGAGTTTTAAAAGTTCTTTTATAATCTGTATAGCAGATAGAACATTGAAGATATATGATTAGGAAGGGGATGGGGTGAAATCTTAATGGTATTAACTGGAAATTTAGTTCATAATTGTTCTGGGAGCAAACTACTGATTCATTCGTTTATTAATTCCACCAATATTTATTGACCACCTGCTGTGCGCCAAGCATGATTTTAGGCACTGGGGATACAGCAGTGAAGAAAGGGACAAAAATCCTTGCCCTCAATGAACTAATTCTCCTCAAAAATAAACCACATTAATAAATAAAATACAGGGTGATAAGTGCAAAGAGAAAGAAGTAAAGGAGGAAAGGAAATAGAGCTGTTGGCTTGGAGACTGAAGTTAGGTTGGCAAGGGAAGGACTCACTGAAGAGGTGATTCTTATGTAAAGACCTGGTGTACGAAGAAGGTAAATAACTTGCTTTTTTTTTTTTTGAAACTTTTTATTTTATACTGGAGTATAGACGATTAACAATGTCATGATAGTTTCAGGTGAACAGCAGAGCGACTCAGCCATACATATACATCTATCCATTCTCCTCCAAACTCCCAGTGAAGGCAAATGGAGGAGCAACACTCCCTATGAACACATAAACAGAGACTGGTGCTTTCTTTACTCTGTTTGCTGCTGAGTCAGAGGTGGAAACTAAAGCAATGGAGTGAGACCTTCCTAGGAGGTCTTGAGCCAGTGGAGCAAGCTGGGTGCTCCAGGTTTGGGTGTTGTATGTGTTTGGCCTAGGTAACTGGTGACCTAGGAAATAATGTTGAAGTTGGAAATGACCCCGAGAAACAATCTGGTTCAACCCTCTCACTGTATAATGGAGGAAATAGAATGGGCCCCAAAATGCTTGTTAGGCTGAATTGACCAAAATAATATCCGTGAAGATCCAGCACTAAACCTACATATCTCTTTCGTGATTGACTGTTCATTAACAATACTTCACTTCCTTCCAGTACCACCACTGCCATGGGGGTCACTATGAACTATTTTAAACTCAGCTCATAAGATGTGGCTGGGAAACTTGGAAAATAATCCCATAATAACCATTTCCCTTCTCTGTCAATTCTCTTCTTTAAAAGTGATGAACGTTGTCATGACATTGACTTCTGAAGACATTGACAACATCACAAAAATCTCTATAATGGAAGCTGTGGGCCACCAATTTCTTTTTTTTTTTTTTGAATTTTATTAATTTTTTAATACAGCAGGTTCTTATTAGTCTTCAATTTTATACACATCAGTGTATACATGTCAATCCCAATTGCCCAGTTCATCACACCCCCACCCCCACCCCTTGCTGCTTTCCCCCCTTGGTGTCCTTACGTTTGTTCTCTACATCTGTGTCTCAATTTCTGCCCTGCAAACCGGTTCAATTGTACCATTTTTCTAGGTTCCAAATATATGTGTTAATATACATATTTGTTTTTCTTTCTGACTTACTTCACTCTGTATGACAGTCTCTAGATCCATCCACGTCTCTACAAATGACCCAATTTCGTTCCTTTTTATGGCTGAGTAACATTCCATTGAATATATGTACCACATCTTCTTTATCCATGCGTCTGTTGATGGGCATTTATGTTGTTTACATGACTTGGCTATTATAAATAGTGCTGCAATGAATATTGGGTGCATGTGTCTTTTTGAATTATGGTTTTCTCTGGGTATAAGCCCAGTAGTGGGATTGCTGGGTCATATGGTAGTTCTATTTTTAGTTTTTTAAGGAACCTCCATACTGTGCTCCATAGTGGCTGTATCAGTTTACATTGCCACCAACAGTGCAAGAGGGTTCCCTTTTCTCCACACCCTCTCCGGCATTTATTGTTTGTATTTTTTTTTTTTCCCAGCACGCAGGCCTCTCACTGTTGTGGCCTCTCCCGTTGCGGAGCACAGGCTCTGGACGCGCAGGCTCAGTGGCCATGGCTCACGGGCCCAGCCGCTCCACGGCATGTGGGATCTTCCCGGACCGGGGCATGAACCTGCGTCCCCTGCATCGGCAAGCAGACTCTCAACCACTGCGCCACCAGGGAAGCCCTGTATATTTTTTGATGATGGCCATTCTAACTGGTTTGAGGTGATACCTCATTGTAGTTTTGATTTGCAATCCTCTAATAATTGGTGATTATTGATTATTATTCTCTAATAATTGGTGATTGGACCAGCTTTTCCTGTGCTTCTTGGCTACCTGTATGTCTTCTTTGGAGAAATGTCTATTTAGGTCTTCTGCCCATTTTTGGATTGGGTTGTTTGTTTTTTTAATATTGAGCTGCATGAGCTGTTTATATATTTTGGAGATTAATCCTTTGTCCGTTGATTCGTTTGCAAATATTTTCTCCCATTCTGAGGGTTGTCTTTTCGTCTTGTTTATGGTTTCCTTTGCTGTGCAAAAGCTTTAAAGTTTCATTAGGTCCCATTTGTTTATTTTTGTTTTTATTTCCATTACTCTAGGAAGTGGATCAAAAAAATACCTTGCTGTGATTTATGTCAAAGAGTGTTCTTCCTGTGTTTTCCTCTAACAGTTTTATAGTGTCTGGTCTCACATTTAGGTCTCGAATCCATTTTGAGATTTCTTTTGTGTATGGTGTTAGGGAGTGTTCTAATTTCATTCTTTTACATGTAGCTGTCCAGTTTTCCCAGCACCACTTATTGAAGAGACTGTCTTTTCTCCATTGTATATCCTTGCCTCCTTTCTCATAGATTAGCTGACCATAGTGCATGGGTTAACCTCTGGGCTTTCTATCTTGTTCCATTGATCTATATATCTGTTTCTGTGCCAGTACCATATTGTCTTGATTACTGTAGCTTTGTGGTATAGTCTGAAGTCAGGGAGTCTGATTCCTCCAGCTCTGTTTTTTTCCCTCAAGACTGCTTTGGCTATTCAGGGTCTTTTGTGTCTCCATACAAATATTAAGATTTTTTTGTTCTAGTTCTGTAAAAAATGCCATTGGTAATTTGAAAGGGATAGCATTGAATCTCTAGATTGCTTTGGGTAGTATAGTCATTTTCACAATATTGATTCTGCCAATCCTACAGCATGGTATATCTCTCCATCTGTTGGTATCATCTTTAATTTCTCTCATCAGTGTCTTATAGTTTTCTGCATACAGGTCTTTTGTCTCCCTAGGTAGGTTTATTCCTAGGTATTTTATTCTTTTTGTTGCAATGGTAAATGGGAGTGTTTTGTTAATTTCTCTTTCAGATTTTTCATCATTAGTATATAGGAATGCAAGAGATTTCTGCACATTAATTTTGTATCCTGGAACTTTACCAAATTCATTGATTAGCTCTAGTAGTTTTCTGGTGGCATCTTTAGGATTCTCTATGTATAATATCATCTCATCTGCAAATAGTGACTGTTTTACTTCTTTTCCAATTTGTATTTCTTTTATTTCTTTTTCTTCTCTGATTGCTGTGGCTAGGACATCCAAAACTATGTTGAATAATAGTGGTGAGAATGGACATCCTTGTCTTGTTCCTGATCTTAGAGGAAATGTTTTCAGTTTTTCACCATTGAGAATGATATTTGCTGTGGGTTTGTCGTATATGGCCTTTATTCTGTTGTGGTAGATTCCCTCTATGCCCACTTCCTGAAGAGTTTTTATCATAAATCGGTGTTGAATTTTGCCAAAAGCGTTTTCTGCATCTATTGAGATGATCGTATGGTTTTTCGTCTTCAGTTTGTTAGTTTGTTAACATGGTGTATCACATTGATTGATTTGCGTATATTGAAGAATCCTTGCATCCCTGGGATAACTCCCACTTGATCATGGTGTATGATCCTTTTAATATGTTGTTGGATTCTGTTTGCTAGTATTTTGTTGAGGATTTTTGCATCTGTATTCATCAGTGATATTGGTCTGTAATTTTTTGTAGTATCTTTTTCTGGTTTTGGTATCAGGGTGATGGTGGCCTAATAGAGTGAGTTTGGGAGTGTTCCTTCCTCTGCAGTTTTTGGGAAGATTTGAGAAGGATGGGTGTTAACTCTTCTCTAAATGTTTGATAGAATTTACCTGTGAAGCCATCTAGTCCTGGACTTTTGTTTGTTGAAAGGTTTATTTATTTATTTATTTTTTTTGCGGTACACGGGCCTCTCACTGTTGTGGCCTCTCCCGTTGTGGAGCAACAGGCTCTGGACGCGCAGGCTCAGCGGCCATGGCTCACAGGCGCAGCCGCTCCGTGGCACATGGGATCTTCCTGGACTGGTGCATGAACCTGTGTACCCTGCATCAGCAGGTGGACTCTCAACCATTGTGCCACCAGGGAAACCCTTTTGGAAGATTTTTAATCACAGTTTTAATTTCATTATTTGTGATTGGTCTGTTCATATTTTCTATTTCTTCCTCGTTCCATCTTGGAAAGTTATACCTTTCTAAGAATTTGTCCATTTCTTCCAGGTTGTCCATTTTATTGGCATAGAGTTGCTTGTAGTAGTCTCTTAGGATGCTTTGTATTTCTGTGGTGTCTGTTGTAACTTCTTTTTCTTTTCTTTTTTTTTTTTTTTTTTTTTTTGCGGTACGCGGGCCTCTCACTGTTGTGGCCTCTCCCGTTGTGGAGCACAGGCTCCAGATGCGCAGGCTCAGTGGCCATGGCTCACGGGCCTAGCTGCTCTGCGGCATGTGGGATCTTCCTGGACCGGGTCACATACCCGTGTCCCCTGCATCAGCAGGTGGACTCTCAACCACTGCGCCACCAGGGAAGCCCTTATTTTCAATTTTATTGATTTGAGTCCTTTCCCTCTTTTTCTTGATGAGTCTGGCTAATGGTTTATCATATTTTGTTTATCTTCTCAAAGAACCAGCTTTTAGTTTTATTGATCTTTGCTCTTGTTTTCTTTGTTTCTATTTCATTTATTTCTGCTCTGATCTTTATGATTTCTTTCCTTCTGCTACCTTTGGGTTTTGTTTATTCTTCTTTCTCTAGTTCCTTTATGTGTAATGTTAGATTTGAGATTTTTCTTGTGTCTTGAGGTAGGCTTGTAACTTACCTCTTTGAACTGCTTTTGCTGCATCCCATACATTTTGGATCATCATGTTTTCATTGTCATTTGTCTCTAGGTATTTTTTGATTTCCTCTTTGATTTCTTCAATGCTCTCTTGGTTATTTAGTAATGTATTGTTTAGCCTCCATGTGTTTGTTTTTTTACGTTTTTTCCCTGTGATTCATTTATAATCTCATACTGTTGTGGTCAGAAAAGATGCTTGATATGATTTCAATTTTCTTAAATTTACTGAGGCTTGATTTGTGACCCAAGATGTGATCTATCCTGGAGAATGTTCCGTGTGCACTTGAGAAGAAAGTGTTATCTGCTGTTTTTGGATGGAATGTCCTATAAATGTCAATTAAATCTATCTGCTCTATTGTGTCATTTAAAGTTTGTGTTTCCTTATTAACTTTCATTTTGGATGATCTGTCCATTGGTGTAAGTGAGGTGTTAAAGTTCCCCACTATTATTGTGTTACTGTCGATTTCTTCTTTTATAGCTGTTAGCAGCTGCCATATGTATTGAGGTGCTCCTATGTTGTGTGCATATATATTTATAATTGTTATATGTTCTTCTTGGATTGATCCCTTGATCATTATGTAGTGTCCTTCCTTGTCTCTTGTAACAGTCTTTATTTTAAAGTCTATTTTATCTGATACGAGTATTGCTACTCCAGCTTTCTTTCTTTTTTTTGCGGTACGGAGGCCTCTCACTGTTGTGGCCTCTCCTGTTGTGGAGCACAGGCTCCGGACTGGCAGGCTCAGCGGCCATGGCTCACGGGCCCAGCTGCTCCGTGGCACATGGGATCTTCCTGGACCAGGGCATGAACCCGTGTCCCCTGCATCAGCAGGCAGCCTCTCAACCTCTGCACCACCAGGGAAGCTTTCTTTTGATTTCCAGCTTTCTTTTGATTTCCATTTGCATGGAGTATCTTTTTCCATCCCCTTACTTTCAGTCTGTATGTTTCCCTAGGTCTGAAGTGGGTGTCTTTTAGACAGCATATATATGGGTCTTGTTTTTGTATCCATTCAGCAAGCCTGTGTCTTTTGTTTGGAGCATTTAATCCATTCACGTTTAAGGTAATTATCAATATGTATGTTCCTATGACCATTTTCTAATTGTTTTGGGTTTGTTTTTGTAGGTCCTTTTCTTCTCTTGTGTTTCCTACTTAGAGAAGTTTCTTTAACATTTGTTGTGGAGCTGGTTTGGTGGTGCTGAATTCTCTTAGCTCTTGCTTGTTTGTAAAGCTTTTGATTTCTCCATCGAATCTGAATGAGATCCTTACTGGGTAGAGCAATCTTTGTTGTAGGTTCTTCCCTTTCATCACTTTAAGTATATCATGCCGCTCCCTTCTGGCTTGTAGAGTTTCTGCTGAGAAATCAGCTCTTAATCTTATGGGAGTTCCCTTGTATGTTATTTGTAGTTTTTCCCTTGCTGCTTTCAATAATTTTTCTTTGTCTTTAATTTTTGCCAATTTGATTATTATGTGTATTGGCATGTTTCTCCTTGGGTTTATCCTGTATGGGACTCTCTGCATTTCTTGGACTTGGGTGGCTATTTCCTTTCCCACGTTAGAATTTTTCAACTATAATCTCTTCAAATATTTTCTCTGGTTCTTTCTCTCTCCCTTCTCCTTCTGGGATCCCTATAATGAGAATGTTGTTGCATTTAATGTTGTCCCAGAGGTTTCTTAGGCTGTTTTCATTTCTTTTCATTCTTTTTTCTTTTCCATAGCAGTGAATTCCGCAATTCTGTCTTCCAGGTCAGTTATCCGTTTTTCTGCCTCAGTTATTCTGCTATTGATTCCTTCTAGTGTATTTTTCATTTCAGTTATTTTATTGTTCATCTCTCTTTGTTTTGTTCTTTAATTCTTCTAGGTCTTTGTTAAACATTTCTTGCATCTTCTCGATCTTTGCCTCCATTCTTTTTCTTAGGTCCTGGATCATCTTCATTATCATTATTCTGAATTCTTTTTCTGGAAGATCGCCTATCTCCACTTCATTTACTTGTTTTTCTGGGGTTTTATCTTGTTCCTTCATCTGGTACATAGCCCTCTGCCTTTTCATCTTGTCTATCTTTCTGTGAATGTGGTTTTTGTTCCACAGGTTGCAGGATTGTAGTTCTTCTTGCTTCTGCTGTCTGTCTTCTGGTTGATGAGGCTATCTAAGAGGCTTGTGCAGTTTTCCTGATGGGAGGGACTGGTGGTTGGTAGAGCTGGCTGTTGCTCTGGTGGGCAGAACTCAGTCTCCCATTTCTTTTCACAAGAGCTTCCTTAAAGTTTTTGTTTTCTTTTTCTCTGTTGGGCTGGGCAGAGCAGGTGGTTCTCTCTGAACTATTGATTTGGAATTGGCTGCAATGATTGTTTAATTCTGTGTGCATCATTCAGCTCTAGTCTGCCCTACTGCACAATAGACATTTATGGTTGAATGGAGGTGTGTACATGCACTTCAACAGGGACTGGTAAAGCACAATGCATCCTGGAAGCTCTTCTATTTAATGCAAAATACCCCTTAAACTTTGTAATTATGAATTTGAATTTTGTCTTTTGGACACCTAATTTCATCGTTTCCTAGATAGTGGGGTTGAGATTTGTAACATTCTGGGTTGGTGAGCAGGTTAATTGTGTATGAAGTAAGCCTTCATTAATGCAACAAGCTGCTTCCTCTCTCTTATATCTACATTGCATTAGAGAAATGGCTTCTACAATGTATAATCGTAGAGGACATCTTCAGAGACTGTTTTCTGCCAGGCCTACAAAAATTATCAGGATGTTATCAGAATTATCAGGAATCACAACCATGGTGATTACAAGGGAATACTTGCTGTGATTCATGGAAGGCTGTTTACCTCGTGTGAGTGAAGAGTTGTGTTTTGTGTGTGTCTCTGTGTGTGTACACATGTGTACAAGTACATGCATGTGTCTGAACAGTATCTAATTACTTGGTTTTTCCTCCCTGCCTCTCATTGTTTCTAGAACTGTTTAATTTTCCATTACTCTTCTAGGACTTTACGTAGAGATAAAAAAGAATACTTGAAATATAAATACCCTTAAAGGAATCATGATTTTTAGAGACTGGCATATTGATTTATTTTAGCTACTTAAGATATTTTTACATGACCAACCCAAGAGAAAGAATGTTTTTGATATTTAATCATTTCAGATATGCAAATTGTGACTTTTCTAGTTACCTGGGATGAAATCAAGTAGCAGATATTTCTGGCAGCAGTGTTCTTCAAAACATTCAACTAGGGCTTCCCTGGTGGCGCAGTGGTTGGGAGTCTGCCTGCCAATGCAGGGGACGTGGGTTTGTGCCGCGGTCCGGGAGGATCCCACATGCCACGGAGCATCTGGGCCCGTGAGCTATGGACGCTGAGCCTGCACGTCCGGAGCCTGTGCTCCACAATGGGAGAGGCCACAACAGTGAGGGGCCCGCGTACAGCAAAAAAAAAAAAAAAAAAAAGATTCAACTAGCATAGTTCTGCATACCTAGCATATGCTATATAAATAGCTGTGGATTAGCTGACCATGGATATTGTCAATTTCTTTTCATTCATTTAAAAATTTCAATTGTCCAAGTATGCATGCCTGCAGAGTGTAACAAATCCTTATTATGAGTCCATTTTGCTTTAGATTCTGGGTATACAATGGTGAACAAGAGAGAGTTTTTGCCTTCAAGGAATTTACTTATAGTGGATGATAACGAAACTTCTAAGGCCATTTTGTTGAATTATATATGTTATATTAAGCATACTGAGTGCATTGCCCTATGCATGGCGCTAGTGATACAAAAAAAATTAACGAAGTACTCTTGCCCTCAGGAAGCTTAAAGACTAATTATCTCTAATTAGTCTTTATCTCAAGACCCATGCACATGACTAAATAGCTAGCTGTGTAAGGCCTTGTAGGGTGACAGATGAGGGATGCTCATCTGGTCCTTTCCTCTCTGTTCCAGACACATGGCTGTCTCCCTCATATACTCCATGGATGGAGTTTCCTGACTCCTCCAGTGACTCAGATTTCTACACTTAGAATTCTTCCCTGCTTTACTTTCATCTATCATTTTTAAACTTCTTTCTTATATTCTCTCATAGCTTCAAAGGGAAAATATCTAGTCACTCTATTCTCACAGAATCCTTTCTGCTTGGAAGAATAATCATTCAGCACAGGGGCTGGGTTTTTTCAGGTATATTATCTCCACTGAACCATTTAAATCCCTTTTTGCTCTCAGTTTTGATCATTTCAGATTGCATCTGCCGAAGGCCCATTATTGCCACTCTTTAATCAACTTAGTGACCTTCATCACACTGTAGGCAAAGACCCATAGAAGTAATTTTAGCAGAAGTGAATCCCTCATACTTGATTTGATGAAAGGATAAAATCGCTCTATTCAACCTAAGTGACCCTATTTGGACTTTTTATTTAACAAAATCCTGGATTAGCTTAGATTGTCAGTGACCATCTTCACGTAAGATAAAATATAATCACATGACAATGTTAACCTCTTGAAATTGGTTTTAAAGGGGAAAGAGACACAATTAGGTAGAATAAGTGAGAGAGGAAAGGAGGGAGGGCTTTAGAGTAGACTTTATTTTTAGTTTCTTTATTGCAGATGCTAAATTCAGATTTCTAAATATGAATACAGCGTGTCAGACAGCTTTGTGATGGTGCAGACTGCATCATTTATTCTGTAGATGACTGAGCAGGGGAATGCTCTCAGGTTTTATGACTAAATCAAAAATACATTTCCTTTCTTGTAGATGCCTAAATAACACATACACCATAAAGCCTTTGACTGAATATTTCTTCTACGGAAGAGGTGTATAATCTTATAAAAAGATTGGTTGCTTTGGTCTGTGTTTATATACAGAGATATATTTTGTTCTTTCTTGTTGTGACCATTGAAGTTGTCTTTTCACTGATTTCACTGTCTCCAATTTCTCCCTATTCCAATCAGCTTTGTATTCTGCTATTGAATTAATCTTTGGGAAACTCTTATATCACTCTTCTACTCCAAACTTTGGCCTCATGTTGTTTCTCTAACAAAGGTCAAGCATTTTATCCTAATATTGTAAATACTCCGTTCATTTTTTAAAATGTTATTTATGAGTATTTTCTTTTATTGGTTCTGTTTCAATCAAATGAAACTACTGCTAATTGTCATATCCAATACAGACTTTTCAATTTCTAAGCCTTTTCCTTAAACACACTCTCCATTTTCTTAAAGTACATTTCTCTAATCTCCTTACACCTAAAGCTTTTCTGTATTTCAAGACTGAAAGGCCACTACTTTTACAAAGTTTTCCCATGATCTCCATTACCATAAGTCCTCTTTCTTTAGCTTAAACTCCCAATACGTTTTATTTATGTATTTTGTTGTTCTAACACTTCTTATCCTAATGTATGTAATGTATATGTATGTATACACACAATTGATATCTATATCTTATTAACTTTGCTAGACTAAACCTACTAAAGGAAACAATAGTATAACCTTCATTGTACCACTTCTTTGTGTACTATCTTTCATACAATAGGCATCTAATAATTATTCCTAATTTAGAATTTGATATGAGGCTTGTCTGTGTTAATCTATAGCCAAAGGTGTAGAATTACGGAAATGCAGAAGTAAAAGGACCCTCAACATAAATAATTTTACTGTTGAGAACAGTGAAAGTGATTCTATTCCATGATGAAACTACATCAGAGGGTATGTGGTAGCCCATCCATATCAGCTGGAATTTCTGGCAAGGGAATAGAAGGATGATGAAAATAGCTTGTGTAGTTAATTGACAGTACTGCAAAATGTATTAAAAAGTGATATAATTGAAATACTATTTCAGTAGTATTTAGATTCAAAAGAGGAAGAGTAACAGCATGTGACAGACTACAATATGTGGTCCTGGTACCAATCAAGAGGGACAGTAAGGTCAGGAATCAAAGGCTACATACAGTTTAGGCAGCTATAAATGCTTGATTCAGAGAGGTGGCTCTCATTTTTCATGGCATTTAACTAAAGAGTTGAGTGGGGTGGAATCAATGTTCAAGATACACAGTACACACACTTGGTGCCCCTGGAGGAGAAAAACAAAAGTGGGAAAGAATGAATGTTTAAAATCACATTCAAGAAAATGTACTGATATAAATGAAGATCTGAATCTACATATTACAAGGGCCATTTGTATCTGTAAAAATGGACCCATGATGATTATCTCTGAAACAGCAAAGAAAGAAGACAAAGTCATTCATAAAGGAAGTAGGTTGACATCGAATTTCTCAATAAACGTTCAAAACAATAAGTGAAGGAATAACATCTTCAAGATACTCAAGAAAGAAGGTGAAGGATGTTACTCCATTCAAGTTGTCCTTTAAATGTGAAGGCTCTAGGAAAAATATGGAACATGCAAGAACTCAGGGGTTATTGTCCCTAGAAGCTTTTCCTAGCAAAATTACTACAAGATGAGCTTTATAAAACAGTGCCATGGGGGACTTTGACCGAGACATCAGTGGTGAGTATTTTATATATCTAACTGTAGATCAAAGATCTTAAAGTTGTGGACAAGGACTAAAGAAGAGTTTGTCAGTGTTAAATGCAGTGCCAAAGTAAAAATGACAGAACTAAAACACAGAGAAAGGTGGGAAGGAGGGAATTAAATGATTTCTTTGGATATTGTTTAAAGCTGACGAATAATAGAAACTTTAGTATATTTAAGAGTAGAAAGATTAGGCACAAGAAAGATATTAATATTGACTAAAAGTACATGATGGAGAAGAGAAGCGGGTGGAAAAGCTATTGTAAATGAATTTTATTGTGACTCACAATCGTGGAACAATATGTATTGTCTGGTGGAAAAGGGGGGCTATGAACGTTACCCAAAATATTAATAAAAAGACAACCAACAGAATAAAATTTCAAATTCTTTGATGCCAAAAGAACACAGAAACAAAACAAAACTTAGTGGCATACAGCCTAAGAATGAAAAGAACTGCAAGGAAATCTTAAATATCATTCAGTAACATTATTGTAAATAGTGATATTGAGATTGCTATTTTGTGGTTTCTTGTATGTTATGGAATAAACCAATAATTAAACTGAGATTTTCAGTGTATGAAAAACAGGTACAAGTATTAGATCGAAGAAATTAAATGAAAATCCCGTAATGTTAAATTTGCTTTGGGAATATCAGTTTGATTCATGATAATATATTTCCTGTATCTGTACAGTGGAAAGGCACAGGAGCTATGGCACTCCATCTGGAATCACCATTTTACTGCCCAAATTTTGTTTTCTAAATTCTATTCTTCACAGAAAGGAATCAGGGTTCCTTGGAGAAATGGCTGATTGTAGGCTCGGAGGAAGGAAAATACAAGGTGAATTAAGGACACCTTGTTGTGCTAGAAAGCAAGGGAAGACTCATGGGTTGGGTCATGGGGACAAGCACTAGGAAGTTCTCATTGGCCAAATTTGGCACATTTTGTACATGCAAAAGAACATGACTATAGTTGATTGAAACACATGGCGTACCTAAGCATCCAGAGTCCCGAGTCTTTCAAGATATAAAAGAAGAGAAAGATTTAAAACAATGAGTTATTTGCCACTATTGGAGGTAACTATTAAGTCAAATCCTTCTGAAAACTGGTAATTAAAGACACATTATTATACGTTTATCCTCGTTCTTCAGTGGGAAGTATAGTTCTGGTAAACCGAATACTCTAATTCATGAGCAAAAGTTTTCTCTACAGAAGAATGTTAGTTAATAAATACAGAACAAATGAAAGAATTTTGAAAATACACAAAATAATATTATGATATATTTTATATGTTTCTATGTATGTTTCATATATATACATATATATTTCCAGGGAAGCCTATAATTTTATATAAAAGTTTCCTGTTGTTAATTTTTTTTTTTTTTTTTTTTTTGCCAAAAAGCATTCATTTATTCAGCAATCATTTGAGGACCTAGTATGTGCCTTTGGGGAAAAAAATGCTGACTGTCTAATGTTTTTGCATTATTTTCCCAAGCCAGGTCACTTAAGAGTTATGAATGCCATTAAACTATATAATTTCAGAACTGGAAGTACCCAAGAAGGTCATTTGGTCACTCCCTGCTCCATGCCCCTTCTCATTTTATAAACAGGAATCACATTATCCACTCTCATAACATGAATACTTTATGAACACTATCAGTAACTGAGGAGAGAAAGAAATTGACAAACTTCTAAGAAGCTAAAAAATCATTGCACCATATGAAGGTTTGGCTTGTAATTTTAAAATGCCAAGCACTTCTTTCATTTATTTGTTTTTAATCTTCAGAAAATTAAAACACGCAGATGGCCAATCTAGGTCATTATGAATTTTTTTTCTTTCTTTGACCGAATTGCTATTTCCTCTAGATTAATATCAGACTTGAGCTGCATGGCTGAGGCAGAAGTTCAGGGACCAGGGCATACAAGTGCCCTCTCCACTCAATAACCAGCAAACTAATTTGATGTTCCTATTGACTTGAATCTGTCTGCTTTATATCTTGAGCTTACGAGTGTGTGACCTCTTCTGCAGAGATCTGCTGCTTCCGGGCATTTTGTAAAGTGCTGAAATTGTCTGGAAAACTGCTCTTTGTGCTTTGCAAAATAATGGAAAGAGAGTACTTCCTATCTGACTACTGCAGTGATTTCCTAGTAATAAAATTGAAGATGTATGTTTTAATTTTATTTCCATTTAGTTTTGAGAACCATCTTGAGGTATTTTGGTTCCTAACTCTGACTCCTTATCTGTCATCTTTTATGATTCATTGTTTCTCTCAGCTGTAATTTCTTTTCAACTCTTCTTCATAAAAAGCAGCTCCATATTTTCCTGAGTCATTTTCTGTTTCTAATACAAAAGATAATATTTGGCCAGAATCTCAATCTTGAAATGCCATCCATTTTCTAATGTGTTTAGCAATCAGGCAATTAAGAAACTGGCCTTCTCTTTCATCATCTCAGGAAATTAGAGAGATTTTCTTCATGGCTGAACTGCATTTCTGAAAAAAATTGAGAGGGCTTTTGTAATTTATACAGAAATTTTGTTTTCTTTGAACTTTTGTGCATATATTGGTCATTTAAGAAATAAGGAACTTAATTTTCTCTTTTTCCTTTCTTTTTCTTACCTTTGTTATTGTCCTTTTGAAATCTTGCCAGGGCCAAAATGAATTATTTCAGTGTCCAAGTAACTATGCTTTTGTTTTAGCCATTAAAATAGCAAAGCATGTTATTTTATGGAGGTTATGAAGCAATCTAATAGTTTGTTTCTGTACTCACACAGCAGGAGGCTTTCCCTGGAGGCCTTGAACCACTTCCTGGACATAATTTATTTCCCCAGGTCCTGGGTCTTTACAGACAGCAAGAAGTCTAAAACAGCTTAGGAAGGAAATAACCTTTGTCCTAGGATTTGCACTCATGTCATTGTCTTCTCTTTGCTAGGACTGTTGTTTCTGATTCCCTGACCGAACTCTGAGGACTTGGGTCTTACCTCCCTGGATTGACTTACTCTGTCAGATACCTTCTCTAACGGAACTGCCCCTCCAGACTCCTGCTCACCCTGATCACATTCTTCCGGTAAGATTTTTGCTAAGACTGTGACGTTATTGCCGGCTGGTGCTCTGTCTTCTTCATTCCTGGATCTTCTAACGTAGTATCTTGCCCAGAGTGGGAACTTGATAAACAGTGGCTGCATGATAGTATTGACTGTAGCACACAGTGAGTTGGTCAGAGGTGAGTTGGAGATGTTGTGTTGCTGAGAATATGTGTGGAGTCTTAGTGTGAGAAAGCCGAGGAGGATGGACTGGGTACTGAATTATTTTCTTGTATACTTCTCTTTTCCCTCTTCTGTATTTATTCGCACTGAGCTGAAGTAAGTGTTGGTCAGTGCTTGACTGGAAATAGACCATTCCTCTGAATTATATTCTCATTGGCTCCTTGATTTTTCCATTTTCTATCCTTCATTGCCCTTTCCAGAATGATATGAATCCCCTTTACGTGAGTAATAGTGCAGGGGATTATCACCTTCCTCATTTAAAAGATATAGTGATGGGCTTCCCTGGTGGCGCAGTGGTTAAGAATCCTCCTGCCAATGCAGGGGACACGGGTTCGAGCCCTGGCGTGGGAAGATCCCACATGCTGCAGAGCAACTAAGCCTGTGTGCCACAACTACTGAGCCTGCGCTCTAGAGGCCGCAAGCCACAACTACTGAAGCCCGCATGCCTAGAGCTCTTGCTCCGCAATAAGAGAAGCCACCGCAATGAGAAGCCCGTACACCACAACGAAGAGTAGCCTCCGCTCGCTGCAACTAGAGAAAGCCCGCGCACAGCAAAAAAAACTAATGCAGCCAAAAATAAATAAATTAAAAAAAAATTTTTTTAAGATACAGTGAAATGTCTACATGACCCTGGGAGAGAGGGAGAAGTTTGGATTGCGAGACGTCCAAAGCTCAATGAAGGTGTGTCAAACATTTAAATCTAAACTTCTTCAATGGGGCAAAATGTTTTAGGAGGATCAGGAGACAAGAAACATATAAGTTGTGCCTTCAGTGAACAGCAGGACCATAGGGTCAGGGAAGGAAAGAGGCAAGAGATGTGCTCTGAAGATTCGGAGGGCTCAGGACACTGGGCTCCTGACCTCAGGCAGCTGATCAGCTGTAAGTGTGCCTATGGGAAAGCCATGGGGGGGGGCTTTCTTCAAGTCTTGAGTAACTGGTGGCCTTAGACATGAGCTATTGCACCTGTCCTGCTATTGGAACGGGGTTCCCTGTAAAAACAAGCATGCGCTTCACTGACTGCTCAGCTGATGGACAGGACTCTGCCTTTGGTTACCACGGAGGACCCCTTCTGCCAGCCTCCTTCCAGAGTCAGGAAATGTCTTTCTCTTTATACTTTCAACTCAAATGCATCATGTGGATTCGCGTGGCTGCTTTAAGACAGGGACTTGTTTTATTTTCTTCCTTTTCTTTCCTGCACTTTATCTTGTGTTAGCCTTAGACTAGAAAAATGAAAACCCTGGGGGCACTTGGGAGCCTCTGCAACCCAGACAGCAGAGGCTGAAGAGCTCTCTCCTCTCTGTGTTTTTATGTCCTTTCAAAATGTCAGTTGGCACCTTTAAAATAAAGTCTGCCATCAAAGACACGCTCTTCTCCTCCCTGTCTGGTGTGCCAAAGATAGACATTACTCTGTCTGCTTTAGTTCTCCACTTCCCGTTATGTTTGGCAAAAATGTAATTGGCTCTCCTTTCAGAACAACTTTTATTTATTTTCTTCACTTCAACATTTCCTCTAAACAAGAGGTTTTGCAGCAGGGGAATGTAGACAGCTTTTGTTTTTGCTGCTTCATGATTGGCTTCCCAATGTTTTTTACAATGAAATTTTGTGCCCAGAAAAGATGCCATGGGAGCCAGGCAGTGCTGGTTTATCCAGGGTGACAGGTCACATAGGGAGCCAAGTTTACTCAGGTTTAACTCCAGGCTGGGGCTCAGGGCAGGCAGCGGCATTTCTTTCCTGCCTTCTAGTACCCTTCACATCCTGCCTTTGCAAAATTGAATTAGGTAATAATAATAATAACAATAATACTCCCTCTCAGTCAGCTTCTCTTACCCCAAACTTATGTTCCTTAGAGGGTCCTTGCTCTCTATCCTGCTGATTTTATACCAATCTTTCAAAACCTGTCTCACATGTCATGTGGAATTAACACTGCTGTCTTCTCTGTTGCCATATCACTTTTCACATATGTTGATTACAATGCTACTGCACTCACTGCATGGTTGGATGACTCATTGTACATGAACCTAACAGCTTAGCACTCCCATTCCCCCCCCCCTCAAGACTGTGAGAAGTTTAAGGTTAAGGAATGTGTCTCCTACCTTATTCTTTCTCAAATCCCCAACGTTTAGCCTAGGGTATGATACATAGTGGTCAGTTAAAAGGTATTTATTAAATGAGAGGATAAATGCAAATGGTACTTTTTTTTTTTTGGTACGCGGGCCTCTCACAGCTGTGGCCTCTCCCGTTGCGGAGCACAGGCTCCGGAGGCGCAGGCTCAGCGGCCATGGCTCACGGGCCCAGCTGCTCCGCGGCATGCGGGATCCTCCGGGACCGGGGCACGAACCCGAGTCCCCTGCATCAGCAGGTGGACTCCAAACCACTGCACCACCAGGGAAACCCCACAAATGGTACTTTTGCACATAGATCTCACAGTATTGTCCTGTTGGATGCAAGCTGATGTGCCCGACAGGAACATGGATTTAAAGCACTGAATTTGTAGGTATTTAAGTGAGATCCAAGGTTAAGGAAAAAGAAGAGTGTTGAGAATACGTAAAGGAAGGTGACTAGCTGTCTACTTTGGATTTTTGTGAAAGAAGTCAGATTCTCTTGAGATTGGTAAATAAAGGGAATGGCAAGGCTTTACAACTGAGGAAACGAGAGAATATACTCAAAAGGTAATATGATACACCAGTGTGAACAAGAAGATATTCTGAGAGGGTATGGAGAGTTCAGGCTTTTCTGGTGAAGCAGAGATGAGGACACTGCCACTACTCTTGAACAGAAAGGAGGAGTGACCCTGGGTGTGAATTCCACTTGGGGGACAAAACATCTGGAGAGGTTGCAACCAGAACTGGGGACTCTGGAGTTTCAGGGATAAACTCTGTTGGAAATCTAGGCGAGGGATGAACTATGCGTGGATCATGTTGTTAGTAACCTCTGAGACAAGTCAATAAGAAGAGCACCTCCAAATTCATGACACGGGCATGTATCTTTCACCATTACTCAACGAGACAGTGTGCTATGGCAGGAGAAGCTCTTTCATGGGAAGGCAGGCAGGTGGCGTGAGTTGTAATTCCTTTCCTCTCACAATTAGCTGCATGACCTGGGGGAAGTCACTAAACTGGGTCTCAGCTGATTTATTTGTAATATGGTAATAACTGCATTTTATCTGTGTAAAGGGAAAGTATTGCGCTGAATGATTAATTGAGCTCTTCAGCTACTGTAAAATCCATTGTATCTCCCTGGAAATTCTCCACTGTGTCAATTAACGTGGCTATTCTTAAGAGTTTGTTGTTTAAATTATTTCATTATGTTCACAATATGTGGTTGTCATATAGCATACTTAGGTCATGTGACCCTAAGCATGACTGCCTTGGAAAGGACGTGTTTGTAGTGTTGAAAATCTACATTTAAGACAGGTGAATTTTATATTTTAATAAGAGGAATGAATGTTAAAAGTTGGTTTTTCCTTAACATCTGAAATGTGTAGGGTTGGAGTGATATTTGAACATTACATAGTGGTAGAACTCTCAGAAAAATATAATTCTTTTAACTTGAAGAGATCTCAGCGCTTTGAACTCATGAAAGATATGTCTAGCTTTCTGAAAAATTAGAGGTTCCAGAAGGTTAAGACTATTTCTTAAAATCATTTTTTATTTCTTAACAGAAGAAATAACATTTAATCAGGTAAATAATCTCTTTTCATTTCCACCCAGCTTTCAAATACTGTATAAACACAACCACATTATAAAAAAAGATATTTTTAATGACAAGAGAATATACATATTATTGTAGAAAAGATGAAAATGAAAAAAAAGCTTTAAGAAGAAAATTAAAATCATCCTTAGAAATAACTGTAGTGAACACTGACATCTCTCTTTCGATGTATCTTTATATATCTATCTTCTCTGTGTCGTATGTGTGTGTGTGTGTGTGTGTATAGAACCACACACGTATACATACACATATACTGGGTTAGCCAAAATGTTCATTTGGATTATTACTATCTTTTGTCTTTTGGTGGGTTCACTTATAACTACAACTCATATTCTGAAAAGTACGTTTTATAATGAATCAACTTTGGAAAATGTACCATAGCTCTTTTCTATGTAAGATGAAGAAAGAATACATCTCATTTTCCTTCAGTCTTTTCCCTCATTCCATTAGTTTTGCATCATCAAGGTGTATAACACTGATCCTTTGACCTGTAATTATAATTGTGTATTCTCTGCTTCATTTTAAAGTTAATTATAAAAATTGAAAACCAATGAAATAATGTAGTTGGTGAAAGCACAGGCCCTGGAACTGTACCACCTGGCTTCAAAATCTAGTTCTGCCACTTTCTGTCCGGGCTTTTGCAAATTTGGATACATTACTTAACTTCTCTGTGCCTTCACTTCCTCTTATGTAGAATGGTCATAAAATAGTATCTACCTGCTGGTGGTGTTGTGAGCATTAAATAAGAAAGTACTTACTAAGTTCCTAGAATAATGCCCGGCACATAGTAAGTGCTTGGTAATAGTATTTCTTGGAGAGCCCCATGCTATGAATGACCCTGTATCACTAAATCTATGCTGCTTAAGGGAGAATGTTCTAGGAATCAAAGTGAAATGGTTTTCTTTTCTTCTGTGCATCTCATCAATTATTCAAAAGCATGTGATGTATTAGTTTACTTCACATTTGGACTATAACTTTCTTGTGCAACTTTTTGTTTTGCCTGGAATTTCTAATTATTTTTCATTTTGTCTGCTAATGAAAGAGAGGAATGCCCTTATCACATTATTGTATTGTTAACCTCTTCCAGGAACCTATTTATTACATTCATTTAAGTAGAGATTGAAAATATAACAGCCACTTAGGGAGGCTTCCTTTTCGTAGATTATTGAATTTGATTTGATGTCTATTGTGAGGCCTTATAAGGACCAGATTTGATTCTCTGTCTGGCCTCAAAGACCAGCTGAACACAGCAATTGCAAGTAGAATTGTTTGACTTTCCTTTCTTCAACTCTCATTATTCTGATTTAATGTATCAGATTGGATAGCTGTGACCCTGACTTCTCAAGAGTTTTCTTCATCTGGAAAAATTTCTTGGAGAAATAAACTGGATGGCTTTTTGTACCTTCAGGTCGGTGCTTCAGCTTATTTTCTCTATGCACTACCTCTCTAGTACTTTATTCAAGGCCAGGTCTCCTAGACTGAATTTTGGAATTGTCCAAATAGCCTTAGTGACCTGCTTCCCTGAAAAGAACTGCGCAGGAAAGCCCTGTTCAGAGCTATCCATGATTGGATAATTGCCTATTTTTGGAGAACAGTAAACAGTTCAGCATGTCTGCAGTTAAGGGAGTATCTGAGGGAGTAATGAAGTGTGAGGCTGGATGGGTGGACAGTGGTGGGGGGAGATTATGAAGGATGTAGAACAATTTGCCAAAGAATTTTAAATTTACTCTGTGCTGAAGGGAGGGAATGATAGAAAAATTTTAGTAGAGGAGTACAGTGATCAGATTCATCCTTCCTAAAACAGATCTTTGATGGAAGTTTTAAAGATGGTTACAAAGAGGGCCTGGAGAGACAGAAGACTGATTGGAGGCTATTACATTTACATTTTTGGCAGTGGAAATTTAACATCAAAACAATTTCTGATAGAATTAATTATATGTACTATTCAGTTAGATGTGACAGATAAAAAGAAGCCCACGTTATAATGTGAACATAAGAGCAGGTTTTAAAGAAGAAGGTAAAGAATCCAGTTTTAGGTGTTTGTATGCCTGTGGGATATGCAGATAGAGATGTTTAGTTGGTAGTTGGAAATCAACAGAGAGGACATCTGGATACACAGATCTAAGAATTATCCATGTTGAGGCTGTAACCAGTGAATTGGATATGCTCCTTTTTAGAGATTCTATTGCCTGAGAAGAGGGCTGAGGACAGGAAAATCCCATGGACCACAAGTGTTTAAGAGATGATTGGAAGAAGAGGAGTCAGTGGTAGGGAATGCATCTTGTTCATCTCTGTGTACCCAGTATCCAGCACAGTCTTTCACATAAATACTTATTGGTAGACTCTATGGGACTAAAAGGAGAATTTAGGAATGAAGACGTGAAATCAGGAGTACTAGCGACCTGGAAAGCAAAGGCAGAGAGAAATGTAAGCAAGAAGGAGACATTAAATAAGGTGAGAAGTATCCTTTGGATTTGACAATTAGGAGGTCATATTCTGCCTTAGGCAGCTGCTTTAATGGACTGGTGGGGCCAGAGCCATATTGCAATGAGTTGAGGGGTTTGTGCTAGACAAGGGGAGACAGAAGCTATATTAGTCTTTGAAGAAGTTGGACTGTGAAAGGAAAAGAAAGGTGGTATTTATAAGACAAAGGGTAAAAATCTTATTGACAAGTAAGCGTTCATATTTGATAATTTTGTGGAGGATGGAGGGACCTGAAGAAGGAAGAGCAGAGAAATGATCTCTCACTTGATACTGAATATTAATTCCATAGTGTTGGTTACGTGTGTGTGTGTGTGTCTGTGTGTGTGTGTGTGTGTGTGTGTGTGTGTGTGTGTGTGTGTGTGTTTCATTTACCTCCAAGAAGACCATTACTAACTGAGACAGGAGTCTCACCCTATACTTCTATTCTTCCTCAGCTTATTAATGCATGGTATCTGGTTATTACTGCTTGAGTTATAGATATTCCTATCACTGTATGAGGAAATATTTGAAGGCAATTCTCTGGATAATTTCTTACTACTTTGTTTTTAAAAGTAGACAATGTTGAAACAGTGCCACAGGTCTCTCAGCAGTCAGCTGTAGGCCTCTTGCTGTGTGGGTTGGTATGTAGTTGTACACTTGAATTGGCCCATATAATTTTGGCAGATTTGAACATTGTCACCTCTCTCTAAGTAGTAAAATTGGCTCACTTTTGGTAAGATTACAGAGCTGCTAACTCTACACTTTGGATCAGGAAAGCATGTTCTCTCTTCAAAATCAAAACCAAAAGAGAACCAAGTGTGATATTATTCCCCTCTCTTTCCATTTCACCTTTTCTGAAACTTTTTCTCTTTTGGGGACAAGGACTTTCCCAAAGCTCTGGGCCCACAAGACTTCTGTGAATGACCGGCTTTTCAATCTCCTACATATCTTTGCACAACCACTTCTCTGCCTATATTTAAGGAAAAGAGGAGACGTGTTTCACAGTTATGCCTTGAACTTGATGATACCAGTAGATGTCACTCTGAACAGCAGGATGGGGTATCCCTGTTCTTAGCTGTGGTTCCAAATGGGCTGTGGTATTCCTGCTGCTAACCACTTTTGAACATCTCAGGACTGACACATCTGAATTATAACATTCTCTGCATTGCCAGTTTTACTTCTATGTTGTGAAATAAGAGGGCTGGGAGAGCTGCCATTTCATCTCGTTCTCATTCAGCTAGAATGCCAAATGCTTACATAGTTACACCAATCAACTAGACAAGAAGAAAATGTTTCAGGGAAAAAAATGGAGGAAATACATATTTTAAAGCAGCATATCTGAATTCAGTGTCAGGCACATTAAATTCTGGTGAGACTTAAGGCAGCGGGGAAGCAGTAAATATTTTCCTGAGTGTATGTGGCTGGACCCAGACTAAGCTGACCTCTCCCCACCTATACAGTATCACTTTCCACTCTTGCCCTAAATCAGTGATTCTTAATAAAACTCCTGAAATAGGGAAAAAGAGGAATCTTCCTAAAATTCTCAGAAAACAATAAAGTTAATAGATAAATTTTCCTTAAATTTATTTTTTTCCTTCCATACTCCATCCCCTCTCCACAAACCTTTGAAATCTGCTTTAGTACATGACAAGATCAATGAGCAAACAGCAAATAGGAAACGTTGGGGAAAACTAGTCTAGTTGGACAGATTTATATTTCGCAGACATATGTTTGTGGTTGTCATGCTGTATACAGTTATATCTCATTATGCTTTCTTTTAAAGTTGTTTCCGTTATGGACATAGTAAATAATGTGTGTGAGATGGTATGTATCAATTTATGATATTCTGTCACCTGAACAAGAGTAAGGACTGTGCTCCGCATGAACCACCCTCCACAATTAGTCTTGGATAGTTATTTTACCCTGTGCAAACTCTGCTCGGTTCTAAGTCAAAGTTCTTGGTTGAGCTTTAATGCCTGAGTTGGAATTCCCTTCCATCTCCCCTACCAAATTTATACAATCCAACCAATACTCAGGACCTATCTCAAATATCACCTTTGCCCCTACCATAAGGAAGTATTGGTCAGGCAATAGGATTATTAAGAAAGGGAGGAACAAGACAGTACATGCAGGGAAAAAAGAACTTGTCCTTGGGAGGTAAATATGTGACAGCTTTGGGGGCTAGATTTAAGGGCTCTGGAAGCTCATGCAAGGAAAGATCACTCCCAGGGGTGCAGATTTAAGGGCTCTGGAAGCTCATGCAAGGGAAGATCACTCCCAGGGGTGCATTTGTTGAGAAGGTAGAATTGATATTCACCCCCTTGAAGGCTGAGAGGTATGTGGCTGGCTGGCAAAGAGTGAGGAAGAAGGTCCTCTAGGAAGAGAAGACATAAAGAAAAACACAGAGATGGGCAAGGCTCAAGCAGGGACAAGTGGCAGTGAGGTCAAATTGTCTAGAACTCAGGACTTATGACTGAGAGTTATTAGGGATAAGGCTGGTAAGACTTCCTACCCTCATTCCTCCTCTCTGCTGAGACTGAAGACGAAGGGAGTCATAATATTTTCCAGAGCACATGTGGCTCTCTTGCTTCTCTGTGTCAGCTGTGATTCCCCCATCAATCCCATCTTCCATATTCTCTTTATAAAATCATCTTGAATGTGAATCAACATGAAGATGCATGTTTAATAATAATAACAACAAAAGATAATACTTGGCTTCTCTCTATATCTTGCAAGGTTTAAGAGACTAGAACTGCTACTGATCTTACTAGTGTGGTGTTAGCTCAAAATGTGTCATGAAAAACAGATGTGTACAACTCAAAGGCAAAGGCTCCTAGATAAAGATGCAATCCTGTTATAGAGCAGGAGGAGAAAGAGACAGATAATGCTGCTTTAATTAAGGTCTTCTTAATATCTCCATTATAATTTCCTACTTGAAGGGTTACATAGCTGTTAAATCTATGACATTGCATTGAATAAGTGAATACGTTTCAGTACTAAAAACAATTTTCTCCCTAATAACTGTATTTTCAAAATGCTATTTTAATACTGTTACTTCTTTTCAAAGGTTAAGGACACATTTCTGTTTTCCTATGTTAAGATGACCCCAGCATTTTACAAAATGAGAATAGATGTGCTTCCAGGGACTTTCTTTAAAAATTCATAGTATTTTATTCTCAGAAATTTATATTTACTTACTTGGGAAATAACCTACAGAATAACCTACAATTTAGATCTTCAGGGAAAGAAAAGGATGACTTCTCATTATGTGAAAAGTTTCAAGCTAAATCTTCTACAATCCTTTATGTCGACCATCCAGCTATATAATGCTGTAAGCTATTGGATTTTCCTCTTTATAAAATCCTTATTAATCAAAACATGTTGGTGCAAAGAAGAGGATTAATTGTTTGCTCTGAAAATTAAGGAAAGGGCATATAGAAGAGAAAAAAGATATTAAATAGCATGATGTTTCATTCTGCTTGGAATTAATAAGCATAGTGATCACCTTATTTTTTTTTAATTTTTTTATTTTGTTTTTTTGCGGTATGCGGGCCTTTCACTGCTGTGGCATCTCCCGTTGCGGAGCACAGGCTCTGGACGTGCAGGCTCAGTGGCCATGGCTCACGGGCCCAGCCGCTCCACGGCATGTGGGATCTTCCCGGACCGGGGCATGAACCCACGTCCCCTACATCGGCAGGCGGACTCTCAACCACTGTGCCACCAGGGAAGCCCTGATCACCTTATTTGAATTCCTGAACTTTACCATATTATCAAAATTTATTATATGCACAAAATCTGTGGAGATTTCAGATGTATTTGTTGTGGACCTAGATGACTTGAGAAAATTATTGTGAACCTTTAGAAACTTTGTAATAAGGATTCTATGATGTCATTTAAATTAGGGCACACGGGCAGTATCTTTTAGTATTGACTTGTACAGTATTTACTTGGTTGTGATACCAAGTTGCAAAATAAGTTAACTTCCAATATTAGGGAAGATATGGTCATCCTTTTTACAGAGCTTTTCATTTTAGAGAAGAGCTTTCTTCTCTTAGACTCATAGCACTTTGGACTTCTTACAGTAAGTGACATCTGCCACCTAATACGTGAGAACAAAGACCATGTTTTTCCCACCTTTCTATCACTGACAGAATTAAAGTGAATTGGTAAATAAATATTTATGAGTAAATGTCACAGTCCACTGTGCTGTCAAGAACCAAAAGGCTAAACATAAAGTTACATTTTGGTTAAAAGAAACCAGAATCATGTTGCTGTGGCATCCTTTGTATTGTAGCTGAATCCTTTTGGCTCCAACTTCTATCATTAAAAGTTGAAAAAAGAACATGCAAGAATGTAGACAATTTTCTTTTCCATTCCTTTACATGTCAGTAAATCCCTTTCTTCCTCTTCTGTACCCCTCATGCAAAAGTAGCACATGAATACAAACCTACTACTATGCTTTTGATTCAAATCTGAAATAGTTTTCTAAGTTGTAAGTGTAAATGTATAAGAGAATTCCAGTTTTATACTATAGATGTAGGAAGGGAAAAATCGCCTATAAATGATTTCCACTAGATCTAAATTATATTCAGTACTGTCAGTGATTTTCTTCATTCAAGGCTTTAGATTGGGAACTTCTTGTCATGACTACCCAAGAGCAAAAATTCAGACTTTCCAGACAAAGATTAATTTCTTAGGTAACTTTCTCTATAGGGCTCAACAATACAAGTTAGAGAGGCCTTGGCAGTACCAACTTGAACCCTGATAATTCTCTTTAATGGGAGACACATCCAAGAATATTAATGTTTGGTCTACTATTTTAGATGTTATTTCTGAGGTCAATAATAATACCAATATTAATAATATTAGGACAATAATAATACTAATATTCACTGATATTTGCGTGCTACCTATGTACAAGGCACTGTTCTAGCCTCTTAACAGATATTATATCATTATAGCAAACCAATGAGCTAAGTAATTGTATTATCTCATTCTCTTGATGAGAAAACTAAGGCATATGTCATCCAGGTTATTGCTTCATGCCCTTTTTGAAAAGCATGTGTAGCAACTAATTATCCTGGCTAAGACTAACCCAGGGCTCATAAGTCAGGGCCTAGACTCATATCTCAATAGGATAGACACATTTGAGCTTGAGAAAAATGGGGAAATTTTAGTGTATTTCCTAAGGATGCTATCTAATGGTATGAGTTCTTAATAATCTCAAAATAATTTTGCTCTTTGATCCAAACTGTAAAATAAGTTTAGCATTGTTAAGTACTCCAGTCAGCTAGCAATCTTTAACTGTAGCTTATAAACACAAATGTTCTGTTCAGTACTTAGGTCTGTTCTTTTATATTACTATACTTTACTTTTTAAAGAAATTGTGTTGCATGAATGCGGTTATTTTGCATATTATTTTTAACAATGCTGAATCTGCCCGAATAATGTAAACTTTGATTTTAGCTTTAGTTTGAGCTTTTGAAAAATGTACAGTAAGTGCCAGCCTATAAGCCAGCCTACATTTTTGTAAGTTAATTTTTATAAGACGTTTCACATTTAAAATGATGCTTCAGTTTTGTTTATCTGTTTGCCACTAGAGTCAGTGTAGAAAGTTGAAGCTGTTTGTGGCATGTACAACTCAGATGTTTCTCATTAAAATATTAGAATCCATCCAAATAAAAGGAAATAGGAAATAGTTGGTCTCTTTGTATATTGTTGTCCATAATTTGCCCCAAATGTGCATACAAATGCAGTTATTTTTAGTCCCTTATAGTTTCTTTGTATTTTGTTGCTCAAGGAGATATTTGTCCAGGTGCAAGCCTTGCAGCAAAGGGTCCCAGTCCCAGGCCAGTCTCAAAACCCCCCACTTAAAAGGGAGGAAGTGGAGGCACAGAGACACAGGGAAACTTACAGAAGGTCTTGCAGCTAGTAAGATGTGGAGCAGAGATCCTAATCCAGTGAGCAGGATTTAAGGGTCCAGAGCCTGAGATAACAGTCTGCCATCCTAGAGGGATTAGAATACTTCTGTGTAGAATGGTTTCTTCCCCGTGTTCTCATCCCCAGTAGGGATAATGGAAAAGATGGAGAAATACTTAATAGCTGGAAAATCAACTCTAAATCTCTTTGAGGACTACTTTATCACTTTGAATGATTTCAGGAACATTCTTCTTTCATGCTTAAGCAAGATGCTGATATAGTGTTATGTTGGCAGATGTTATAAAATGTCTGTCATGTTGGCATTATAGTGCTACCTTGGGCTTTTTCACAGCAATATTTATATGAGAGATCACAGAGGCTGAATTTCAAGGCCTTTCTCATTCAGGCCTTGCTGGTGGCACTTGAGTGTGTCAATTTCAAGCAGCCACGGGCCATGGTGAATAGATGGGGAAACAGAAGAAACCCTGCACAGATGTGCTCCTCTTTGAGGGAACTGAAAGTACAAAAACACAGTTCTTCAAAACATTTCTTTGGAGGCGTGTCTATGCATTGTTAGTGATGTCTTAGGTTTAAGCTATTTGATACATAGTTTTCTTTAATATAGAGATTTCCTGGTATTTGTCCATCCTTGTTTAGAAATTATGAACTGTTTCTGGAGTCACATGGATTAAAAATTGAAAGAGAAATATAAAGCCAACGTGTTAGTCAAAACCACTCAGAAGTGAGAGGGAAGCATGGCCCCACCCAATTTTAATGTAATTTATCACTTCATTTAGAAGACCTCCTTTAATGTGTGAAGAAAGGTCTATCTCCACTGCTCTAACAGTCAGGCCAGAGAATCTGACTTTAGGAGACATTTTCAAAAAATATTCTAGTTAACCCAGTGGTAAAAGTTTGTTCTGTTAAATTAGACCTTTCAAGTATCTGTGGTGGGCAGATCCAGCACATTCACTGTGTTTTAATCTCCTCTTCTTCACCCCATTAGTGAAAGAGGGATTCCCACCCTGCGGTTATGGGGATGACTGAACACATAATACCTGACACTGGACAGATGAGATCAACAAAAGTTTATTAATCCCATTACTCATTGCCCAGGTTTTTTAATATCAAGAGGATGGAATGGCCCCTGGTTCCCATGGGAGGATGTGATTTCTGTGTTGAATAATTCCATGAGCTGGAAGGGAATTGAAACTCACTACAGGGATAGGCAGGAACTGTGCCTGGTTGCTTTGTTAAGGAAGGTTGTTTGGCTATGGACTGGATCTGTGGGAGTGGAGTAGGGATAGGAACTTGCAGTTAGGTCATTCAAGGTCTTTCTGGTTTGACCAGATGTCAAGGCCCGTAATCTTGGGTCTTAACTTCAGGCCTTATACCAGACACTGCTAAATTTAACCATTGCACTTAGTGTCTAGGTCTCCCCTCTTGTGTTAGTCTGCTTGGGCTACTATTAAAAACAAAATAAAACCACCTACTGGGTGACTTAAAAAAACAGAAATTTATTTTCTCACAGTTCTGAAGGCTAGATGTCCATGATCAAAGTGGCAACAAATTCAATTTCTGGTGAGCCACTCTTCCTATCTTGTAGATGACTGCTGTTCTTACTATTTCTTTAGTGGCCTTTTCTTGGTGTGTGCACATGGGAGCAGAGAGAGAGAGAGATAGAGGGAGAGGGGGAAAAAGGAAGAGAGAGGGAGAGTGTGTTTCTGTGGTGTTTCTTCTTTTAAGGATGCTGGTCCTATCAGATCAGTGCCTCACCTTTATGACTTCATTTAACCTTAATTACTTTCTTAGAGGTCCCATCTCTAAATACAGCCACACTGGGGTTTACAGCTTCAACATATGAATTTGGGGGGAACACAAACATTCAGTCCATAACACCTCCCCCATATTTTTCAACACTCCTCACACTTTTCATAATCAATTAATATCTGTTTCATTTCTGACAGATTGACTCTTGGAATATTACTAGTTCCCACCATGGTATCTAGCACAAAGTAGATTCTCTAAAATTTGTTGAATTGAGAGAGGAGTTTGGATTTAGATTTTGTTTAAGATACTCAATGTATCCAACTTTCTTCCAAATTTTCTTTGAAATTAATTTCTGAATATCATTAGTTAAGCAAATATCAGATTTGGTCAGCACATTATAATTTTCCTTTTTTTTTTTTTTTTTTGGTCTTTACTCTTGGAAGGACCACTGAACATGGTGTTAGTTTTGATTCCTGGAGCTGTTGGTACCTAATATTTGTTACATTTTTAACTTTATCTGTAATTTGGAATCAATGATACCTATCCCATCTTTCTGCCTGTGAAGATAAAATGAGAGCATGAATATGAATGTTCTGCATAAATTACAAATCACTACACAAAAGCAGGGTAGGATCTAAGAACACATTGCACATACTACAGCAGCATTACTTCAGTTGGATTTTTAAAGAGTCTGGGGTGCTGTTAAAAATGTCAGTTCCACTCTCCTACATTGAATTTACTGAGTTATTGTATCTGATGGGTCCCAGAAATTTGAATTTTAGCAAAACCCCAGGTGATTCTAATACACATTAAAATCTGAGAGCCAGGGCTTCCCTGGTGGCACAGTGGTTGAGAGTCTGCCTGCCAATGCAGGGGACACGGGTTCGTGCCCCGGTCCGGGAGGATCCCACATGCCGCGGAGCGGCTGGCCCTGTGAGCCATGGCCGCTGAGCCTGCGCGTCCGGAGCCTGTGCTCCGCAATGGGAGAGGCCACAACAGTGAGAGGCCCACGTACCGCAAAAAAAAAAAAATCTGAGAGCCAATGTACTCTGTTACAGTTAGTTGAAATGAATCAAATAAAAACATCTGCCAATGACATATAACCCTCAAGTTCACAAGGAGATATTAGTTTTTAGTTGAAAACAAGCAAACAGTGAAATTGAGCAACTTCCCACAAACACCAGGAAGGCTTTGGGTATACTTGGTTTCTATTGTGTGTGTGCTCCAGATTCAGAACTATGAATTTAGTGGTTCCCAAACCTGAATGATTTCAGAAACACATGGGAACTTTAAATATATAGATTCCTGGGCCCCACTTTCAGAGAATTTCATTTAGTAAATCTATGGCAGGATCAGGAAATCTGTTTCTCAAATGCTCATATGATGGTTATAGAGATTGGGGGCAGGACATTGAATTATTGTAAAACTGATTGTAAAGTCAACAAAATTCACAATTTCATCACTTAACAAACTTCGGATGTACCAATATCAGTGTTGACTTATGTAACATGACATTCATTAGTCTTGATACACAAAATACAGTTTAAAAAAACTGACAAAACTTACTGTAGGCCTTGTATCTTTTTGTTCAGCATTGGATTGTGTATCTGCTTGGAATAAAGCCACTTTTTGTTTTGATTTAAGAAGTGCAATTGAAAGCTGGAAACTCTGACAGAGCCTAGCTGTTCTGACTGAATGAGTTTTAGCTTTCAAAGTCTTATGGTTTTTATTTACTGTCTTCTTTAGCATCCCAAGACTTGAGATGGAATCTGAACACAAAACCTACTTCGTGAAATAGATTCTTAATAGTATTTATTCAATTTGAGAGAAGTGAGTCTTAAGCACTTCTTTAAACTTCACCTACCCAAATACATAATATCATGTTTATGCTCAGTAAATAATATTAAAGATATTAAATTATTTGTCCATAGTATACCCAGGGAATGCAACAATTAACTTTATGGATTAGGGATACTACTCGCTTACTTCAACACTGGTACACGTGCATGGAGAAACATTTTGAAGTTGATTGGAGCAACTCAAATATTAGTTGAAAAATTAGTCTGGTGAAATAGTCTTTTAAAACACTGTTGCAAATTGTTGTATGATTTATGATTGCATCTTCAGAGGCTTTCATACATTCTCTTGATTCTTAAAAGCAGCCTAAAGGCTGGATAGGGTGTGTGTCACCCCCCTCCCTTGACAGAAGAAGAAAGAGAAATGGAATGGCTAAACTATCATGGGACATGGACTTAATTAGTGTCAGAAATTGTGCTAAAACCCACATCTTCTGGTCATACTTCACTTCTTACTGAATCTGGTGGGCAAAATACATACCATCCACATATGAAAAGAATGCTGTTTTTACATGGCATAAAAATGAGTTTAAATGTGTTGGATCTTGTGGACATCAGGAGCCAAATAATTTTCCACCTTCCCTCATTGTACTTCTAGTATTCAGAAATTATTGGGGGCGAGAAAAGATTGTGCTACCCTGCCTGGTGTGTGTGCTTCTCAAAATTGCAGCCCATATTTCCTCCTCTTTGGTTAATTTCTGGGAACAAGGTTTAAAGGTTTCTGAGAACAGAAATAATTTAAAGGCTCTAAATTCTATTAGAGATTAATTTTAGATAAGGGCCAGAAAGTATTTAGGCACATTAATGGAATTAACTTCATGGAATCAAGTAGATACATATAATGCTTTCTTTACGTGTATTCATTAAAAAACAATGTAGAACACTGAAGCATAGACAATTATTGTTTTGAGAGCTCTGGATAATTAAAGAGCAGTCTCAGTTTATTAGCATAGAAGTCTTTAAATTCATTTTATCTTTGTTACTGTTTATGCTGTATTATAAAATTCTTCTTTCAAAAAAGAGTAAGGGCTATCTTAAGTCACAAGATACTTCAAGAGACCCCTCAGGTGAGAGGCAGTAAGAGAATTAGAGAAAGGAGTTAACTCTAACAAAATCTTTGCATTTTGACAGTACCAATAATCACTCTCTAAGTAATCCTCAGTCTGTAGTATTTGTTACAGCAGCCCAAGCAAACTAATACAATTACATATATATGGATATATAACCTCTTAACTTTTCCCCACCTGTAAGGATATGGGAATCTCTTGAAGTTGTATGTAAAATATTTGTAGAAGCAGGGCTGGCTACATAATTTCTGCATTTCAGTGCAAAATGAAAATATGGGGCCCTTTGTTCAAAAAACATCAAGAAAGTGCTTTTTTTTTAGAAGCTATAGTACCTTTAAGGTACTAAAATATGAAAGTTTTCCTTTTTTCCATGTCTTGTCTTTCAACTTGCCATTTTTAATTCCTCAATAAAGAAAAATGAAAATATTTAAAATTATTAGCCTGCGTTTTACCATTCATATTTGTATTGTGCATTGCAAGTTTTAAAGGCAAATATTTTTTATTAAAAAGCACTTAACTTATATGCAGAATTACCACTTTTGCACAGTTCTTATTTTGTAATTTGTGCATATATATTTTGTTCTTATCAGAACAGTAGAAACACTGCACAAAACTAACTCAACTGATTTTACTTCATTTCTTGATACACATACAGCCTATCAACACTCACTACCTATGGCTTTCTGATGAGTAAAGAGGACTTAAAGGAACTATGGGTTGCCCTGTCTTTTCCTTCTATGTCATCATTTTCAGTGTAGGTGATTGGCTAATTCAGGGAAGCAACAGAAACAGGAAAGGATACAGTAGGGCTCCTTGGTCATTTGTCTTCTTTCTGCATTTGAAGAAAGTTCTGATTTGATTTGAAAGCGTGGCCTCTTGGGGCTGTTGGCACCCTGCCTACTCAGTAGTAGATGTCCATGTTTACCTTGTCCTTGCTTTGAGTCTTGGTGAATGCCCACACATCAGGGGCCCATTGGAATTCTGTGCTCATGGGTATTGTGAATTCTATATGCAGATGGAGTGGCAAGGACAGGGGACATGCATATTTCCCATTTTCCTCTGCTCATATTCCATTATCCCACTGGACTTCTCTTACAAAACACAAATTCAAAGGTGAAATTATTAAGAATTCAAGATGGCAACATCAGAGTATTAAGGCAAGCATGAGAACCTTCTAAGCAAGGGATTCTGTGTGACTGCTCAGGTCACATGCCCATGAAGTCAGCATGTGTAGGGGTTTGTGTGCACTTCTTGCCTGTAGTACTTTTCTGCCAAGATGGTGCAAACCCTTCTTCAGATTTTCGAATGAGTGTCTGACCTCACAAAAAAGATGAGATGATACTGTTCTAGAAGGATTGTGCTTCAGAAAAGAACTTCATCACTCTGCAAGGGAGGTGGTCATTCTTATTTCTGTCCTCTTTCAACAGCCTAAGGAACTGGTACAAGTGGATTTGCTGGTGCCACTCACAATGCATTCACCAAGCCATCAAGTTTGACACTACCCCTCTGAAGGTTTTACTGATTGGGAATATGGGTGTTCCAAGATCATAAAATATCCGAGCTAGAATATCTATCAACTTCATTTTTATATATAAGGAAGAGGGACTCTAGAAAGGAGCTTTTCTGGGGAGCTTGTAACTGCTTAATGCCCTGAGCATTGTCCTTTAGGACTATATATAAAGCTAGGGGAGAAAGGGGCTCTTGGATGGCCAAAGAAGACCTGAGATTCAAATATTTGAAAACAACGCTTTTGGCAAAAGCAGTCGCTGTTCAGTGATGAGTAACATCTTGTGTCACATGCGCCTGGCAAAATAAATTGCCTGCATCCTGCCTCATCACCTCTGTTAGGCATTGATATCATGCAGTGTAAAAATGGGTGTTTTATGCAGGGAAAGGACACTAACATTTGTGTACACCATTCTGGAGTCTTTGCTGCTGGTGGATGCTGTGATAATTACACAAAAATATTCATTCAGTGTGCCAACCATTTCTTTGTAATTGACAGTTTCTGACTCCTGGACTCACTGGAGAATTGTACGCTTGGTGCTGCCCAATAAAAGGCAGACACGGGTGTGTATACATTGCTCTGTCAGGCAGACAACGTTCTGGGATGTTGGAGTCATTCATTACAGCCTTTGCTGCATCATCCCACACAACTCCAGCCAGGATTCAGTGGCATGAAGGATTGTTTTCAAGCTTTTAAAGTAAGATGGGTTGCACTCTGAGATAAAAACTAAGAGTGTTATGAATTCATGGTTCTGGCAATACTTTTCTTAGCCATTTAACAACGTGGAGTGGAGAATTTTTTAAAAGTTTATTAATCAATATTTATAGGTTGAAACAAATTATTTACCTCTTTGATTTTGCCCAATGGAAATTGAAGTGAATTTGAAAAAGACAGTGCAGTAACAGTAGCTGGTAAAATGCAAATGACTTCTGTCTCTAAAACAGAGAAGGCAAGGTTGGGAGTATTCAGAGGTTACTTTTTCCCTCGCAAGCTTCAAACTCAATATGATGTCAGAAACAGTCAACATAATGTATCATTGCTATTCAACAAACAAAACAGTCCCTGTTTACAATAAAAACATATGGTAATTTAGAAGCATCAAAACACATGCTATAAGCCTTCTGGAACTGAAATATTTGTCTAAAGGTTTGGGTGACCAGTTGCATTTTATATGTTTTATCAAACATGCCTTTTCCTGCAATGTCAGAAAATAAAGACAAAGGAGTGCATGCCATCAGTGGCAGGGGAAAAGAAAGGTGACTGACACATTGAAATATTTGATTTCCACACATGCTTTGCTTCTTGCCTTCTATAAAATTTGGGTGAAGGAAAACTCTGAGGTCCTTACAAGTGTCTCATTTTCTGATAAGGGTTTTATTAATTTTTTCTTTTATTACTTGGTTACAATTTCAGTCTCATTTCCTCATTTGCATCTAGCCTGAACCCTCAAAATGCACGCCTGTCATGAACCCCCTTTCCAGGCATGCACTAAGAGTTTGAATTAAAGGCCTAGGTACTACTGTTGGGCATAATTTTTTTCCTTATAGGGCTTGCCACTTCTGCTCTGTTTTTGTCATAAACTGCCAAGTTCCCTTTGAACAAGAAGATGTTTATTCTAGCAGAGTGACTAAGAGCATTCACATTAGAGGCTAGGAGATCTGCACTGACTCCTGCTCTCTTTTCCCCTCCCCGAGCATCAGGGTCTCAGCAGTGAAAGGGTGTTAATATTTCATATTTCATACCTCAAAAGATTTCTATGACCATGACATGAGTTAATATACATCTTTAGCACCATGCTTGCTTCACATTATCGACATTTTTATTGTAGTATTACAAAGAGAAAGCAAGTTTTAATTTTAAAAAAATTTATAAACTGTTTAAAAAGTTTCCCAAAGCTTTCAATTTGTCCTATTCTATATGCCATCGCCTGACTTTATAATCTCAATCTCTCTCTTGCTGTTTCTGAAATTAGCCCATGGCTTCTTTTCCCCCTTAGTATCTTCCTGCCTCTTGTTCTTGTTTCCTCCATATGGAAATCTTCTTTCCTTCTCCTAATACATTACACAGTTTTGTTAAGGCAGTTCAAGATTGGTGACCTTCAATGAGTTTGCACTGGTTGGCCCATTTGACAGTGACTCCTCCTGACTGTTGTGCCCTTAGCCCTTTCTTATGTGACTTGTTGTTTCTTATGTGCTTATGTGTGTTGTAGCTTTCTCTGATGTGCTTATATAGATTATAAGTTTCAAAGGGGTACTATTTTCTACGTCATACCTGTTAAAGCAGTGCCAAATACTATCTATCTATCTATCTATCTATCTACCTATCTATCATCCATCCATCCATGCATATATACACATACATATAGGGTGCTAAATAAATGCTTGTTAAACAAATAAACCGTCATCAGCATGCCTCATCTAGAAGTTAGAATGAAAGAATTTCGATTTGGAAATCTGGTTTTTACTGTGCATTGTTATCCTACTATCTCTCTGCCTCAGTGTTTCCATATATGCCATTTAGAGTGTTTTCAATTATGACCATGTAAAAATGCTTTTGAGGGCATTTCACATTACTTGTTTTTAAATATTTTAATACTAATGTGTAAACACTAAATTGTTGGTGATTTCTCTGCTATCAAACCTCAGATATTACCATCTAGACCGGGGTCGGCAAATATTTTCTGTTAAAAACCAGGGTCAGGTAGTAAATATTTTAGACCTTGATGACCACACACAGTCTTCATTGTCACATACTCTTTTTTAAAAATTTTAGTTTTAACAACCCTAATGACATTCAAACCAGTTTTAGCTTACTGTACAAAAAAAAGGTCTGCAGGCCATGGTATGTGATCACTGATCTAGATCACTGTACTTCAGCTGTTAATGGCTCCATTGCATAGGACTTCCCAGTGCATTCCACCTACTGTACTCTACGCAGTTTTTAAAGAGTGAATTTTCCTTGTGGAAATTATTTAAGAATAGCTGCAAAAATGAAGTATGATCAATAAGGAACTTGAGGAGTGTTCCTCTGGTACCAAGTTCTGTCACTGTCATTGCTGGTTTAACAGCAATCCTGTTAACCCTAACAGTTTGTGACAGCTGGCTAATTCATGGAAGCCCCACCAATTAACCTGTGTGATGTCTCCACAGGCCCAGGATAATTGTGTTTGGACTAAATATTCCAGGTGGAGTCTTGACATGCCTTTACGGACAATTTTAACTCCCTGGGGGAGATTCTAGGCAAGCCACCTGTGGGCTAGACCACAGAATTTTCCTTGGAGGACAACTCAAACGCCATGTTTTTCATAAAGCTTTTCTCACTCCCAAGATCTGTTAATTTTCTGAGCCCCGTGACACCGGATTGTCACTTTCATGCCTTTTAATACCTTTCTGACTTTAATTGTAGCTATTCAAATCCTGTTTATATCCTTTGTGTTACAGCTCATGCAAGAGGGATTATGTTTTTTTCCCTCATGTGTTTCTTAGCACAATGTCTCTTGCATGGTAGTTGTTCAAAAACATTGAACTGAATTCAAAACCTACTGATACCCAGTTAAAAGATTTTCTTTTTTTCCTGAGCCTTCTGTTGCCTTTTAAAGAGACAAAGAACAATCTTACTAAATGATTTAGTGAGAGACTTTTTCCATCAAACAGAGCCTAAGGAGAAATGGCTTCCCCACAGTATATTTTCTAGGAGTCTATTCCCTTGGCAATCCGGTCAGTTTTGATACATTTAACCATTTCTGAGTCAATGATGAATTCCCAAAGTCTAGCACTTAAGTTTTAGTAGTTATTTTTAGTCAAACTGTGTCCAAAAAAGCGGCTTAACAGAGTTTTAAAATTTTCTTAAAATGTCTCCTTCTGATTTGTAACCCACTGAAACTATTCTGAAATCTGTTAGAACTTGAAAGGCCATAATAATCCTCCTGTCTCCCCCTGACCCCCCAGAGGTTTGCTTCAGTTTTCTCCCAGACAACCACGCCTTCAATAGGCTGCCCTCAGCAACACACAAAGGTGGGATTCAATGAAGGTTAGAACTCAGATGGACAAAACAGCTTGAGGCAGAAAGAGCTGCAGGCCTATGGTTTGATATCAGTGACCCCCATGGTCAATCTTTTTCCTTGCTCTCCCTGAGATGTAACGTCAAGCTCTCATCTCAGGCAGTCATCAGCCTGGGGGTGTGGAAGAGTGTCAGTGTAAGCTTAGGGAATTAAAAAAACCCCTAATATCTAGAAATGGCCCTGTTAGTTAAGCTAAGAGTAGAATGGGAGTGCTGGAGAATTGGGTGGGGGGAGATACTCACATGGTGTGGTCTGGAGGTTGCCTGTACAACGAATTATTTGTTTATTTTTAACTATTTTTGGTTGAATAATGAGCATTTCTTTCAGACAGGGTCATACCAGTTCTTAGACAAAAGAATTTAATGGAAGTGCCTCCGATGACAGCATGTATTAACTATTAACTTAAATTTATACCTAAGTAGATCCAAATCATCAAAATTTGAATGGGGGAAGAACTTGAAAACTCAGAAAGGAACCAGAGAAGAAGATGCTAAGAAGGCGGGAGAAGGGAAAAAACAATCATGAAAAATATCGAAGTGTGAAAGTACCTGTCATTGTGTCTGACACATGTAGGAATTTATATATATATGTGTAGACATGTTTTCTCCTGACTATAGATCCCTCCCTGCCCTCCCTTTTCCTAGATAGAGCATTTACTTTAGAAAACTTGCCATTGTATGTTCTTTCTTTGCCCCTTTGAGATGTAAATCTTTTCCCAGCCTCTTTTAAGTTTACAACCCAGGAAAAGTCTTTCTCAAGGATGTGGGAACTCTCTCTCTGAAATGTAAACACAGAAGGAGAGAGCACCCCATCTCCCAGTCTCTGTGGAGGGTAGTATACTAACTTTGGCTACCAACTAGCAAATGAAGATGAACTAATCACAGAGAAAATCATTTGCAAACTCAGGATACATCCCATTGATCAACCTCCCGCCCAGCATCCTCCAATACTTTTCCACTAGCTCACCCAGCACTTAAAACTCTCCCGCCTGGGGGAAGCTTCAGAGCCATGGAGGAGAGCACAGCAACAGGGGTGCAGAGGGCAAAGTGGAGAGATTCCCACACAGAGGACTGGTGCCAACCAGCACTCACCAGCCTGAGAGGCTTGTCTGCTCACCCGCCAGGACAGGCAGGGGCTGAGAGCTGAGGCTCGGGCTTCGGAAGTCAGATCCCAGGGAGAGGACTGGGGTTGGCTGCGTGAACACATCCTGAAGGGGGCTAGTGGAACACAGCTAGACGGTAGGGAGTCTGGGGAAAAGTCTGGAACTGCCTAAGAGGCAAGAGACCATTGTTTCAGGGTGCGCGAGGAGAGGGGATTCAGAGCACTGCCTAGAAGAGCACCAGAGACAGGTGTGAGCAGCGGCTATCAGCGTGGACACCAGAGACGGGCGTGGAACTCTAAGGATGCTGCTGCAGCCACCAAGAAGCCTGTGTGCAAGCACAGGTTACTATCCACACCTACCCTCCTGGGAGCCTAGGCAGCCCACCACTGCCAGGGTCCCGTGATCCAGGGACAACTTCCCTGGGAGAACACACTGGGAACACAGTGCCTAAGGCGGTTGGAACATCACTTGGCCTCTGCTGCTGCAGGCTCACCCCGCATTCCATACCCCTCCCTCCCCCTGGCCTGAGTGAGCCAGAGCCCCCTAATCAGCTGCTGCTTTAACCCTGTCCTGTCTGGGTGAAGAACAGTCGCCCTCAGGCAACCTCCACACAGAGGTGGGGCCAAATCTAAAGCTGAACGCCAGGAGCTGTGTGAACAAAGAAGAGAAAGGGAAATATCTCCCAGCAGCCTCAGGAGCAGAGGATTAAATCTGCACAATCAACTTGATGTACCCTGCATCTGTGGAATACCTGAACAGACAATGAATCATCGCAAATCTGAGGCAGTGGACTTTGGGAGCAAGAGTAGAATTGGGGTTTGCTTTATTTGTCTAATTTGTTTCTAATTTTATGTTTATCTTAGTTTAGTATTTAGAGCTTATTATCACTGGTGGATTTGTTTATTGATTTGGTTGCTCTCTTCTTTTTATATATATATATATTTTTTTCATTTTTCTCTTTTTGTGAGTGTGTATGTGTATGCTTCCTTGTGTGATTTTGTCTCTATAGGTTTGCTTTTACCATTTGTCCTAGGGTTCTGTCTGTCTGGTTTTCTTTAGTATAGTTTTTAGCGCTTGTTATCATTGGTGGATTTGTTTATTGGTTTGGTTGCTCTCTTTTTTTTTAATTACTTTTTAATTTTTTTATGTTAATAATTAAACACATTTTTTTGGTAATTATTTTTTTTCTTTCTATCTTTTTTTAATCTTTTCTCCCTTTTCTTCTGAGCTGTGTGGCTGACAGGGTCTTGATGCTCTGGCCGGGTGTCAGGCCTGAGCCTCTGAGGAGAGAGCTGAGTTCAGGACATTGGTCCACCAGAGAACTCCCAGCCCCATGTAATATCATTCAGTGAGAACTCTCCCAGAGATCTCCATTTCGACACTAAGAACCAGCTGCACTCAATGACCAGCAAGCTCCAGTGCTGCACACCCCATGCCAAACAACTAGCAAGACAGGAACACAACCCCACCCATTAGCAGAGAGGCTACCTAAAATCATAATGAGTTCACATAAACCCCAAAACACACCACCAGACACGGTCCTGCCCACCAGAAAGACAAGATCCAGCCTCATACATCAGAACACAGGCACCAGTCCTCTCCACTAGGAAGCCTACACAAACTGCTGAACCAAACTTAGCCACAAGGGGAAGACACAAAAAACAACAGGAACTACAAACCTGCTGCCTGTGAAAAGGAGACACCAAACACAGTAAGTTAAGCAAAATGAGAAGACAGAAAAACACACAACAGATGAAGGACCAAGGCAAAAACCCACCAACCTAACAAATGAAGAGGAAATAGGCAGTCTACCTGAAAAGAATTCAGAGTAATGATAGTGAAGATGATCCAAAATCTTGGAAACAGAATGGAGAAAATACAATAAATGTTTAACAAGGACGTAAAAGAACTAAAGGGCAAACAAACAATGATGAAAAACAAAATAAATGAAATTAAAAATTCTCTAGAAGGAATCAATAGCAGAATAACTGAAGCAGAAGAACAGATAAGTTACCTCGAAGATAAAATACTGGAAGTAACTACCTCAGAGCAGAATAAAGAAAAACGAATGAAAAGAATTGAGGACAGTCACAGAGGCCTCTGGGACAACATTAAACACACCAACATTCAAATTCCAGGGGTCGCAAAAGAAGAGAAAAAAAGGGACTGAGAAAATATTTGAAGGGATTATAGTTGAAAACTTCCTTAACATGGGAAAGGAAATAGTCAATCAAGTCTCGGAAGTGCAGAGTCCCGTACAGGATAAATCCAAGGAGAAACACACCAAGAAACATATTAATCAAACTATCAAAAATTAAATACAGGGGCTTCCCTGGTGGCGCAGTGGTTGAGAGTCCGCCTGCCGATGCAGGGAACACGGGTTCGTGCCCCAGTCCGGGAAGATCCCACATGCCGCAGAGCGGCTAGGCCCGTGAGCCATGGCTGCTGAGCCTGCGCGTCCGGAGCTTGTGCTCCGCAGCGGGAGAGGCCACAGCAGTGAGAGGCCCGCATACCGCCAAAAAAAAAAAAAAAAAAAAACTTAAAAAAAAAAAAAATTAAATACAAAGAAAAGTGTTAAAAGCAGCAAGGGAAAAGCAACAAATAACATACAAGGGAAACCCCATAAGTTTCAGCATATCTTTCAGCAGAAACTCTGCAAGCCAGAGGGGAATGGCAGGACATCTTTAAAGTGATGATAACATAAAATCTACAACCAAGATTACTCTACCCAGCAAGGATCTCATTCAGATTAGACAGAGAAATTAAAACCTTTACAGACAAGCAAAAGCTAAGAGAATTCAGCACCACCAAACCAGCTTTACAACAAATGCTAAAGGAACTTCTCTAGGCAGGAAACACAAGAGAAGGAAAAGACCTACAAAAACAAACCCAAAACAATTAAGAAATGGTAATAGGAACATACATACCGATAATTACCTTAAATGTAAATGGATTAAATGCTCCAACCAAAAGAAACAGACTGGCTGAAAGGATACAAAAACAGGACCCGTATATATGCTATCCACAAGAGACCCACTTCAGACCTAGGGACACATACAGACTGAAACTGAGGGGATGGAAAAAGATATTCCATGCAAATGGAAATCAAAACAAAGCTGGACTAGAAATCTCATATCAGACAAAATAGACTTTAAAATAAAGACTATTAGAAGAGACAAAGAAGGACACTACATAATGATCAAGGGATTGATCCAAGAAGAAGATACAAAATTGCAAATATTTATGCATCCAACATAGCAGCACCTCAGTACATAGGCAAATACTAACAGCCATAAAAGGGGAAATTGACAGTAACACAATAATATTAGGGACTTTAACATCCCGCTTTCACCAATGGACAGATCATCCAAAATGAAAATAAATAAGGAAATGCAAGCTTTAAATGACACAGTAAACAAGATGGACTTGATTGATTTTTATAGTACTTTCCATCCAAAAACAACAAAATACACATTCTCCTCAAGTGCTCATGGAATATTCTCCAGGATAGACCGTATCGTGGGTCACAAATCAAACTTTGGTAAATTTAAGAAAACTGAAATCGAATCAAGTATCTTTTCTGACCACAACCCTATGAGACTAGATATCAATTACAGGAAAAAAAACTAAAAAATACAAACACATGGAGGCTAAACAATACACTACTAAATAACCAAGAGATCATTGAAGAAATCAAAGAGGAAATCAAAAAATACCTAGAAACAAATGGCTATGAAAACACAATGACCCAAAACCTATGTGATGCAGCAAAAGCAGTTCTAAGAGGGAAGTTTATAGCAATACAATCCTACTTCAAGAAACAAGAAAAATCTCAAATAACAACCTAAACTTACACCTAAAGCAATTAGAAAAGAAGAACAAAAAGACACCTAACTTATCAGAAGGAAAGAAATCATAAAAATCAGATTAGAAATAAATGAAAAAAAATTAAGGAAATGATAGCAAAGATCAATAAAACTAAAAGCTGGTCCTTTGAGAAGATAAACAAAATTGAAGAACCATTAGCCAGCCTCATCAAGAAAAAAAGGAAAAAGACTCAAGTCAATAGAATTAGAAATGAAAAAGGAGAAGTAACAACTGACACTGCAGAAATACAAAGGATCATGAGAGAATGCTACAAGCAACTATAAACCAATAAAATGGACAAATCCTTAGAAAAGCACAGCCTTCCAAGACTAAACCAGGAGGAAATAGAAGATATAAACAGACAAATCACAAGCACTGAAATTGAAACTTTGATTAAAAATCTTCCAACAAACAAAAGCCCAGGACCAGATGGCTTCACAGGTGCATTCTATGAAACATTTAGAGAAGAGCTAACACCTATCCTTCTCAAACTCTTCCAAAATATAGCAGAGGGAGAAACACTCCCAAACTCATTCTATAAGGCTACCATCATGCTGATACCAAAACCAGACAAAAATGTTACGAAAGAGGAAAACTGTAGGCCAATATCACTGATGAACATAGATGCAAAAATCCTCAACAAAATACTAGCAAACAGAATCCAGCAGCACATTAAAAGGATCATACACCATGATCAAGTGGGGTTTATCCCAGGAATACAAGGATTCTTCAATATACGCAAATCAATCAATGTGATACACCATATTAACAAATTGAAGGAGAAAAACCATATGATTATCTCAATAGATGCAGAAAAAGCTTTCGACAGAACTCAACACCAATTTAGGATAAAAACCCTCCAGAAAGTAGGCATAGAGGGAACTTATCTCAACATAACAAAGGCCATATATGACAAACCCACAGCCAACATCGTTCTCAGTGTTGAAAAACCGAAACCATTTCCACTAAGATTAGGAACAAGACAAGGTTGTCCACTCTCACCACTATTATTCAACATAGTTTTGAAAGTTTTAGGCACAGCAATCAGAGAAGAAAAAGAAATAAAAGGAATCCAAATCAGAAAAGAAGAAGTAAAGCTGTCACTCTTTACAGATGACATGATACGATGCGTAGAGAATCCTAAAGTTGCCACCAGAAAACTACTAGAGCTAATCAATGAATTAGGTAAAAGTAGCAGGATACAAAATTAATGCACAGAAATCGCTTGCATTCCTATACACTAATGATGAAAAATCTGAAAGAGAAATTAAGGAAACACTCCCATTTACTCTTGCAACAAAAAGAATAAAATACCTAGGAATAAACCTACCTAAGGACACAAAATACCTGTATGCAGAAAACTATAAGACTCTGATAAAAGAAATTAAAGATGAAACAAACAGATGGAGAGATATACCATGTTCTTGGATTGGAATAATCAACTGTGAAGATGACTATACTACCCAAAGCAATCTAAAGATTCAATGCAATCCCTTTCAAATTACCAATGGTGTTTTTCATAGAACTCGAACAAAAAATTTCACAATGTGTATGGAAACACAAAAGACCCCGAATAGCCAAAGCAATCTTCAGAAAGAAAATGGAGCTGGAAGAATCAGGCTCCCTGTCTTCAGACTATACTACAAAGCTATAGTAATCAACATAATATGGTACTGGCACAAAAACAGAAATATAGATCAATGGAACAGGACAGAAAGCCCAGAGATAAAACCACGCACGTATGGTCACCTAATCTTTGATAAAGGAGGCAAGAATATACAGTGGAGAAAAGACAGCCTCTTCCTTAAGTGGTGCTGGGAAAACTGGACAGCTACACTTAAAAAAATGAAATTAGAACCCTCCCTAACACCATACACAAAAATAAACTCAAAATGGATTGAAGACCTAAATTTAAGGTCAGACACTAGAAAACTCTTAGAGGAAAACATAGGCAGAACACTCTATGACATAAATCACAGCAAGATCCTTTTTGACCCACCTTGTAGAAAAAGGGAAATAAAGACAAAAATAAACAAATGGGACCAAATGAAACTTAAAAGCTTTTGCACAGCAAAGGAAACCATAAACAAGACGAAAAGACAACCCCCAGAATGGGAGGAAATATTTGCAAACGAAGCAACTGACAAAGGATCAGTCTCCAAATATCCAAGCAGCACAAGCAGCTCAATATCCAAAAAACAAGCAACCCTATTCAAAAATGGGCAGAAGACCTACACAGACATTTCTCCTAAGAAGATATACAGATGGCCAACAAGCACATGAAAGGATGCTCAACATCACTAATCATCAGAGAAATGCAAATCAAAAGTACAATGAGGTATCACCTCACACCAGTCAGAGTGGCCATTATCAAAAAGTCCACAAACAATAAATGCTGGAGAGGGTGTGGAGAAAAGGGAACCCTCTTGCACTGTTGGTGGGAATGTAAATTGATACAGCCACTATGGAGAACAGTATGGAGGTTCCTTAAAAAACTACAAATAGAACTACCATACGACCCAGCAATCCCACTACTCGGCATAGAAAGAGAAGAATACCATGTGCTAACACATATATATGGAATCTAAAGAAAAAAAAAAAGGGTTCTGAAGAATCTAGGGGCATGACAGGAATAAAGACACAGTCGTAGACAGTTGGCTTGAGGACACGGGGAGGGGGAAGGGTAAGCCGGGACAAAGTGAGAGAGTGGCATGGACATATATACACTACCAAATGTAAAATAGATAGCTAGTGGGAAGCAGCCGCATAGCACAAGGAGATCAGCTCGGTGCTTTGTGACCACCTAGAGGGGTGGGATAGGGAGGGTGGGAGGGAGGGAGATGCAAGGGGGAAGAGATATGGGGACATATGTATATGTATAGCTGATTTACTTTGTGATACAGCAGAAATAACACACCATTGTAAAGCAATTATACTCTAATAAAGATGTTAAAAAAGAAAATCTCCCGCCTTTTGTATCGGCAGAGCTGAGTATCCACATCTGATGTATGTTCTGTCCTCTATTGTTGGTGACAGTATTGGAATAAAAATCTACTTTTGTCTGCTCATCTGGTCCTGTTTGATTTTTCTTTAACAGTCACCGTATCACCTGTCAATATATATGTGTTAAGAGTGATTTCACATCATGGAAAAAGTAGGATGCTGCTTTATTGCAACAAGTTTTTAGAAACAAATCTCATTTTGGAGAAATGACAACCTTTATATTGTATTTAAATTAAACTTGCATGCGGGTGGGAGGTATAGGTGTTTGTGTGTGTGAATGTGTATGCATTTCTAAGTAGGACCTGAGTGCTAGAAAAATCTTTGTGGAAAATTATTAAATTGTGGACTTTTTTCCCCTTTGGAGTCAGTTTGCCACATTCATTCTTTCTCTCTCTGTTCTGAGAACGTATTCCAGAGAAGTCAGTTCTGTTCTAACATGAGAGCACCTAGTAACAGCCACTTGACCTTCCCAAGGAGACAGATATCTTTCTCCTGGGCCTATCTGTCATAATAGGTAAAGAGAAAGCTGGCTTAATCAAAGGCTTTCTCACCAAACTGGAATATGATCTGACTGCTTGGAGAGGCTTCTGTGCAAGCAGGCAACAGCTTTCCTAACTTTCAACCGTAAAGGAGGAGGAAAAAAATATGCCACTGAAGACTCATGCCTTGAAATGGCTTTGGAGATCACAGCCAAGTCTTCCTATAAATGAAGTACTTTCCTGGTGTATTTACTAACAATAGTTTGTGGGGGCATAGAGAGAAGGATAGAAATGTCTGAATAAAGTTGCTGCCCTAGCAAATAAAGAAGGGAGAGAGAGCAAGTTCTTACTTGACCAGCTGGAAGATAAGTTTTTTTGTTGGTGGTCATCCAAAGAAAGTAAAAATTTTCCATCTGACGTGTGAAACGTATTTTCTTTAGCTTTTGCTTTCCCTGTGATAAACCAGCGAATGTCCCCAAACTGCTCACTTGTACTACGGGGATTAAATATTGATTTTAACCTTGTAAGTGAGGTAGAATGTGAAGCTGGCTGATGGATCCCCTAGGGGAAGACACTGTGTTTTAGGTCTTTCCTTCTACAGAAAACTTAGAGAAACGTTGCTCCATTTGAAAGAATGAAAGTAGACAGACAAGGAAGACAGTCTTTTTCTTAAACAAATTAATATTAACAGCCTGCCTATGGTGTGATGGGTACAAAGGGAGGAAGAAAAAACGTGGAGTATACCCTGCCTTTTTGTGCATAGTGTCCAAAGTGCTGTTTGCATAAGTGACAATGGATATACTTCAGAATTGTAATGTGCAGTGCAGCATGGATTATGTGAGTGAATTCTTCCTGTCAGCTGGACCATTTTATATCTTGGGTTCATTGTTAAGTCAGTTCACTTGTGGTCCGTTTCCTCTGTAATTTGGTTTAAAGTTGAGGGCAAAGATAAAATCAGCTTAGAGAGGAAGTTGACAGTCTGGTAAATAGCTGTGGCTTTTCTCTTTTAGGAAATAGAAGAGATACCGAGGATCAAAGCAGTGAATAATGTTTCTTTAGGAAATAAGTTTTCTGCTGTTATGTCAGATGGCCTTGAATATTCAAAATTGCCAACCAAATAGGCTGACCTCTCTCTCACAGGATTGACCTCTCTACCTGCCTGAGGTTCTTGGCAGCAGAACACAAATTTCTCCAGGATGGGTGGCAGCAAGTCTTGGTGGGTGGAGGGAGGCCAGTGTGCACTGCTCTTTGTGTTTCTGTTTGTAGAAATCCCAGGGGGATCTTGTCTCCTTTCATGGAAAATCTGTCTTATGAGGGGAGATGAACAGAGTAGAAAACATAAAACTTTACCTGTTGATGAGGTGGTATATGGATAGAAAGGGCAAAAGACTGGTTCTTGTGTATTTTTTTAAAATTAAATTGCATGATGCTCTTTGCTGGACCTCATTATTATTCCAGTAGTTGCCTTATTTTACTTTTTATTTTTACATTTTTTTGCATAGAATAACTTACTGTTTAATTTTTTAAAGTCCTCCTCTTACATAATGTCAATCCCAACTAGTTTGGTTCTATTAGTGAGTCAACTGATTAATATATTGATATTTAAAAAAATTATTGAGAAGGCTATATGCCAGCCATTGTGCTAGGTACTGTCAGATAAGAACCCAGGTGACTTTTCTACACTAAATTCTTGTACTTTTTAAGATTCAGCCATAAACATGTGATTGTAAGTTTTTATTTTGTTTTCAGTTGTACTGTATATACTGTATGGTTTTTGAACTAAATTTTAATTTCTGAGAAGCAGTTAATGTTTAATACTTATGTTAAATTTCCTATAGTACCTAAAACATGGTAAAGCATAAAGTAGATACTCAGTTAATTTCTTTCGACTCTCCCCCTTTGGTCAAGTTTTGAGTGTTCTTTATATATTGAGTTACAATGACTGTTTCTGCATCTCCAGACTACGTTTTTTCATTGCTGTCTCTTCCCTTTCAACCTGAGCTTTGATCATAACTTTATATGGGAAAGATATCAAATCAGACCTACCTGGAGAACTGGGAATTTTGAGAAAGCCCGGGAGATAAATATGTCAGAGAAAAATACCTGAGGCAGATCTGAGCAACATCAGGAGAGATGGAGCACAAAAGAGGTAGTACAGGCACATGGACAGTATCATCTTCAGCTCCATGTCCTCCTTCTGTACCCCATCTTAATAAGTGGCAATCCTGGAATCATTCTTTGATTCTTCTCATTCACTCTCACTCAATGGTCAACAATTTATCAAATCCTGTTAATACTACTTCCTGCATCATATATCCCCAACCGAACCACTGAATACAACCACACTGGTTCAAACCACCATTTCTCAACTGGATTTTCACAATAGTCTCCTCACTGCTCTTCATGTTTCCATACTTGCTTCCTTCCCCACACGACAGCCAGTTGACTTTTAAAAATATAAACCTTTTATGTCACTTCTGTGTTCAAACCTGTCTTTTGAGAGAAGATCACAGTAAAAATAAGACTCTCAGTCTAAGCACGAAGCTTGTTCTACAAAGTCCTACATGAACTGACCCTTTACCAAATAATTGTCTTCGGACCTTTTTTTTTCTTAAACATCTTTATTAGACTATAATTGCTTTATAATGGTGTGTAAGTGTCTGCTTTATAACAAAGTGAATCAGCTATATATATATATACGTATATCCCCATATCTCTTCTCTCTTGCATATCCCTCCCTATCCCACCCCTCTAGCTGGTCACAAAGCACCGAGCTGATCTCCCTGTGCTATGCGGCTGCTTCCCAATAGCTATCTGTTTTACATTTGGTAGTGTATGTATGTCCATGCCACTTTCTCACTTTGTCCCAGCTTACTCTTCCCCCTCCCCGTGTCCTCAAGTCCATTCTCTAGTAGGTCTGCGTTTTGACCATTTTTCCATTTCTTCTGCTCCAGACACATTGTTTTCCTGCAGTTTCTTGAGCACACTGATCTTATTCACACACCCGGGCTTTTGTGCTTGCTATTTCCTCTGCTCCAAATGTTTACCCCAAGGTTTTTAAATGACTCTATCTCTCACTTCATTTAGTTCTCTGCTGGAATTTTACCTCCTCTCATAGACCTTGCTTATTCACATATTTGATTACAGTCCTAATCATTCTCTTTACCCTGCTGCTTTTAAATTTTATTTGCAACACTTATCATTACCTGAGATTATATTCTTTATTTGTTTACTTAGGTTTTTTTTTCTATCAGAATGTAAACTAAATGAAGGTGGAGGGTATTTTTCCACCCTGTGAATAATGCTGGCACATAGTAGGTACAAAATAAGATTTACTGAATGAATTAATAAGAGAAGTAATGAATGCTACAGCTATTTCTGGGGGTAGGTGTTCAGTGCTGGTACAATGGCCTTGATTTTCTCCATGCCATTTCTGTTTGTGGAACTTGACCTGGTGTTAATGATTTGTTAAAGAGTCAGTCTCTTCTTTGGGTCATCCCTGGATTAGGCATGGGGGCCACAAACTATGCAGAGCAGGACAAAAATAAAGAAAATGCTAAATCACAAGGTAGAATGTCATAGAAGTATAGCCAAAACAGTCTTAATTGTCTCAGTTTGTAAGTGACAAAATTAGGGTCCACAAAGAATAATAGCTGAAAGTGCTTGCATGTTCTTGGGGGTTTGTCCAGGATTTATATGTATATTAAATAATTTGATCTTTACTTCTATGATGTAGGTATTATTAAGTTTTCCACTTTATGGGTGAGGAACAAAGGTTCAGGCACAGATGTCCAATGTCCCCCAGCTATCAGTAAAGGTAGATTCAAATCCAGGTTTCGTAATGACCACTTAAGTAATGTTTAATGTTTTTGTTCCCTGGGGACAAAATATTTTAGTCTAAAGAAATGGTTTTGTAGACAAATCCCAATCAGCTCCACTAATTACTATCTGATTATATCACTTATATTCTAAGAACTTTTAGTTTTAACCTTAGTTTTAATGTCTGTACAGTAGGCATTATACTGTCCATTTCATATCATTGAGAGAAGTGAGGAATCATGTATTAAGTGCTCAGCACACTGCCTGGCTGTGTGCTGGGCACTTAATTAAACACTAAATAAAATATTAACTATTTTCACCTAACCCTTTGGTCCCATTTATGGATATTACATTATCACAGTTACCTTTTTCCTAGAAAAAACATTTTACAGACATCTGGAAATCAGGGGACTGTAGAGTCATCTTACCCTTATTACTCGGTGGAATATAAGCATGATTTTTTAAAACTAAATTTCAAGTTTGTTTCTTAAAAAGTGCTATGGTAGTTAATGGAAGATACATTTCACCAGTTTCGGCACAAGCCAGCTCTCCAACTGGAATAAAAAGTCCAGTGAATCATTCAGCACACTATATTTTCAATATAACCACTGAAGAGAAATGGAAGCTTGTCATTTTCCTTTTAAAGCCATGCACATTGCTGAGTTTTCCATTGGCTTGCTGTGTATACATAACTTTTAAAATGAAAATACTATTCATGTGCAAAGGATGATCAAGGTAGACTGCAGCAGATTGTCACTGCAGTAGTTTGGGATGTCAGTAATTCTTAAGCTAAAAGGATTCATGATTCAAGAGGATGCCTCTAATTTTACATTTGTTGTCATCTTTCATTTGTTTTCCTGTTTTGGAACCATTTACGAACTGTGCTTATCAGACTGCTTTTGATTCCTATGGAGGAATGGTCTCTCTTAAAATTTGTGATCCAAAAGGAAGATAGAAAGCATTTGTATTTTGATTTCAAAGTATTTAAAAGATTTGATTGTTTATATACTATGGCCTTTTGTATTTCATTATTGTAGGCAGCACACAGAGAAGACTACTTTGTGCATTTTTTTCTGAGAGTCTTGATCAATGAAGCAAGCTTAAAGTACTTTTCCACAAGAAATAATCACATGTAATTAATATAAAGAAATCAGTTGGGTCTATTCATTTTTCTCTCCTTTTTACAAGAATATATTTGACCTTGGAAGTAAAAACAAGAAGTTTCAGTGATGTTACTTCACATGGCAGAATCTCTCAACTATATTTGGGGTATGAGTAGATGTGTCTTTGGTAGCTACTGTAACTATCACGCCCTTTGGGTACCCCACAAGCATGTTGGAGTTGGACTTTTCAACCAGAGAACAGTGGTATGATCCTTAGATGCATAGTCCTAGAATATTATCCTTTGACTGATTTCTGAACTTTATAAAGTTGAAGACACCCTAAATAGACTATTGAAAGTATTTATGCACAATAAAAATGCAGATGAATTTTTTTATCAGCTTGCTTGAAATGATTGGAAACTACCATCAATAGGTCAATTGATTATATCTGAAATCCTCAAGGTAAAAAATTCCACTTGGAAAGGGACCAATACACCTGTCTGTTTGCCAGAGTCCGGTGAAAACATGGACCAAAGGAGGGAAATGCACTTTCAAACTCCTGGACAGTAAGAAACATCATGGCCTTGTTGGGTGGGATGGGTGGGGGAGGGAAGTCCCAGAGGGAGGGGATGTGTATAGGCATATGGCTGATTCACTTCACTGTTCAGCAGAGACTAACACAACATTGTAATGCAATTATTCTCCAATTTAAAAAAAATCAAGTACAAATTGGACATTCTAGAAACTGTAAAGGACAAGAAGAATAAAGAGGTATAGTGATGTGATACAAATAATAAATTTCAGTGGGGGAAGCAAAGGACTGTTTTTTAAACTGGCATTTGTGGATTGGTCTTGCCAACACTTCCAAGCAGACTTAGAAGAGAAAAGAAAAAAATCATCACTTATGTGATTCTTTTGACTGGTGCTTTCTAAAGTTCTTGGGAGGTAGATCACACTGGGAAATTGAATCAATTCACTAGCTCTCAAAACATAGAATTCTTCATTACTCAACTGTGCTGAGCTGGGCTCTAATTCTTATTCCCATGAAAATACCTTGGCTTGGGAGAAGACATCTGTGTCACTAAGGTAGCAAGGTGTACCATCCAATGAATTCAGGGCTCTCTTTCATCAGTGTGTAGCACTGAGGGTAAATTATAATAATTAAGATTTGGCCCTTAACGGAAGGCAATCTGCAAGCAGATCTGAAATGAAAACTCTTGAAATCTATTATTTAAGTCATCTTAAATTTCCTAGGAATCTGTGGGCTAGGAAAGCCCCAGGTATAGCACTCAAAGATTCTAGAAATTCTCTCTATACATAAGCATGCTTTTTACAAGTACTGTGCCATTAAAGAATAGCAGGAAGGCACAGAGTTGCAGTGTCATATGCTATTGTCATTCTCCCTAACCACTCTGCAGAGTTTACGTCCAGCCGTTTTCCTTTCCTGCTAATTTGCATGGTTGCTTCTTGATGGTGGTGATTTTCTATGTGTTAAGCTTTGAGTGATTCATTCTTACACCACTCTCCTCCCCTTCCCTGTTTATTTGGCACAGAGCTTGTAAAGCTCAGTGACATTTGACTCTGTTGCTGACTGGATTATGGGATGCAGAAAGCATGTATATATCATTGAGTGAATCTCTGAGTGATGGCCTCGGCATCATGTCAAATCACGGGGTCATCCTCTCTCATCATGTCACATCACATCATGCTTGACATAGACACATAGCTCAATTCTGAGTATCCAGAAGTAATCGGGAAGTAAGACTTCACAGCAGTATAAGCAGTGCTTTCAGATACAGGAAATAGAGAAGATTGACCTCTCCATTTTCTATTTTTTACCACTGCAGATACAATGAACCCTGTTAGAAGTTGTGCATATAAATGTATTCATATCTCAATGAAAAAAACAAAGCATCTGTACAAGACAGGAATTTTCTTTCTGAATTTTTCTCACAGTGGTAAGGCAGTGCTCTTCCTGTGTTTATTATTGTTGATACGATCTAATTTCTGGAACCAGGTATTAATATAAAGGATTCTGTTCATAGAGTGAGCTACATGATAGTTATTAGGGATTTGCAATGTGACAAATCAAACTAAAAGTATTCAAAAAGAGCTGGAGTATGCCATTGAGAGATTATTTCTGCAAAGTGTCTCCACTGTTAAATCAATCCAACCTGATACATTAGGCTTCTGTTGCCTGATAAATCTAGTGTATAACTCTATTAACCATTAGCACTGAATGCTTCCAATTTTAAATTTTGCCTTGATTATGGAACTCTAGGACACTGGATATTAGTCCCCGAACCTCCTCTGCCTTTACTCCTCCATCTTTAAGTCTTTTCCACATCAGAAGCTAATAAAAAGGAAAAACTAATCTGAATAAAACAAGATTCTTGAAAATTAATGAATGAACTAATTAATGAATAATTAGCTGATGAACAAAATTTGGATCATATGAACTATATTGTTCATATTGGTTGTGCCCCAGGAATACCCAGGAATCTACAGTAGTGAGAGCTGGGCCTGTTTCTGAAGCTTTCACCAGTGGAGAAGTAAGTTGTTCTTTCAAGAATATGGAAGTTGTCTTCAGCCTCCCCGGGAACTCGAGGAGTACTGGATGGAGGTTTTACCACGGTCATCAGCAGAATTAACTTTAATGAGCACTGTGGATCCAGTGAAGCTTTCCTTAGCACCCTCAGCCTCATGTTCAGTAGCTTTTCTGCTCATTTTACTCAAGATATTTTGTTTTCTCCTTTATGCTTCTCTTTCATTCTCTATCAAATCTTCCTCTCCTGCCTATGCCTGACAGCGTAATATGCTATTCTTCTCAAGCAGTTTAATAGGAATCAAAACCTTAAGCACAGAAATGAAGTAATGGTCATTGGATAAGTGAGGGGTGTTTAGGATACAGTAGACTGAATTGATTAACCCTTAAATTATAAATATGGTCAAAAATATGGTCTATTTTTATGTAAATTTATCTCTGGTCTATCACATTACTCTAAAGGGTTTACATTGCCATCAGTTAATATTATTTATCACAGACTGACTGGCAGGATGTGTTTTAACACGCTCTTGTGAAAAATACTTCCTCATTTAAGCTGCTTGTAGATTCAGCATGGGTATGTCACCACTGCTCATAAAGCTAATGCAAATTTTGGCTACATTCATAACATACTGTGTCTTGATCAAGGGCAGTAATATTCCCTCTGCTCTCTGCTGATCCTCTTGCATCTGGAATACTGAGTTCACTTCTAGATGTCTTATGATTGTGCATTGGATCATTTCAGTTGGATTACAAATAAAAGGTCAAATGAATACATGTATTGAGATAAAAAGACATATTGTTTGCTTAACTTTAAGGATGTGGTAGGAAACCTCCAGTTTACTAAAAGGGATCAAATGATTCCTGGAAAAGCCTTTCTGATGCGAGGTAAGGGTGAAGTTGGAACAAGTTTGGATTAGGATTAGAATGAGGTTAAAATGAGCTTGGAGTGAGGCTGGCATGTGCCTAGGGTGATATTGAGATGAGCACAGGTTGAGCTTTGGGCAAGTTTAGGGTGTTACGGGGATAGGAAGAAGCCATCAGTGAGTCTAGAGAGGCACAAGAAACACTGTCAAGCTTGCACAGCAGGTTGATATATCCTAGTGGATTCAGGGCACATGTTATGCTGGTCAACGTAACACCTCCAGACAGAGTCAACCTAACAATGGATAAAATCAACTTTAGCAGACTGCTGCTGAACTTTTTCACCATATTTATTATATTCAGTCATCTGAGCATCTCCTATGCCTGAACCCTCACTAAATCCTCAAATATGGAAAGGGAATTTAACAGGATGTTAAAGAGTCAAGAGTTACCCAAGGCTTAAGTTGGAGGTTTGTCTAGAAAAAAATTTGGGAAGCCATGGTTCTTGTCACCTAATAATTGAAATGAGGGGCGTAACATGAAAGAAACAGCAGTCTTGGTCTTTAGTTTATCAGATAGCAGAGTTTGAATGGGTACCTGGAGGTTAGTGGGAAATGTTTGTGGAAAGCTTTCTAATAATAAGAGCTATGCAGTGATGGTATAAGCACCCTTATAACCAGGGGAGTTCCCGTTTCTACAAGTGTGCAAGAAGAGGCTGGTGCATTTTGCCTTCAATTGGAAATGCCATTGAAGGATCTCAGGGGTCTTTTCTGAGACTGTGGCCCTGAGCAGCTTTGAATTTTCAACCATTTCAGTTTCAAGATTTTTCCTTTTGAAGAGATCACTGAGTTTTCTTCTTGAGGTAAAAACAGAAAGGAAAGATGTTAATGTCTCTAAAGCATCTAGCAGATACCCCTTTTCCTTAATCACTGTCTTCCTTTGACTCTTAAAGAAAACATATTGGAAGAAAATTGAGTAACTGAATAGAACATGCTGTCTAATACAGAAGCATTTCTGTTGGATGAGAAATATCCAGCCAGGCAATAGAAGATTTATGGTACGACTCACAAACACATTTTATTGAATATTTTCAAACTATTGCTGACCACCAATTCTTTGTACTTCTATTTTTGCTCATTTAAAAAAAGCAGGTTGAGGCTCCAGCTGCTAAGCCAGGAATGCTCTTTTTCACTGGCAGCATTTTCCTCTGTTGGTAGAATCCACAGGCAATTGCTTTGATGCTTTTTTGGAGTTACATTCGGTGTCTGTCATAGTTCATGCAAAGATAAGCTGATTGGGTTGTCTGGTTGGTCGCAGATGCTTTTGGCTTTAATGCTCCATCAATTCTCTTTGAAAATGAAGTCCTGGGCCAATCCCATCTCTCAAGAGACACTTGCAGATGACTTGTTCATGATCAAAAGGCAACATAATTTCCTGATATCCATATGCTTTCTCTGGAACTTCTTTTGGTGCCCTCACAATTGATGTTTCTTATAAGTGGATGACAGATCATCATTTAGAAAAGGTCTAGACTTCATAACTGTTTCCTCAAGTGTTCCTACAAGTGAGAGGCAAGAGGGCTGAACTGGTTTCTCAGAACTCCAGGGAGTGGGTTCTAGAACCCAGAGCCATGAAATCACCGCCTACAAAGATAAAAAACTGGATTTATTGTTTACTCTTGCATCATGATTATAGTAAGTGGGGATTTGTAAAGTAGAAATTATCCTCTTTTTTCAGTTTTTAGTCTTAAATGTCATGTCTGATTCACATATTTCCTCCTAGACAAACTTACTTACAATCATTTTGTTACAAAGAAATTCAAGGAGCTAGGTAAACTAGTGATATGATTGTATACAACATAGTTTTGCTGGAACTAAGGCTTTAAAAATTGACAAAAAATTATCCAAGTGACATCTTTGAACTCCATCTGACACTCTATATGTTACATGCTTCTCTGTAGGGGCAAGCATGAAAGGCAGATAAAGATCCTTCTGTTTTCTATGTTTGTTTTCCAAGAAGCGCATATCCAACTAGAGGAGAGAATAACAGGGCTGAGCAGTAGGACTGCTCTGAGAGCCAGAGTCTATGCTTTTTGAGGAGGGACAAAGGGACAGTGTGGCACTTAAATAATGGACTTATTCAAGTTGAGCTTCTGAATCTCATTTTTCCTTCCCCAACAAATCCCCTTTTTAAATTTATTTTTGGGAAGAGATGTTTGGACTAGCTCTGTGTACAGTCCTGATTGAAATGGTTCCCACCTTGTATGTGAGGGAGGAGGAATGACAAAATCCTTAATTAGAAAAGTATTTAAGAAAGTTACATAAACATCTGCAATAATGCTTTCATTTGCATAAGGGAGAAAGATGAAGATGACAGTGCAAATTCATAATGTTTTTGGATGGTGTCAAGGAGCAAATCATTCTATCATCTTTTTCTTCTTTAAACAAAGCAATTGGAGTTTTATGAACAGCTTGGAAATAGAAAGATTGAGAACAAAGCCATCTGTCAGCTACCTGTTTTATCACTCAGGTTTAACCTTGCCTTCCAGGGTTGTGAGCATTCCAGAGATTGTTTGAAAGATGTGTGTGTCCTGTAAGCAGTCATCATCAGGAAGCAAATTACTGAACTGAAATAGTGAACTTGTCACAATGATTAAATTTAGTATTTTTAGAAAGGGGAAGGCTCTATGCTGGTAGTTTATGCAAATGATCTAAAATATTTATTTCAACAAACCTAAGTTTGATATTAACACCCTTATTTTATAGACAAATTGAGGCTGGATAAATTGCATAAGCTCATATAGTTGGTACAAGCAGAGGTGGGATTTGACTCAATTTGACCCCAAGCTCACTCTAAAATCTCACTCATTCCAGGGTCTCTGTTTTTTTTTTTTTTTCTGGTGGACAAGATAAATTGCTTTATAGACATCATAATTGTTCTCTCTCTCAGAAGGTTCCTTTTATATTTGACTTTCTATTGTTTAAGTGTGAGCTTGAGAGAGTTTCCTAACAGTTACCTATCTTCTACTTCCCAGAGATATAACATCACAGAAATAATTTAAAAGGTTCAAATGCAGGAAAAGTAGGTGTTACTTCCATATATCTAATTGTCTATGGGCATCTAGGTCTGGCTATTCTACAGGAACCTCAACTTCAAGAAGTCAAAAACTAAAGAAATTTTCCTCACACTGATGTTTCTGTTTTATTTTTCTCAATTTCTGTGAATGTCATAAGCCTCTACCCAATCTTGTAATCTCTAAACCCAGGTTTTACCCTAGGTGTCCATTCTTTAGCCTTCTCTTATCTGTTTCCTCAGATTTATCTTGCTTACTATTTCCAGCTTTCCATTGTGTCATGTCCTTCTGTCATCACATCCCAAAGGCAAACACGTCTACTTGAAATTCTCCAAATTTGTTTTTTGTCATACAGCCCATTCTGGTATACGCTCCCCATTCTCCCCATATATTTACATAGTAGGAGGTAACCTGTCTTTCAAGATTCAGCTCAAAAATAAACTCCTTTCCAAAGCCATTCCGACATGTCCCTATAGATAGATATATATCTCCAAGCATTCTCTTTTCTTTTCCTCCCTGTATTCAGATGTCCAATGTTGCAAGCATAACTTATTTCCTTCTTTACTTTTCTAGTTTCCTTGACTAGACTGTAAGTTCCTGACGGCAAGCTTTGTCTTATTCCTCTTGGCGGCAACAGGATCTAGCACAGTGCATGGCTCATAATCAGTTCTCAGACGCTTTGTTGAAACCAATAAATTGAGAATGAAAGCAAAATCTTGAATGCAAAGACTCTAAAGGACATCAGACTAGCAATGGTCTAAAAGAATAGATCAATAATGAACTGAATAGTGCGGATCTTACATATTTTACATTTGTTACAGTCAAGAAGCTTGTAAGAGAATTTGTAAGTTAGTCTACAAAAAATACTATGAAGTTCCCTTTCTGAGTATATATACATGAATTGTCATTTTTCTATAAATGTACTTCATTGTGGGTCTAGAACAAAATTGTTTAGCCTAAAACAGTGGCAAAAATAACAGGTTCATCCCTAATAAAGTGAATGAGTTATCGTAACAAGAGGTTGGCTCTAATTTATGTTGATAAAACAATATTTTCTCATGCTCATTATGAATGTATAACGTGGACCAGTATAATGGCAAGCACCTCAGAAAATTAGAAATAATTCATTAAATAAATGAGATATAATTGAAGAAAAAATTTTAGAAAAATCAAATATTGAAAACCTGATAAGCTGAATTGTCTGTGTTTACATATGTTCATAATTTATTTTCCCCAACTCTCTGTATTTAGCTCATTTGGAAATCATCTATGAGTTGCAGCTGTTGCCTAAATCGTAAGTGCTTCTATATTCTGAGATAATAAGAATCAATTTAGATTCCAGTGCCCCAAAACATAATCAACTTGCATATAAACTTCATTGCTTAAGGGCAGTATAGTAATTGAGAATGTATGGGTATAATAACTTGGGTTTCTGAGAAATTATAAATGTTATTCTTTTTTCCTTTGTTTCTTCTTAAACCACTCTGTTCTGAGTGCACCTTTTACAGTCCACTATTGGATGATCTATTTTTTTCTTTAAGTTCATGCTATTTGGTTGGAATAAAGAGCATATAGGCTCACAAATGACAATTTTTAACTGGGAGAAAATAGATTAAACAAAACCAGGACATGGGCACAATTTTCCACATGGTTTTCATATCTGGGATTTTGGAATAGGTACCAATAGTTGAAGCACATGGTGAGGGATGATGAGTTCTGGCTCAGCTGTGTAGCCGCCTCACCTCACATCCATATGAATGTGGACAGGTTGCTTTAATTTGGTAAATGGTTCTCAGGCATTATTAGAAGCACATTTATCCAGTTCAGTCTTTCAAATTGTAGTTGGCCCAGTCTACATTTGCTAACATTTACTGATGGTGGTGACACTATCCCAGTGGTTTGTAGTTTGTACTTTAATTGTTCCATATGTGTATGAGTATACTCAGTATTATTGAGTAACTGTTTTCTTTTTTTCCGTATCTCTTTGTTTTCTCTATCTTTTAGCTATTTTTCCCTTCTTCTTTCATTCACTCACTCAATCAAGTCCCATCTGAATACTAACCAGGTATTGAGCTGCTCAATTCTGGGCTTGTGACCTATGCCTTTTCTTCAAGGAAGGCAGCTATGCCCTTGTTGAAAATCCTTTCTCCTCATACTTCCCCCTCTCTCCTTCATGCTACCACTCCATCTTCTCCTCTCTGAAGTTGTGCATGTTATCATTTATTGAGTAGATATTATGTGCCAGGCCCTGTACTGTCACTGCATATATATTATTACATCAATTCACACAACCACCCTATGAAGGAGAACCAGTTACCTTATATTTCATCCATGAGAAAAACAGAGCCCAGTGTAACTTGCCTAAAAGTTTAGAGTTAGTAAGTAGATTCGCCATGAACAGAATCCAGTTTTATCTGACTCAAAGTCCTTTCTCTTCTATTGCTTCATCTTTACTTCTTTAATAGATTTTTAACTTAATTTACAGGTTCCAAAAAGTTTTAGAAATCAAGACACTGAACTTGTTATGATGGGTTTTTTTTTTTATGGCTCTGACATCTCTAATATTGGTTTGGCTTTCAGAGAGATTACTTCTCAAAATGAATTTGTAGAAAAGTGGGGAGTGTACATGGAAGAGTGATTATTTTCAAAATTCAATTGAATGCTGAAACTTTTATAATTAAAACAATAATTGGAACATAAAATATTTTGATGGCACTTAGTTTTTTATTTTTAGAGCAATAGATCCTTTAATAACAGATCTGTTTAATAGAGACCTTTAAAAATTGAACAGATGCAGAGCTCTCTCTCCCAGCCTGACTGTGAGGTCAGCTAGCTGCCCTTAGAGTTTGAATGATGGGGCTGTCATTTAGGTTGGTATTTGAAATCAACCTATTGCTGTGAATTTCTAAATTACAAAGTGAAGAGAGGATGGTGGGTTTATCAGCAGTATATGGAAACTAGCTTCAAATTCTTCCCCCTAATATCCCAGTTTAGAAGTCATGAAGTATTTTCCCTGTTTGGGCAATAACAGACCACCTCTTAATCAGACCAAAAAATAATTTCCTTTTTTAAATCAGTGAATATTTCCTCAGATTCCAGTGTGCATTTAACACTGTGCTTGATATTATGGGTAATATAAAAATACTTTGAGATATGGTACTTGACCCTAAGAAATCTACAGTCTACTTGGGCTTGCAATATATTTGTTGAAATAAATATTTATCATTTCAATAGATTTTGAAGATCAAGAAGAGGAATAAACTCCACAAGTGAAGTTCTTCTTTATTCCTTGGAAAATTTTTGTTAGGATACTTTTGTTTGATTAGAGCAACACACTCACATCCTCAAATAGAAATTAAAAAACTGACATAATGATAATAGTTTCCACTTCCAGTGTGTGACATCAACTTATCAAATAGTCTAGGTTGCAGTAATACAGAGACATTTGAATCTAGGAGAAAACTAAAAGGTTCTTGGTATAGTAAACATGCTTCTAAGTAGGGAGATACATCAAATATCATGTTAACATTCTTAGTATTACGGCAGAATATATAGGTATGTTGGAGGGGCAGTATATGTGGAGCAGGAAAACACAAATGAGATGGAGATTAGCTTGTGGAGAAATATATGCAAGAAGTATCTCAACACTATGTCATTAAAGATGGTAAACAATGTCATCTTCTAATCTTTCATCTTAAAACTGCATAGATTCATAATTAGAATTAGATCTTGGATTTTTCACCTTTCCTCTAATTACTAGGTAAAACCACAGCAGCTTGGTGGTTATCTTACCTGTTGATGTTAGATATTAGACTAAGCGTTAAGATACAGTTGTTATGGTGATGAGAAGGGGAAGGGAATTATACATTCTTTTGTAATATGGAGGGTATTTGGATCACAAAGCCATCTAGTGAAAGCCTCCTAAGGGACAGTTTTTTTCTTATGTAGATGAAATGTATTGGTAATTGTAGTTTTCCACTCAGTCAAGTTCAGTTTAGCATTTGGATGCAGCTTTGGGATAATTTTGTAAAAAATTAAAATTCTTGGAGTAGATTCTCAGTGAAACTGTATTTTACTTTATATGTATTAACTCTGTGCTAGGAAGTTGAATGAACCAGATCTTTTTTCATGCCTTTGGAAAAGAGGGAACATTATATGATATATGACATCTTGTTTTTTGCTGACTATGTAAAACTTTCCCTCTGAAATCTGGTTAATACTTTCCTGATTTTCCATGTTATACACATTAAAGATTGGTTTACTAGGCAAATTGTGAATACCAGTCTCACTTTTTATTACAAATAAATTAGGTAAGTTTATGGGTGGACTAAGTAATCTAAAACAAAAACCAGTTTTGTTTTGGTTTTTTTTTAAGCTAACCTAATTGTTATTTTTTCCTAGGAAAATGTGTTATGTGGTGATTTCCAAGTCCAAATGTAATGATTTTGGACTGTAATTCCAAAATTATTATATCTATCTATAATTTCAAATGTCTATAGCTTTTAGGATTTTATGTTAAAGAGGAAAAAGAACTGTGTATAATCAAAACAGTTGTAGTAAAAATCTTTGAGCCAATCCATTTTCAAGATAGAAAAGGATAATAATTATTATGATCATGGATATGAGTAAATTGGGTTTGTTAAAATAACAATCTTTGTTCTAATCTCATTTCCTTACCTTTTTTTTTTTTTTTAAAAATCCTGAACAGCACTTTAATTCTTTCTGCCTCCTTTCTTTCCTTTTTCTTTAAATCCCCACTATCCAGGTCAATCAGAAATTAATTCCTCTTATCTCGTTTGCAACATTTCTTGAATCTTATCTTACCTTTTTCTTTCCTTTGCCACCAATAACATCTAGGCCTTTACTTCCTCATACGTAGATTATTGCTTTGTTCTCTAAAATAGTTTCTCTCCCACTAATATTGCTTCCATAAAGGTCAAATTTTTATATAGTTGCTGGATTAATCTCCCAAATGTATAATTTTCATTAAATTCAGCTTTGAAAAAGCAAATACTCTTTTACACTCAATTATAATAGCAATTTGCACCTTTATGATAAAGACCCATTTCCTTTTCCTAGTGCACACGACGTTCCATCATTTCCCTCCATTCTGCATTCCCAACGCTATCCTCATTTTAATCCTCTTCTGGATTTTATGCTACAGCCAGAATGGTTTAACAGCTATAACATTCCATCTTCTAATGTGTTCATCCACTCTCTATCCCCAGCACTCCAATTTGTAGTGGCTTCATTTAATTCCATCAAAATCTAAGGTCCAATACAAGTTTTACCTCCTTGATAAAGAATGTGATGAAACTATCCTGCAATGCTTTTGTCTACCTAGGAATTTTCATAGCACTCATATCTATACACCTTTATGGTAATTTGGAGAATGCATGTGTTTGTGTATATGTGTGTCTGTGTATTTACATATGTACATACATATGCATTTATACATGTACATTTCTTTTTCTCACACACATATATATAGATATCTGAGTTTGGAGTCAGGCTTACTGAGTTTTCATTCTAGTTTTGCTGTTTACAAGTCATATGATCTTAGATAAATTACCAAAGTTTTCTTAAATTAGGTATTTAATTACCAAAGTTTTCTTAAATTAGGTATATAAAGTGGAATAACAAAGAGTACTTACCTTTATTAGTTTCCTAGGGCTGCCATAACAAGGTATCACAAACTTGGTGACTTTAAACAGCAGAAATTTATTCTCTCCCAGTTCTGGATGCCAGAAGTCTAAATGCAAAGTGTTGGCAGGGTCATGCTCTCTCTGAAGGCTCCAGGGGAGGATCTCTTCTCACCTCTGGAAGCTTCCTAGCTTCTGGTGGTTGATGGAAATCCTTGGCCTTCCTTGGCTTTCAAACGCATCACTCTAGTCTCTGCCTCTGTCTTCACATGGCATCCTCTCTGTGTGTCTGTGTGTTTCTGTTCTATCTTCTTATTAGGGCACCAGTCATAGGATTAGGGCCCATCTGAATCCAACATGATATCTTCACTAATTACACCTGCAAAGTCTATTTCCAAATAAAGTCACATTCTGAGATTCAAGGTGGACATGAATTTTGGGGGGACACTATTTAATCCAATGTACTACCTCAGAATTGTTTTAAGGATTTAATGAGATAATCCATGTAAAGTGTTTGATGAAATGCATTGGTGCATGGTAAGTGCTCACAAAGTCAGATATTATTACTACTACTAGTGCTGTTGGACAGATTTCTTTATCATCAAGGGACCATGTATATGATATCAGAGACTTTAGCCATTTGATCATGCTTGTTCAAGATGTTTTTAAAATCTGAAGCTCAAATATTTAATAAAGAGAAAGTCATCCTCTATAAAAAGCAATAATTATCAAGATTTTTGTAACTTCCTTTTTTTTCTACCATGATATATTTACATATGTCAATGATTACTTGCAGTCTTTCAGAATTCTCATCCCTGTTTTTGATAAAACAAAAATGAATCACTTTAACACTATTAGAATTTCTTGATGGAGTACACATTTATAGAAATATAGGCATAAAAGATATAAAGGGGATAAAATTTCAGAGGGATGATTAGGGTGCTTTTAGTCTGGTAGAAACAAGAAAAGAAGTTAAGGAAAGAATAAGGATACCACTGGAGGAAGATGCTGTACTGTGTAGAGATGTTAGAAAGCTTAACTATTCAGTTTCTGTTATGCTTTGTTCTTCTTTATCAAGGAAAGTAACTTAAAAACTTACAAGTATAGGATAAATAAACATAATTAAGAGAAAATAGAAGTACCAGACAGATACTGTGGGTAATTTGCTCTTTCAAATCAAGTCACTTCTTCAGAACTAAGTGAATACTTCTGGGAGGGAGGTTGAACAAAGATGTAGAGGTGGGAAAACAGCCACTGTTGCTAATTTTCAAGAATTGCAGAAAATGGGGGAGGTGCTAGAAGAAAAGGCCTTGCAGAATCCCTGGCTTAGCGTATAGTATTGGGTTGGCCAAAAAGTTCGCTTGAGTTTTTTCTATAACATCTTATGAAAAAACTGAATGGACTTTTTGGCCAACCCAATATTTACCATACTGTTTTTAAGTGGGCTAATAAAGTTAATATCTCCCCCAGGCAAATTTTAGAAGACTGACCACGGAATTCACTAAGAGTAACGAGGTCACACTTTTCCTTTTATAGTAAATGATATAGGAATGAAATAATCTAGGTATTTGGATATTAGCAGAACATTTGACAAAGGTTTTTATGATGTTCTCAGTAACAAGTATAATAAATATGGGAATGACAGTATCATAGTTCGGGAAATTTGTAACTGGCAACACAACTCTATCCAAGGAATTTTAAATGTATATAAAACTTAGAAAAAATATAATAGGTGGGAAAGTGGACTCACCTTTCAAAATTATCATAATATGGATTTCTGGTCAACATTGCACCATGAGTTAACACTGTAATGCATCTTCTTTCTTTCAAACACATAGATAAACCATGACAAGACAAAATAAGAAAACACGTTACTATGCTAAGAAAACAAAAACATAAAGAAAAAGAATCTCATGGATCTGAATCAGATGATGAACAAAAAATGATGAATGTAGATGGACTACACAACTGCTGGCCCTTGACCTCAGCAGGAAGTTGTGGTTTCATTTGACCCTTGAGGGAGAAAGGGGACTTAAGTACTCCATGGGGGATGGGACCCTGAAGAAGACTCCTTGATTGTATCCAGGGACTGCACAGGAGGCTTATGAAAGTAAACTGAGAGAAAAATAAAACCTTGCCATTATATGTGGTATTGGATGTAAGCAAGCATCTGAACTAGAGAAATGGACAGTCCTACATAACCTCCCAACCAAGACTGAACAAAGCTGTGCCCTGGATCATTAACTGGATTTGCAATTTTATCAACATCACAATGGGCATGAGCCCATTAGAGGACACAAGGGTCCTGAGGGTTTGGAAAGTGACAACTGCAAAACCTTGCAATGTGGAAGGAAGAACACAGAGAAAGATGGAAAGAGAAATAATATCAGAAAACAAAAACTAAATATTCAAAATGAACTTGGAAACCAAAATTCCAAAACACATGAGTAAATGTAATCCCAAAAGACAGCCCATCAACACTTAGAATGTGGATTTATTCCCAAAGAAACTAATCATAAGAATAGTAGTGCAAGGTATTTAAAATAAGTTTGCCTACAATACTTAAGACAATTTTTATGAAAGAGCATGGCGCTATAAAATGTATTAGCATAAATAAAACAAGGACAGGTTCTTATGTAAAAAGAAGGAGTAATAATGAAAAATATAGCCATTAAAATATTTTAAAATGGAACAAATTAGATGAACTCTAGACTGTACATGGTGAACGAGTTTGTGAACCAGAACATGATGCTGAGAAATTCACTCAAACCAGCACACGAAGACAAAGAATACAAATGTAGAGTTAGTAGATATAGAAGGGAGACTCAAAAGTTCCAACAGACATCTAAAGGAGCTTTAGGGGAGAATGGCAAGAACTGTGGAACATCAATATTTGAAGAGATAAAATCTACAAATTTCCAGAATTAAATCCCTGAATCCTGAGACTGAAAAAATGAATAAAATAAATCTACAACCTGGAAGATTATTGTGGAACTATAGGACATAAATAATAAGGAGAAGCTCTTAAACCAGTAAGACAAGATAGATTTCCTTCAGAGGAATAGCACTTTGATTGACAGTTGACTTCTAGACATGAGTAGAGACTAGAAAATAGTGGAACAGTGGCTTCAAAGTGCTGCAGTCAGATGGTATTCAGCCTAGAATTTTACTCCCCGCTGTATTATCAATCAGGAGTTTCTTTTCCAGACCTATACCAATTGAGATTTTAAATTTTTATTAAAACTACTTTAGGAGAAAAGATGTTTTTTAGCACAGAAGTCAAAACCATGTAAAACGAGTACTGACTATAAAATAACATTTTAAAAAGATAATTGTAAACAATTGAACAAGAATTAAAGGAGGCAGGAGAATAATTTTCGAGGGTAATAGAACTGTGGCTCTGAGACGTATTTGGGATGAGATGGAAACTTAGAATAACTTTTGCTCTGTTATAGTAATTTATAGTTAAGTTTGTTAGAAATTTAAGGACAGTTACCACCTTATACCCAGGAGGATGGCTACTATAAAAAAATATCAAGTGTTGGAAAGGACATGGAGAAACTGGGACACTTGTGCCCTATTGATGGGAATATCAGATGGTGCCGCTGCTGTGGAAAGCAGTATGGGGGCTCTTTCAAAAGTTAAAAATAGACTCACTCTATGATTCAATGATTCCACTTCTGGGTGTATATCTAAAAGAATTAAAAGAGGGTCTCGAAGATCTATTTGTACACTCAAATTCATAGCAGCATTATGCACAATAGCTAAAACGTGGACACAATCCAAATGTTCATGGACAGATGAATGAATAAGCAAAATGTGAGGTATTCATACAGTGGAATATTATTCAGCTTTAAAAAGGAAAGAAATTCTGACACATGCTACAACATGGATGAACCTTGAAGATATTATACTAAATGAAATAAACCAGTCACAAAATGACAAATACTATGTGATTCTATTTACAACAGTTACCTAGAGCAGTTAGATTCGCAGAGACAGAAAATACAATGGTGGTTGCCAGGGGCTGTGGGGAGGGAGTGTGGAGGGTTATTGTTTAGTAGGTACAGGGTTTCAGTTTTGCAAGACAAAAACAATTATGGGGATGAATGGTGGTAATTGTTGTATAACAATGTGAATGTATTTTATACCACTGAACTGTATATCTAAAAATAGTTAAGATGGTCAACTTCATTATGTGTATTTTACCACAATAAAAAATTGGAAATAATGTTAATTACTGAAAGAGTAGATATATAATGTATGACACATACCAACAAAGGGAAAATATAATGCTTTATGAATTCCAATAGAAGAAATAAAAAGGGAAAATAAAAACAAAGGGACAGGTTAATATCAATACATAGATGAAAATTAGGATGATAGAAGTCAGTAATATAAATCTCAACACATTATCAGATATATTCAAATATCCTGCCTTGTGATGATACTAACAAGAGAAAGACCTAGAGAAAAACCATGCAGAAAATTTGAACATAAAGGGATAAAAAAGAATATATCAGGGAAGTCTGAATTAAAAGAAAGCTACTGTGTCAAAATTAATATTAGGCAAAATAAAATTTAAGGCAAAAATCATGTATAAGAATAAATAGTTACTATATACTAATAAAAATTAATCTACCAAGAATATAAAACAGTTATATACTTGGCATCATTCTGATTATTGAGGAGTAAAAGTGAACAAAGAGCCAAAAATTCCTGCCCTTGTGGACAGAACACAGGCAAATTTGAAAAATACACAATCATAGTGGGAGATTTTATCACACCTCTATGAAATTGAGAGGAAAAAATTAGAAGGATTTAGAATGTTTAAACAAGGAAACTAGTGAGCCTGATCTAAAATATATTTAAAATTCTATATCCCATTTGTAAAGGTATATATTCTTTTCAAGTGCCCATAGAGCAAAAATCTAAATAACTTGGAATAAATTGAACAAAAGTACTTAAGGTTCTTACTGAGAAAAATATAAGATATTATTGAAGGAGATTTTAAAAATCTGATTAAATGGAAATATATAGTCATGTATGTGGTCACTTAATGTGAAAAGTATCACTTAATTAACCTATACATTTAATTTAGCTTCTATTTATATCCTCACAGGAACTTTCCTGGACAAACTGATACTAAAATGTACATTGAAGAGCATAAAGCCAAGTACAATTAAGGCAGTTTTGAAGGGGAATGTATTAGTCAGAGTTCTCCAGAGAAACAGAACCAATAATATATAGTTATAGGAAGAGATTTATTATAAGGAATTGGCTTATGCAATTATGGCGGCTGAGAAATCCCATGATCTGCCATGTGCAAGCTGGAGACTCAGGAAATCTGGTGGTTTAATTTCAGCATAAATTCAAAGACCTGAGAATCAGGGGAGTTGATAGTACAAATTCCAGTCCAGGGGCATGATGAGACTCATATTTCAGTTCAAACAGGCAGACAGGAAGCAAAAGGGGCAAATTTCTTCTTCCTCTATCTTTTTGTTCTATTCAAGCCCTCAGCAGATTGGATGATACCTACTCACACTGGGGAGATGATCTACTTTACTAAATCCAACTATTGAAATGCTTATCTCATCAGGAAACACTCTCCCAGACACAGCCAGAAATAATGTTTAATCTGGGCACCCCTTGGCCCAGTCAAGTTGACACATAAAATTAACCATTGCAGAGAGGAACATGGTAAAGATTCTTCCCTACCAGACACCAAGGCTAATTATAAATTATAGTTATTAAAGCAGTGTGGGGAAAATGTGGCATTATTTCAGAGATTAAATAAAATAATTGAAAAGAATAGAGAATCCTGAAATTAACCATTAAAATATGAAATATGACAAATGACAGAGTGACATTATAAATCAATGGGGAAAGACTGGAGCACTTAATAAATGGTACTGGGACAAAGCTTATCTCTGTGGATAAAAAATAACATCAAATTCTATCCCATAGACACAAGTATATATACATCCCAAGAAGATGAAAAACATACATGTGAAAACCAGAATTTTAAAACTTTTAAAAGAAAATATAGGTTATTTTTATGACCCCATGGCAGGAAAACAATTCTTAGACTAGACACAGTAATCACAAACCATAAAGAATAATATTCACAAATTTGACTACATTAGCACTAAAAATATCTGTACAACGGTAAATTATAAGCCACACATTGGAGAGATTGAATGATTTTTATCAGAATATATAAAGTACAAAAAAAAAAAAAGACCAGAAACTCAAGAGGAAAAAAAGACAAAGTACATAGGCAATTCATGGACAAAGAAAGCTAGGTGGTCAAGCACTGTAAGCAAAGACTCTTAGCCTTGTTGGTAATTAGGGAAATGCAAGCAAAACCACAATGAAATATAATTCCCATCAGATTAGCATAAAGTACCAAGTCTTATAATACCAACTATTGTCAAGACGGTGGAGCAACAGGGCTCCTGGTATGTGTATAAATCGGTTCAATCCTTGCTCCTCTTTACTACAGCCTAGTGACTTTATGTCTAGGTTTATACCCTAGAGAAACTCTTCCAAGTGTACTTGAGTACACAGATTTTTGCAGCATTTAGTTTTTTATTTTGGTTATTCAGAAGTTAAAATGAATTGACTGGAGCTGTATGTATCAACCCAGACAAATCTCAGAAGTTAAATAGAATAAAGCAAGTTTTAGAATATGACATGTGTTTAGTTGACACTTGAACAACATAGGCTTAGGAGAGCTGACCCTCTGAGCAGTGGAAAATCTGTATATAACTTAGAGTAGGACCTTGGTATCCAAGGTTCCTCCATATCTATGGTTCCACATCCCCTGGTTTAACAAACTGAGGATTGTGTAGTACCACAGTGTTTACTATTGAAAAAATCCACATAAAACTGGACCTGTGCAGTTCAAACCTGAGTTGTTTCAAAGTCAATTGTATGTGTATGTGTCTGTCTATCTATCTATCTATCTATCTATTGAGAGGGTGATAACATTTATGGAGAATTTTAAATTTATTAAATATTTCTGTATTATTTATAGATACATACATATGAGGAAGACTATAAAATGCAGAGAAGTGATTCAAGGTAAATTCAATATGGTGGTTAGTTCTGGGGAGAAAGGAAAGGAGATAGGATTTGGGAGGATCACACAAGATGATTCAGCCGTATTTATGAAGTTTTTGCTTGTTGTTTGATTTACTTTGCTCTGATTTGCTTTGTTTTAATATTTAAAACAAACATGGCAAAACATGAAGACTGTTAACGTTAGTTGGTATATGAGCATTTATTTTTATTATTTTAGGGTTTTCTGTATATTTAAAATATTTCACAATAAAGGTATAGTGTAAATTTATTTTAATACTGACCTAAAATAAAATGGGGAGCAAGGCAAACTTTCAAGCTAGGTTCTAAAAGTAGATCCAAGAGACTGACTGACTTAAGAGTTCAAGTGAAAATGTCTCATGGCATTTAGTTAACTGCAAATCTCTAGAGATCAAAACTAAAATAAATGCAGTCGACTCAATTAAAGATAGATTTTGGGTGAAAAAGAAAGAATTTGGTTGTCCAAATTGGATGGACTAATGGTAGCAGTGTTCGTTGTTCTTGGAAAGTGTTCAAACAGAACTAGTGACTACAGTCAGTTTTGTAGGGAAGGGGGTGGTATTTTGGGTGTAAGAGTCAGTAAGATAAGTACTAAGGTCTCTTTCAATGACTACTGCTAAATATGATCATTTATTCTTTTACTTTGTTGATTAGACAGGCACTTCTTATAGGGTTTTTCTTTTTTTGTAAACATCTTTATTGGAGTATAATTGCTGTACAATGGTGTGTTAGATTCTGCTTTATAACCAAGTGAATCACTTATACATATACGTATGTTCCCATATCTCTTCCCTCTTGCATTTCCCTCCCTCCCACCCTCCCATCCCACCCCTTTAGGTGGTCACAAAGCACTGAGTTGATCTCCCTGTATATGTGACTGCTTCCCACTAGCAATCTATTTTACATTTGGTAGTGTATATATATCCATGTCACTCTCTCACTTTCTCACAGCTTACCCTTCCGCCCTCCCCATATCCTCTAGTCCATTCTCTAGTATGTCTGTGTCTTTATTCCCGTCTTGCCCCTAGATTCTTCATAACTTTTTTTCTTAGACTCCATATATATGTGTTAGCATAAGATACTTGTTTTTCTCTTTCTGACTTACTTCACTCTGTATGACACACGCTACGTCCATCCACCTCACTACAAATAACTCAATTTCGTTTCTTTTTATGGCTGAGTAATATTCCGTTGTGCCATATATTTGCCACATCTTCTTTATCCATTCATCCGATGATGTACACTTAGGTTGATTCCATGTCCTGGCTATTGTAAATAGAGCTGCACTGAACATTTTGGTACATGACTTTGAATTATGGTTTTCTCAGGGTATATGCTCAGTAGCAGGATTGATGGGCCGTATGGTAGTTCTATTTTTAGTTCATTAAGGAACCTCCATACTGTTCTCCGTAGTGGCTGTATCAACTTACATTTCCACCAACAGTGCAAGAGGGTTCCCTTTTCTCCACACCCTCTCCAGCATTTACTGTTTGTAGATTTTTTGATGATGGCCATTCTGACCAGTGTGAGATGATATCTCATTGTAGTTTTGATTTGCATTTCTCAAATGATTAATGATGTTGAGCATTCTTTCATGTGTTGGTTGGCAATCTGTGTATCTTCTTAGGAGAAATGTCTATTTAGGTCTTCTGCCCATTTTTGGATTGGGTTGTTTGTTTTTTTGATATTGAGCTGCATGAGCTGCTTATAAATTTTGGAGATTAATCCTTTGTCAGTTGTTTCATTGGCAAATATTTTCTCCCATTCTGAGTGTTGTCATTTCATCTTGTTTATGGTTTCCTTTGCTGTGCAAAAGTTTTTAAGTTTCATTAGGTCCCTTTTGTTTACTTTTGTTTTTATTTCCACTTCTTTATGAGGTGGGTCAAAAAGGAACTTGCTGTGATTTATGTCACTGAGTGTTCTGCCTATGTTTTGCTTTAAGAGTTTGATAGTCTCTGGCCTTACATTTAGATCTTTAATCCATTTTGAGTTTATTTTTGTGTATGGTGTTAGAGAGTGTTCTAATTTCATACGTTTACATGTACCTGTCCAGTTTGCCCAGCACCACTTATGGAAGAGGCTGTCTTTTCTCCACTGTATATACTTGCCTCCTTTATCAAAGATAACGTGACCATATGTGCAAAGGTTTATATCTGGGTTTTCTGTCCGGTTCCATTGATCTATATTTCTGTTTTTGTGCCAGTACCATAACTGTCTTGATTACTGTAGCTTTGTAGTATAGTCTGAAGTCAGGGAGCCTGATTCCTCCAGCTCCGTTTTCCTTTCTCAAGATTGATTTGGCTATTCGGGGTCTTTTGTGTTTCCATACAAATTGTGAAATTTTTTGTTCTAGTTCTGTGAAAAAAGCCAGTGGTAATTAGATAGGGATTGCATTGAATCTGTAGATTGCTTCGGGTAGTAGAGTCATTTTCACATTGTTGATTCTTCCAATCCAAGAACATGGTATATCTCTCCATCTATTTGTATCATCTTTAATTTCTTTCATCAGTGTCTTGTAATTTTCTGCATACAGGTCTTTTGTCTCCTTATGTAGGTTTATTCCTAGATATTTTATTCTTTTTGTTGCAATTATAAATGGGAGTGTTTTCTTAATTTCACTTTCAGATTTTTCATCATTAGTGTATTGGAATGACAGATATTTCTGTGCATTAATTTTGTATCCTGCTACTTTACCAAATTCAGTGATTAGCTCTAGTAATTTTCTGGTAGCATCTTTAGGATTCCCTATGTATAGTATCATGTCATCTGCAAACAGTGACAGTTTTACTTCTTCTTTTCCAATTGGATTCCTTTTATTTCTTTTTCTTTTCTGATAGCTGTGGCTAAAACTTCCACAACTATGTTGAATAATAGTGGTGAGAGTGGGCAGTCTTGTCTTGTTACCGATCTTAGTGGAAATAGTTTCTGTTTTTCACCATTGAGGATGATGTTGGCTATGGGTTTGTCATATATGGCCTTTATTATGTTGAGGAAAGTTCCCTCTATGCCTACTTTCTGCACGGTTTTTATCATTAATGGGTGTTGAATTTTGTCGAAAGCTTTCTCTGCATCTATTGAGATGATCATTTGGTTTTTCTCCTTCAATTTGTTAATATGGTGTATCACATTGATTGATTTGCATGTACTGAAGAATCCTTGCATTCCTGTGATAAACCCCACTTGATCATGGTGTATGATCCTTTTAATGTGCTGTTAGATTCTGTTTGCGATTATTTTGTTGAGGATTTTTGGCACTTATGTTCATCAGTGATATTGGCCTGTAGTTTTATTTTTTTGTGATATCTCTGTCTGGTTTTGGTATCAGGGTGATGGTGGCCTTGTAGAATGAGTGTGGGAGTGTTCCTTCCTCTGCTATATTTTGGAAGAGTTTGAGAAGGATAGGTGTTAGCTCTTCTCTAAATGTTTGATAGAATTCACCTGTGAAGCCATCTGGTCCTCGGTTTTTGTTTGTTGCAAGATTTTTAATCACAGTTTCAATTTCAGTGCTTGTGATTGGTCTGTTGATATTTTCTATTTCTTCCTGGTTCAGTCTCAGAAGGTGGTTCATTTCTAAGAATTTGTCCATTTCTTCCAGGTTGTCCATTTTATTGGCATAGAGTTGCTTGTAGTAATCTCTCATGATCCTTTGTATATCTGCAGTGTCAGTTGTTACTTCTCTTTTTTCATTTCTAATTCTATTGACTTGAGTCTTTTTCCTTTTTTTCTTGATGAGTCTGGCTAATCGTTTATGAATTTTGTTTATCTTGCCAAAGAATCAGCTTTTAGTTTTATTGATCTTTGCTATCGTTTCCTTCATTTCTTTTTCATTTGTTTCTGATCTGATCTTTATGATTTCTTTTCTTCTGCCAACTTTCGTGTTCTTCTGTTCTTCTCTCTCTAATTGCTTTATGTGTAAGGTTAGGTTGTTAATTTGAGATGTTTCTTGAGGTAGGATTGTATTGCTATAAACTTCCCTCTTAGAACTGCTTTTGCTGCATCCCATAGGTTTTGGGTCATCATGTTTTCATTGTCATTTGTTTCTAGGTATTTTTTGATTTCCTCTTTGATTTCTTCAGTGATCTGTTCATTATTAAATAGTGTATTGTTTAGTCTCCATGTGTTTGTATTTTTTACAGATGTTTTTCCTGTAATTGATATCTAGTCTCATAGCATTGTGGTCGAAAAAGATACTTGATACAATTTCAATTTTCTTAAATTTACTGAGGCTTGCTTTGTGACCCAAGATACGATCTATCCTGGAGAATGTTCCATGAGCACTTGAGAAGAATGTGTATTCTTTTGTTTTTGGTTGGAATATCCTATAAATATCAATTAAGTCCATCTTGTTTAATGTGTCATTTAAAGCTTGTGTTTCCTTTTTTATTTTCATTTTGGATGATCTGTCCATTGGTGAAAGTGGGGTGTTAAAGTCCCCTACTATGATTGTGTTACTGTTGATTTCCCCTTTTATGGCTGTTAGGATTTGCCTTATGTATTGAGGTGCTCCTATGGTGGGTGCATGAATATTTACAATTGTTATATCTTCTTTTTGGATCAATCCCTTGATCATTATGTAGTGTCCTTCTTTGTCTCTTCTAATAGTCTTTAGTTTAAAGTCTATTTTGTCTGATATGAGAATTGCTACTCCAGCTTTCTTTTTATTTCCATTTGCATGGAATATCTTTTTCCATCCTCTTACTTTCAGTCTCTATGTGTCTCTAGGTCTGAAGTGGTTCTCCTGTGGACAGCGTATATATGGGTCTTATTTTTGTATCCATTCAGCCAGTGTATGTCTTTTGGTTGGAGCATTTAATCCATTTACATTTAAGGTAACTATCGATATATATGTTCCTATTATCATTTTCTTAATTGTTTTGGCTTTGTTATTGTAGGTATTTTCCTTTTTTTGTGTTTCCTGCCTAGAGAAGTTCCTTTAGCATTTGTTGTAAAGCTGTTTTGGTGGTGCTGAATTCTCCTATCTTTTGCTTGTCTGTAAAGTTTTTAATTTCTCCATCAAATCTGAATGAGATCCTTGCTAGGTAGAGTAATATTGGTTGTAGGTTTTTTTCCTTCATCACTTTAAATATGTCCTGCCACTCCCTTCTGGCTTGCAGAGTTTCTGCTGAAAGATCAGCTCTTAACCTTATGGGGATTCCCTTGTGTGTTATTTGTTGTTTTTCCCTTGCTGCTTTTAATATTTTTTCTATTTAATTTTTGGAAGTTTGATTGATATGTGTCTTGGCGTGTTTCTCCTTGGGTTTATCCTCTTTGGGACTCTCTGTGCTTTCTGGACTTGATTAACTATTTCCTTTCCTATATTAGGGAAGTTTTCAACTATAATCTCTTCAAATATTTTCTCAGTCCCTTTCTTTTTCTCTTCTTCTTCTGGGACCCCTATAATTCGAATGTTGGTGCATTTAATGTTGTCCCAGAGGTCTTTGAGACTGTTCTCAATTCTTTTCATTATCTTTTCTTTATTCTGCTCTGCAGTAGTTATTTCTACTATTTTGTCTTCCAGGTAACTTATCCATTCTTCTGCCTCAGTTATTCTGCTATTGATCCCTTCTAGAGAATTTTTAATTTCATTTATTTTGTTGTTCATCACTGTTTGTTTGCTCTTTAGTTCTTCTAGGTCCTTGTTAAATGTTTCTTGTATTTTCTCTATATTATTTCCAAGATTTTACATCATCTTTACTATCATTATTCTGAATTCTTTTTCAGGTAGACTGCCTCTTTCCTCTTCATTTGTTAGGTTGGTGGGTTTTTGCCTTGGTCCTTCATCTGTTGTGTGTTTTTTTCTCTTCTCATTTTGCTTAATTTACTGTGTTTGGGGTCTCCTTTTCGCAGGCTGCAGGTTCGTAGTTCCCATTGTTTTTGGTGTCTGCCCCTAGGGGCTGAGTTTGGTTCAGTGGGTTGTGTAGGCTTCCTGATGGAGGGGACTAGTGTCTGTGTTCTGGTGGATGAGGCTGGATCTTGTCTTTCTGGTGGGCACGTCCACATCTGGTGGTGTTTTGGGGGTGGCTGTGGCCTTATTATGATTTTAGGCAGCCTCTGTGCTAATGGATGGGGTTGTGTTCCTGTCTTGCTAGTTATTTGGCCTAGGTTGTCCAGCACTGTAGCTTGCTGGTCGTTGAGGGAAGCTGGGTCTTGGCGTTGAGATGGGGATCTCTGGGAGATTTTCATCGTTTGATATTACATGGAGCTGGGAGGTCTCTTGTGGACTAGTGTCCTGAACTTGGCTCTCCCACCTCAGAGGCACAGCCCTGATGCCTGGTTGGGGCACCAAGAGCCTTTCATCCACACAGCTCAGAAGAAAAGGGAGAAAAAATAGAAAGAAAGAAAGAGAGAGAGAGAGAGAGGGAGGGAGGGAGGGAGTGAGGGAGGAAGGAAGAAGATAAAATATAATAAAATAAAGTTATTAAAATAAAAAATAAGAAAAAATATTTTAAAGTAAACAAAATAGAAATGGACAGACAGAACACTAGGACAAATGGTAAAAGCAAAGTTATACAGACAAAATCACAAACAGAAGCATACACATACACACTCACAAAAAGAGGAAAAGGGGAAAAAATCATAAATCTTGCTCTCAAAGTCCACCTCCTCAATTTGGGATGATTCGTTGTCTATTCATGTATTCCACAGATGCAGGGTACATCAAATTGATTGTGGAGCTTTAATCCGCTGCTTCTGAGGCTGCTGGGAGAAATTTCCCTTTCTCTTCTTTGTTCGCACAGCTCATGGAGTTCAGCTTTGGATTTGGCCCTGCCTCTGCATGTAGGTCGCCGGAGGGCGTGTGTTCTTCGCTCAGACAGGACGGGGTTAAAGGAGCAGCTGATTCAGGGGCTCTGGCTCACTCAGGCCTGGGGGAGGGAGGGGCACGGAGTGCGGGGCAAGCCTGCCGCGGCAGAGGCCGGCGTGACGTTGCACCAGACTGAGGCGCGCCGTGTGTTCTCCTGGGGAAGTTGTCCCTGGATCCCGGGGCCCTGGCAGTGGCGGGCTGCACAGGCTCCCGGGAGGGGAGGTGTGGATAGTGACCTGTGCATGCAAACAGGCTTCTTGGTGGCGGCAGCAGCAGCCTTAGCGTCCCATGCCCGTCTCTGGGGTCCGCACTGATAGCCGCAGCTCGTGCCCATCTCTGGAGCTCCTTTAAGCTGCGTTCTTAATCTCCTCTCCTCGCGCACCAGGAAACAAAGAAGCAAGAAAAAGTCTCTTGCCTCTTGGGCAGCTCCAGACTTTTTCCCGGACTCCCTCCCAGCTAGCCGTGGCACACTAGCCCCCTTCAGGCTGTGTTCACACAGCCAATCCCAGTCCTCTCCCTGGGATCCGACCTCCTCCGAAGTCTGAGCCTCAGCTCCCAGCCCCGCCCACCCCGGCGGGTGAGCAGACGAGCTTCTCGGGCTGGTGAGTGCCGGTCGGCACCGATCCTCTGTGTGGGAATCTCTCCGCTTTGCCCTCCGCACCCCTGTTACCGTGCTCTCCTCCGTGGCTCCGAGGCTCCCCCCTCTGCCACAGTCTCCGGCCGCGAAGGGGCTTTCTAGTGTGTGGAAACCTTTCCTCCTTCACAGCTCCCTCCCACTGGTGCAGGTCCCGTCCCTATTCTTTTGTCTCTTTTTTTCCTTTTGCCCTACCCAAGTATGTGGGGAGTTTGTTGCCTTTTGGGAGGTCTGAGGTCTTCTGGCAGCATTCAGTAGGTGTTCTGTAGGAGTTGTTCCACATGTAGATGTATTTCTGATGTATTTGTGGAAAGGAAGGTGATCTCTGCGTCTTACTCTTCCGCCATCTTGAAGCTCCTTCTTATAGGGTTTTAAGGTCATCTCTTTTCACACGAAGTCATTATCCTACGACCATGCAAACATTTTTATATTCTTATTTTAAGGTGGTCTGAAAGTTGGATGAGGCTTTGTAGCAGCCAAAATTATTCTTTCCTTTATGAGCAAACTTTTGTTTAAAACATTTCAGATAAAATCATTACTATTTATTCAGTAACATTTAATAATCATTTACTGAGTGCCATACTCTGTATTACTATTCTGCTACTCTCTAAGCTTTGTCTAAGTCATTTCCTTGGATTAGAAATAGTTTTTAAAAGTCAGACATATTCAATTTTTATCCATTTATACTATTCTCCAATTGTTGAAATCAAGTTATTTGATGTTATTAAAAATCAGTAGTCTCTATATTATTACATTGTTTTAGAGATAGAAGTACAACAGCTAACATTGCTTATAGCTTAACCTGAAGTTTATTTTCCTACTTGTGTTAGAAATAGAGAAGCTGACCTTGGCCTCTCTCTCTAGAGATTACTTGAGAGAAACAAAGACATGGTCTGCCAAGGTCACCCTAAAAACCCATTAAAAATTTATTAAAGACTTGAGTTAGTAGTAGGCAGTTGGAAAATATAAGTATCCAAACAGAAAATAGATATTGTGGTGCAACAGGAAACATAGGTATATAGCCATGAAAAATCAATGGAAGTAACTCAAAAAGGTAATAAATCTCTCTTAAGGAATATTGTCATGTTTTCTGAGCCTGCAACTATAGCCTGTGTTAAACTTTTTATCTGATGAGTTAAAAGTTCCATGTACTTTCTCATCTAGTAACAAATTAAGAGTGTTTTCTTTAGTGATTGAATGGCAGGATAAATTTTTTCTAAAAAAAAAAAATCACCTATTGAAGCCCTGTGTAATTGTTTCGATACGATCTTTGCTGCCGCAAAAACAAGGAACTATATAATTGGTTTCTAGCTTTTATGAGCAAGAACATAGTGGTGTGACCCAATCGGTCATTTCCCCTTTAAGTTTCATGATTCAGAAGGAATGTCTATTCCACAACCCATATCTCCAGATCACAGGTGCATAATTAGTCAGGTATAGCTGCCTGTTTGAATCAAAATACATATAAAAATGATGGCTAGGGAAGGTGGGGAGGTTGTCATGTGTACAAAAGAGTGCTTTTTAAATAGAAAAGGGAAATAATTTTTGGAATGTCTGAGAATTTTGTCCTTTTACTCAGAAGGACCCAAAAAAGGTCTGTTCATGTTGCTTGAAGGCATTGGTGAGAGTTTTTTATTCCAGTCAGAAACAGAACAATGTTTCTACTCTAAACAATTTTAGAATTTGTGTCTAAATGAGCATCTGGAGCCTTCAGGAATGGGTGGTCCCTCATGCTACCTAGACTGTTTGTGTAGTGTCTGTGTCTGTAAATTTTTGCTACTTGCTTTTGCCATGATGACTTACTATTCAGGGATCTCCTACAGTGAAGACTTTTTCTGAGTGATTTAAAAATTTATTTTTTAAAGTGTGATTTCTTAAGAGGACTCACCACTGCAGAAACATACTTTGTGTCCAAAATTTCCAGGTGGGTCTGAAGTGTTTCTAGATTGCTTTGGATCACATTAACTTGGTGGCTTTGAAAGTAATGGAGTGAAACCTTCCAAATAGTTTGAAAAAATTGGCAGTGCTTCAGAAAGAGGAGAGCCAAATGGAAATGTCCCTGTGGAAAATGTACTGCTCAGACAGTTGTAATAGCATGGATTATGACAGAACAATACATATCATGTTTTCCTTGTGTATCAAGGCCAGAGAAAGCACATGTTCTGTGGTGTTTTGTTATGAAACAAACTTGTACAGCATATTGACAGCTCTAATTTAGTTACAAGGACATAATAGATTCATTACTCTTTTAGTTTTCTAGTCTGAAAATAACCTAGGTATTTTTCCTTTAATATTATTAGAATAAGGTTGCTTGTGAATAAAAGATGTATTGGCTTTATGTGTTATACATTGTTTAGGCAAACACAGTTATGGTCCTTAACTGATATTTTGACACTGAAATGTAACAACTATATTTCTACTGTGTGCAGAAGTTACTCTAGACAAGCAAATGTAATAAAAAGGTACTCTCTATTCTATCAATTTATGACAGAAAAGTTATCAACTTTTTCCTATTGTATATTGTGTTTGGCATGTAATTTTTAAGAAACCTTTTTTAGTTGATTTTTTCTCTCTCTCTCTCTTAATTAATAGACTTTGCTTTTACAGCAGTTTTAGAATTACGGAAAATTTGATCAGAAAGTATATTTACATATGCTCCCCTCACCCCCACACACACACAGTTTACCCTATTCTTAACATTTTGCATTAGTGCGTACATTTGTTACAACTGAAGAAACATATTGATACTAAATAAGTAAAAAGTATTTTTGTGTGTTATATAGTTCTGTGAGTTTTGGAAAATGTATAATATCATGTCCACCATTATAGTATCATAAAGAATAGTTTCACTGCCTTAAAAATTCCCTATTTATCTCTAACACCTCCCATTTATTTTTATTTTAAACACCTTTATTGGAGTATAATTGCTTTACAATGTTGTGTTAGTTTCTGCTGTATAACAAAGTGAATCAGCTATATGTATACATATATCCCCATATCCCCTCCCTCTTGTGCCTCCCTCCCACCCTCCCTATCCCACCCCTCTAGGTGATCGCAAAGCACCGAGCTGATCTCCTTGTGCTATGCGGCTGCTTCCCACTAGCTATCTATTTTACATTTGGTAGTCTTCAGTTGATCTTAATATCATTAAAGGTGAGATAGATTATCCAGTTATGATATATATCCTTCATGACTTGTTTTTGGATAGCAAAATTGCCAGTTCTTTTTTACCTTCATGTTTAAGGGGTAAACAAAAATACTTCCTTTGTTTCAATTCTTCAACAGCCCAGGGAAGTAAAATAAATGACAGCATGGTCTGGAATTGAATTTCTAGCACTAAAATGAAACCTTGTAGAAATGTAACATCTTCTGCTTTAGGGGCTAGACAAATTCCATTCTAGTATATAAAGTGCTTCATTTGTGTGTTTAAAACAATTTTTTTGGCAGGAGGAGGAAAGAAGTGTGAAGGTGATAGCAGAGGATAGATTTGATTTGACTTTGTCCCCAGATGGCCAAAGTGATTCTCTGCTTTAGGAAAACTCACTTTAGGGAAGACTGGGAAGGGCCTGATGGGCTCTGTATCTGAATAGAAGTAAGCATGGAACAGATGAGTGATTTTTGTCCTATTTGGTCTTATTCACTTTTTTGAATTATATTTTTTGTTGTATACTAACGGACTTCACTATTCCCTTTGGTAGTTACAGAAAAAAGATATACTCCATGAAAGCTTCCCTTTCACAAACTTCTCCTTTTTCTTTTAAAGAGAGAGTTACACACACACTCACAAACCATCCCCCGCTCTCCCCACCACAGCACACATCTCCATACACTTTAAATGCTATAGGAGTGCTTATAATGGATGTATAATCTCCTGCCTCATGCGTTCGCACTTCTAATCCCAGAGCTTTAGAACCAGTGATTTATAGCTATTTCTAGGTTCCTTTGGTGGTTATTTTCACCTCATTAATAAATGTTTATATATGTATTTCTGGATTTAGTCACTAAACTTCCTACTATGCTAAAGATTTAGCTTAAGTGCACTCTATCACCACTTTTTTCATCCCCTTTATGGCATACTTAGAACACTTTTCAGTTTTTGTTCGTTACTTTTATATCTTCAAATAGTGTAATTAAACCTCTATATCTTGTTTCACCAACCACAGAAAGTATTTATCTTTTTTATGTGTATTTATTTTTATAGTCACAGTTGACTTATTATCTAAGGTCAGAGGGAAGGTTCAAAACCAACTTATGTGGCAAGCTTCCCTAGGAATGCCTGTGTAAAATGTCAGCCTTCTCAATGCACTGATTTTCACATGGTGCTCTGTAGATCAGTAGCCGTATCTTCAGGGGTTTCACAAACAGTGGGCTTTTTCTTCTGCCATTCCTCAGATCATCTGTCTTTTTGTTTTTCTATGTCCTACCTTTGGATTTTTATTTTAAAATGAGATTGGTTTCTAGGAGATGTGGGTTCTAGCCCAGCTCTTCTAACTTGCTTTGTTACTTTGACTAGGTCATCTGGGCTCTCTTTTCAACAATTTCAACAGCACCAACAGCAGCATCACCAAGCAACAAGATGGGATTTGTATTAGTCTGCTCAGGCTGCCATTACAAAGTATCACAAACTGGGTGGCTTAAACAACAGAAATTTACTTTATCGTAGATCTGGAGGCTAGAAGTCCAAAATCAAGTTTTCAGCCGGGTTGGTTTTTTTTCTGAGGCCTCTCTCCTTAGCTTGTAGATGGCCACCTTTATATTGTGTCCTCACATGGTCTTCTCTCTGTCTGTGTCTGTTTCTTAATCTTATAAGGACACCAGTCATGTTGGATTAGGTCTCACCCTAATGACCTAATTTAATTTCATTGTTTCTTTAAATACCTGTATCTGAATAGATACAGGTCACATTCTGAGGCTTTCAACATATGTATTTAGTGGCAGGGGGCACAATTTAGCCCACAACAAGATTGGCACTCTCCAATTCTACTTGACTCTACAATTAAATGAATACTGCTAACCAAGAAGCAGGGACTTGTTCACCTTTGTTTAATAGTTATTATTTAATTTGTTGATAAAGACAGTATGATGCAGAGAACAATCACTGGTCTTTTCACTGTGTCTTACTTATATAATAGATATTTCTGCCTCTAAGTTTCCCCCATGATTCAGATGCTCACTGTTAATCAAAAATTTTCATTCCTGGATTAGCACAAAAGCCTATATATAATGGTGGGTGGTAAAAAAAAAAAAAAATACAAACATTAACCAGGGACAATTAAAAACCCAGACCAGGTTTATCCAGTGTGAAAGTAAGTCTTGAAACAAACATCTGGGAGGGGCAATGAATCACAATTTCTTACAGTAAATATAAGCAAGTGATTAAAAGCTAACTTACCAAATTTAACCTACCAGACCTAGAGTATGGCCCCAGATTTTACTCTGTCCTAGCTGCAGAAAGGCAAACTTTAATATCCTCTACTCAAAATTATAGAGCTAGTTATCTTTTGGACACACCCTGAAAATATAAGACCAGCTGTCTATTTAATAAATGTTGGGGCATGGATCTCTTGCTGTAACTGCATACTCACTGTGAAGAGAGGTCAGGTATACACAGGGTGTCTTTTCCCAGTGTTTTATTTTCAATGTCTTGTGTATTTATTTTTTAAAATCTTGTTTTTTATTTAGTCTGATAATTTTAAGTGGGATATTTAGGCCATTATCATTTAATATAATTATTAATATAATGTAGTTATGTTTAAGTTTACTGTTTTCCTATTTATTTTCTGTTTGTCCTAATGGTTCTTGTTTTTTACTTTGTTCCTTTCCCTAGGGTTAGCCAAATAACCTTGAGTATTGAATCTAGTTTTATCTTTTGGCCTTTTAGCTATACCTTTTTGTATAGAAGTCCCTCTAAGGTAAGGCTAACTGTACCACATATAACTTCTCACAGTATGTTTTGAATTAATATTATACTACTTAATGTATAATGTAGCAACCTTAAATGGTATAATTACGTTCATCCCCTCCCACCCTTTGTGCTGTTATATTTTTTCACTTCTAGATTTGTTTGCTATGTAGTGTAATAGTCACAGGTCATAGAAATTAGGGCTCAGATGTATCCTTGGGGGGCCACCATTCAGCTCCACTCTACCACTTCTCTGTTTAAAACCCTCCAATTGCTTCGTAAATCACTCAGTGTAAAAGGCAAAGTCCTTACAACAGACTGCAAGTTCCTACACAAGATGCCCTCTCCCTGTCTTTCTTCTTTGACCTCATATCTAACTAGCTTTCTTTTTTCTTTTTTTACTCCAGGCCTACTATAATCCTTTGATTTGGGAACATAGCAGTCATGCACCCCTCAGAGCAATAAACTTAATGGAACACTTTGGCTCCAAATTCCAAGTTCTCACTCCCTCATTTTAGGGCTTAGATCTAAGGTTTCCTTCTTATTGAGGCTTTCCCTGACTTTCTGTTTAAAATTGCAACTCTTTCAAACACCCTTTCCTATTTCCCACAATAAGTCATTGTCTTTTAATTTTTTTTCCATAACATATCACTTATCTCCAATATATATTTTATTTATTATTTTGCTTATTGTCAGCCTCCAACCATTAAAATGAAAGTTCTGTCAGGGCAGAAATTTTTGCTTATTTTTTACTATTTTAAACATAACACAATAGCACAGAGAACTCTACTCAATACTCTGTAATGACCTATATGGGAAAAGAATCTAAAAAAGAATGGATATGTGTGTATGTGTAACTGATTCACTTGGCTGTAAGCAGAAACTAACACAACATTGTAATTCAACTATACTCCAAAAAAAAATTAACATTAAAAAACACATAGTAAATACTCAACAAGTATTTCTTGAATAAATGAATGTATATCTTAAGACTTCCATTTTTACTGTTGAGAAATCTGTCAGTTTGGTTAATTTTATTTTGTGGATAAAAGTACTTTCTCTCTGACTACTTTAAAGATATTCTTACAGAGTTTCTAGTTTCATGGCCAAGTAGCTATGTACACATTTATTTTTATGTATTCTGCTTAATGTAGATTATGTTTCCTTACCTGTGGATTAATTTCTTTCTTTAGCTTTATAAAATTTGTAGCAATGATGCTTTAAATGTAGCTTCTTTTCTATTCTATCTCTTCTCACCTATGGAACTCTGACTCTATCCTCTTTTTTCCGTTATTTTTCAAAACACCCACAATGCTATGATCTACTATCTACCTCCTACTTGCTTTGCATCTTTTTTTTTCCTTACCTTTTCCCTTCCGAGAGTAGAAAGTGCCTAATACACAACAGATGCTTAATGAAAGCTTCTCTTTTTTTAAATTTAATTTAATTTATTTTTTTTATACAGCAGGTTCTTATTAGTCATCCATTTTATACACATCAGTGTATACATGTCAATCCCAATCGCCCAATTCATCACACCACCACCCACCACCACCACCGCTTTCCCCACTTTTGTCCTTATGTTTGATCTCTACTTCTGTGTCTCAATGTCTGCCCTGCAAACCAGTTCATCTGTACCATTGTTCTAGGTTCCACATATATGCGTTAATATATGATATTTGTTTTTCTCCTTCTGACTTACTTCACTCTGTATGACAGTCTCTAGATACATCCACATCTCTACAAATGACCCAATTTCGTTCCTTTATATGGCTAATATTCCATTGTATATATGTACCACAACTTCTTTATCCATTTGTCTGTAGATGGGCATTTAGGTTGCTTCCATGACATGGCTATTGTAAATAGGGTTGCAATGAAAATTGGGGTGCATGTGTCTTTTTGAATTACGTTATTCTCTGGGTATATGCCCAGTAGTGGGATTGCTGGGTCATATGGTAATTCTATTTTTAGTTTTTTAAGGAACCGCCATACTGTTCTCCATAGTGGCTGTATCAATTTACATTCCCACCAACAGTGCAAGAGGGTTCCCTTTTCTCCACACCATCTCCAGCATTTGTTGTTTGTAGATTTTCTGATGATACCCATTCTAATCGGTGTGAGGTGATACCTCATTGTAGTTTTGATTTGCATTTCTCTAACAATTAGTGATGTTGAGCAGCTTTTCATGTGCTTCTTGGCCATCTGTATGTCTTCTTTGGAGAAATGTCTATTTAGGTCTTCCTTCCATTTTTGTATTGCGTTGTTTGTTTTTTTAATATTGAGCTGCATGAGCTGTTTATATATTTTGGAGATTAATCCTTTGTCCATCGATTCGTTTGCAAATATTTTCTCCCATTCTGAGAGTTGTCTTTTCATCTTGTTTATGGTTTCCTTTGCTGTGCAAAAGCTTTGAAGTTTCATTAGGTCCCATTTGTTTATTTTGTTTTTATTTCCATTACTCTAGGAGATGGATCAAAAAATATCTTGCTGTGATTTATGTCAAAGAGTGTTCTTCCTGTGTTTTCCTCTAAGAGTTTTATAGTGCCCAGTCTTACATTTAGGTTTCTAATCCATTTTGAGTTTATTTTTGTGTATAGTGTTAGGGAATGTTCTAATTTCATTCTTTTACATGTAACTGTCCAGTTTTCCCAGCACCACTTATTGAAGAGACTCTCTTTTCTCCATTGTATATCCTTGCCTCCTTTGTCGTAGATTAGTTGACCATAGGTGTGTGGGTTTATCTCTGGGTTTTCTATCCTGTTCCTTGTATGCTGTCTACAAGAGACCCACTTCTGACCTAGGGACATATACAGACTGAAAGTGAGGGGATGGAAAAAGATATTCCATGCAAATGGAAATCAAAAGAAAGCTGGAGTAGCAATACTCATATCAGATAAAATAGACTTTAAAATAAAGAATGTTACAAGAGACAAGGAAGGACAGTACATAATGATCAAGGGATCAATCCAAGAAGAACATAAAACAATTATAAATATATATGCACCCAACATAGGAGCACCTCAATACATAAGGCAACTGCTAACAGCCCTAAAAGAGGAAATCGACAGTAACACAGTAATAGTGGGGGACTTTAACACCTCACTTACGCCAGTGGACAGATCATCCAGAATGAAAGTTAATAAGGAAACACAAGCTTTAAATGACACAATAGACCAGATAGATTTAGTTGATATTTATAGGACATTCCATCCAAAAACAGCAGATTATACTTCTCAAGTGCGCACAGAACATTCTCCAGGATAGATCATATCTTGGGTCACAAATCAAGCCTCAGTAAATTTAATAAAATTGAAATCACATCAAGCATCTTTTCTGACCACAGCGCTATGAGATTAGAAATCAATTACAGAGAAAAAAACGTAAAAAACACAAACACGTGGAGGCTAAACAATACATTACTAAGTAACCAAGAGATCACTGAAGAAATCAATGGGGAAATAATAAAATACCTAGAGACAAATGACAATGAAAACATGACAATCCAAAACCTATGGGATGCAGCAAAAGCAGTTCTAAGAGGGAAGTTTATAGCTATACAAGCCTACCCCAAGAAACATGAAAAATCTCAAATAAACAATCTAACCTTACACCTAAAGGAACTAGAGAAAGAACAAACAAAACGCAAAGTTAGCAGAAGGAAAGCTTGTTGAATGTTTATAGAATGGGTGAATAAATAAATATTAGCTATTTTCTTTCTATCCTCAGTATGTCTTAACCTCTCTTTCAAATTTTCTGTTTTTCTCTCTGTGCTACATTTGGAATAATTTCTTCAGTGATGTCTCTGAATTCATCTTTTCAGTTTTGCCTATTCTGATATTTAATCTATCTATTAATATTTTTATTTCAACCATGTTTTTTCATTTATTTTAAAAAACCAATGTATTAAAGTTAATTGATGTACAATAAACTGCACAAATTTAATGTATAAAATTTGATGAGTTTGCACACCACTGTAATCACTGTAACAGGCCTATCCATCACCTCCCAAAGTTTCCTCGTGTTTTGTTTTGTTTTTGTAAGAACACTCATGAGATCTACCCTTTTAAAATTTCTGATGAGTGATATGGTATTTTTGACTATTGGCATTACGCTGGACAATAGATCTCTAGAACTAATTCATCTGGCATAACTGAAAATTTATACCAATTGAACAACTCCTCATTTCTCCCTCCTCCTGGTCCCTGGTAGCCACAGTTATAGTCTTTTGCTTCTCTGAGTTTATCTGTCCTAGGTACCTGTATAAGTGGAATCATGTGGTGTTTGTCCTTCCGTGAATGACTTATTTCAATTATCATAATATCCTCCAGGTCTGCCCATGTTGTTGCAAATGGCAGGATTTCCTTCTTTTTAAATTCTGCATAGTATTCTGTGGTATGTATGTATTGTATTTTCTTTTTCCATTCATATGTTGGTAGAAATTTGGGTTGTTTCTATAATATTTTTTCATTTGTAAAATTTCTATTTTGTTATTTTTTTCAGGTTTGCCTGATCACTTTTGATAGTATCTTATAGCTTGCTCATTCTGAAAATTTAATTACTTCTTTACATATCTCATCCATAGCTATTTCATGATCTCTAGCTTATAAAATACTTCAAGTTCTTGAATATCTAAAACTCTTGTCTATGCTTTTATTGATTTGTATTCATGTGTACTTACATGTTTGGTGATTTTGATTATGTGTGTATATGTAAACATACATATAATGATTTATGATATATAAATGGATATATACACACATAGTTTTATGAGTTTTATAAAGGACCTTATATAAAATAAAACCTGTAAACCTACAATGCAGAAGCTTTTCTGAGAGATGATTTGCATTTGTTTAACCTGACAGCAGCAAATCTTTAGCCCTCTCCCAGAGTCTTGGCTTAATCCAAGAATCTTGCATTCTGCTCTACCTTTTTGCTCTATACCAAGACTAAGCTTCTTCATTGCAATGCTGCAGTGCATTTGTCTTCAGAGCAATGCGACTTTCATATTTTCTTACTACTTTTTGCTTTTAGTTTCTGATTTTAATTCTCTTTTTTGTTTCTATCTCCTTGATGTATCCCTTACCTTCTCCAAGCCCATCAATGTAGCAAGTATTATGAATAAATATGTTTATATCTCTATCTCTATTTATATTTATATATGTATATATATATATTTTTTCCTTCCATGGGCTTTCACTTATCTAGGAAAGTAGTTTAGTGTGCTTTCTCTACTTTTCATTGGATTTCTTGCAGAATTGGTAAGAATTTTACTAAGAGGATATCAATACTTGGATAATAAACTATTCTTAATAAATATGGAAGTATCACTATGCAAGTCTATCAGTTGTTTGCATCATTAACAGTAAATAACCATGTCCTCATAATTTCAGGTCTACCACTATAAGAACATTATAGTTCCATTTGTATACGTACAGAATATTTTTGACAGGTAAATTAGAACTGATTTTTCTGCTAAACTCCTTTAGTGAGATGTTTTTAATATTTTTCCTTTGATAGGAAAAAATAAATTACCACTATGTCCCCTTGAAACTCTGGAACTAAAACCTGTTGTTTCTTCTTGTTGGTGTGAAAATATGAACCTGTAAACTTGTGATATTAGCTATGACTAAGTACTTCCTCCCTATATTCCTGTTTTTCTGTCTTTTGTCTGAAAATTCATCCTAATTTAGTAGTATTCAGCAACCTGGTGCAGATTTCAGACTTGGGGAAAACTTTGGGATAAATTCTTATTATGCAAAAGTAAAACGTTTTAAGACCTGTAGAGGAAGTCGGTGGGTTTTTATGGAGAAGAGTGCCTCCTGTTAACAATATAGGCACTAGTAGTTGCTGTTGGTGTAGTAGTCATGAGTATCATAGCAATTTCACATGAGACATTCTGTAGAGTTTTGGAAAAAATCATGCTGTTAGGTTTCCTGACCTAAAAATGATTCTTTCGTCTAAGAAGTTCACTGACATTTATTTTTATTAAACAAGAGTTAGCAATTATTTAGGATTTAATGTTAGTATCTTTAAAGCTTTACCCTTAAAAACCTTTGAGTAGTTCTTACTGCTAGACTTCAAATCCTTCTTTTTCTCTATGTTGCACTTTCAGACCAAGGCGATCAGTAGTGTGGAGTTTAGGGATCAGAGAGGCTAGAAGAGCAGGAAGGAAGGGACTGTAAAATATCATACTGAGGAAAGAAGAGGCTGTGTTCTGGTTTAAAAATGCAAAAACTATCTGGGGTTCCCAAGCCTGTACATACCAAAGAAATCCAGTTAAAATGATGAAATGAATGACAAAATATTTCTCCATTTTTTAGACAGATGGACTCTGTGTTTAAGTGAATGTCTTAATTTTTATTTAAAACTGTTGAACTGTGCTGTCATCAAAATCCTTCAAGTAACACATTTAAAGGTGTATATTTACTTTTAAATTATGGACGTTTTGCTTTCTTGTTTAAGACTTTCATATCCCAATGTGATACCTAATGTCAACACACAGAATACAACTTGAAATGCTAGGTTTTGCCTTTCTGTATGGCTTCTGTTGTTGTTATTCAGAAGGAGGAACTGTTAAATCTTTTTTTTTCCATGTGGAAAGGAACTCAAGGAAGTTGATAAAGAGGATGGGAAAAGAAATATAAGATGAGTATCCTCCTTTTAATAGTGATAAAAAGTATCTATTCTCTTTCTATAATTCAAAAGTTGATAGCACTTTGGGGTTGTAGATAAATCATTAAGGGAGAGGGCCGGGACCTGTAGCCTACTACAAGAAAGGCCTGTTCTCTTTGGAATTCCAAAGGCAAATTTTATCTGGTAAAACTGGGCATATCAATTCATATTTTTTATCCATTGTTTGCATAAAAGTAATGAATATTCTCAATTTATGCTTCTAATCCCTAATTATGACCCATTTCTAAACTCTTGAAAACTTTGCCAAACCTTATCCTCTTTTCATTTTTTTCTTCCCACTTCCTTTTCCTCCATCTGGACTTCTGGTTTTTTCTAATATTGCCAGTGACTTGGAGGTTGTGGTCAAAGGCAGAAAAATAGCAAGGAATGAAATGAAAAAACTCTTTTAGATTCTTTTTTCTTCTTATCTTAAGCTTGAATTTGAATTCAAATTTGGTGGGGTCCTCTGCTAAGACCAGCATCAGTTATGACCCAAAGACCATTTATTAGTATCTTCTCTGAAATGACAGAACAGTACAAGGATACAGTGAAGCTGAGAACAAGAGGGAAAGTAGGAGCTCCAGAACTTGGAAGATTTGCCTGATATTCATACAGTGTATCTCCAAAATGTATTTTTTCTCCCTCATTGCATGAGAACAGGACTACTCAAACTTTGGTTGAAACCCGAATTATGGGTCTCAACTTCCAGGGCATCCTCCCATTTGAAAGTGGTATTAATATATTATTTTAAGCATTAGAGTTATTTAAGTACTTAGCAATTAAAAGGTCATTGTCTTTGTAGTCAGAACTGGGTAAACTTTGTTTTCATCCTTATGAAAGAACTTATGGGCAAGATAGTTTTCATCTTTATACCTTAGTTTGTCATCTTTAAAATCAGGATGTAAATCCCCAGTTTGTAAGATTTTTGTGGATATTACGTGGAAATAAGTATTTATAGCACACATAATACAGTTTAATAATTTAGTTTTACCATTCTTAAGAAGAGCCTGATAAAGGATGAGGTATATTAGCACATAAGTAGAATGAGCAAAGTCACAAAATGTAATTCCTTTTTTTTTTTAAGTTCCTCCTTTTAGGGAGGGAACATTTTGTTTCAGCTATGAGAATATAGTTATGTACCTTAATCACATTAGTGATATTAAATGGAAGTATGCATGTGTTAGTCTGCTTAGACTGCTTAGTGCCCAATGTCTAGCTGAAAAGGTGAAACAATTCAGTGAAAGAACTGGGTATTTACAAAGCTTGGATATTGGGATGATAAAGTAGTAGACTTTTTGGCTGACACTTCTTTCTTCCGGAGGTGTTGATGACCACAGCTGAGGTCCTGTCTACACAAAGGAGGGACAACATATTTGTGATTTGTTTGAATTAGTGTGTTTCTAAATCTTTGGGTTTACCCAGTTTCTAATGGGAGAATAGTTTGATCTGTGTTTAACTGAAAGAAATAAAAATCTGTATGTTTGCCTTTTTTTTTTTTTTTTTGGGTGATACTCTTGGTAGACATTTAACCTCTGAGTGTTCTTTCTAATATAAAAACTGTGTGAAAACTTTGTGAATTGCCTTTTCATGTGCTTTCAAAAAATCCAAACTAAAATATATAATTTCTTGCCTCATTGGTTGACAGTGTTAGTCCTTTTATAAAAATCTCCCAGACTTGCTGAAAGTTCAAAATGACTGAGATTAACTTGATCTATTGAAAATTCCCTTTAGAAATATTATTTTACCCAGACACAATGTCAAATCTCATGCCAACAATAAATTAGAGGTGGAAAGAACCTATTACGTTATTACAACCATCCAAGTAGCAAGAAAGGAATGTGCCTGACAGTACATTATTTTGGTACATAATTTATCTCATAGCAACACTTGGAAGAACTTCCAAAGCTTATGCAAAATTGCCATGTGTCAGGGTGACTTATTTTTAATTTTTTTTTTTTTTTTTTTAGCATTTATCTAAAGTGAAGAGTGTGAATGTATAAATTAGTCCATCTGAGTTGACACATGCAGAGTGAAAGGGAAAGAGCACTGGGGCAGAGAAAACAGGGCTGAGAGGTTTTTAGATCCTACAGCCTGTGTTCAGTTCCATATCCTGTCACTTAATAGTCCTGCTAACACAGATGAAAGTACTGAGCTCATAACAGACACTCAATCGATGTAACTCCTGATATTTACTTATCTGGTATTTCAGTGATTTTGATCATAATCTACACTTTATGCCTTATACATATAGACACATACACATTTGGTAAGGTATACCAGAGAATGGCAGGACAATCTTTTAGAGGTGTTAAAAAGTTGTGCTTCTAAATAATTTATAGCAGTATTAAGATATTAATGACATCTCCAAAGTGTGAATATATGCTGACTCCTGATTCTCTAGTGGTTTCTTGCAGGTAGTTTTTTACTTTTTATTATCTTCTACAATATCTCTGGTGCAGTATTGAAAAGACACCTTAAAGGTTTTTTTTTTTTTTACACACTATTTCTGTCATGGTATTGAAAACATACAATACTTAGAGTTGTTGAAGAAAAGCATTTTAAAATAAGAAAAGGCTCTAGTATAGAATTTTTAAATGTCTGAAGGCCTATTGGTTGACCTGAGCACTCTATTTTCTATCTTTGAACTATGAATCTACTCCTAACTCTTCTCTCTTTGTCAAAAAGAATTTCAGGTGGCTCAATCGTTATCACTTTCTCCTATAGCTGTGTTTTGAACTTAAGGCACCTACTTATTACTAGCCAGGGTATCTACAAGGTTCCTGCTTCTGTTTCAGAGGAATTCTCTCACACCCTGAAAGAGAATATGCATGCCATTTTTAGGGTCAGATATCTCTGAGGGAAAATCATTAATGTAAATCTGTCCCTCTAACCTCCCATCTCCCATTAAGGACAATTTCCTTTTGCAGCCTTCATGTGCCTTGCTCATTACCACCTGTCGTTTTTTTAGGGTTTTCTGGTTTCCAGGCACTATGCTAGATTCTTGAAGATGTAACAGATGAATGAAATATGCTGACTGCCTTTAAGTCACTAATAGTCAATCTCTTTGAATCATTTCTTCCACTAAGTTTCTGTACCCTCTTTTGAGTGACATCTTTTTCTCCTATTAGATTTCTGTCTTCCACACCTTTGAGATGTCATTGGTCTCATGGCCATACATACCATGTGTACACTGGCTACTCCCAAATGTATATCACTGGCCTCTTATTTCCACGGAGCTCCAGTTCCTATATGCAACATACTACTCCCTACTCATTGTCTCCATGCATCTCAAAATTAAATCATTCAAAAATATACACTTGATTCCACCTCTTCCAAACTTGCTCTTTCCACAGTTCTCTCCATCTCAGGAAATGACCTTTTCTTTTCTGTGGTCTGAGCAAAAAGCCTTGGAGTCTATAATTTTGGTTTTTGTAATTGTTATTAAATCTTGTTGCCTCTACTTTCAAACCATCACTACCACCCTAACCTGAACCACTGTAGTACTTGTTTTCTTTATTTTTTATAAATTTATTTTTTATTTTATTTATTTTTGGCTATGTTGGGTCTTCTTTGCTGTGCACAGGCTTTCTCTAGTTGTGGAGAGTGGGGGCTACTCTTCGTTGCGGTGCACGGCCTTCTCATTGCAGTGGCTTCTCTTGCTGTGGAGCATGGGCTCTAGGCACGCGGGCTTCAGTAGTTGTGGCACGTGGGCTCAGTAGTTGTGGCTCGCAGGCTTTAGAGTGCGGGCTTAGTTGCTCCATGGCATGTGAGATCTTCCTGGATCAGGAATCGAACCCATGTCCCCTGCATTGGCAGACGGATTCTTAACCACTGCACCACCAGGGAAGTCCCTGTACTTGTTTTCTATTGCTGCATAACAAGTTACCTTAGATTCACAGCTTAAGACAACATACATTTATTATCTTACAGTTTGTAGGAAGTCTGGGTGTAGTTTTACTGTGTTCTCTGGTTCAGAGTTTTCCTTCCTCAGGCTCCAGTCCAGATGATGGCCTAGTCAACAGTCTCATCTGAGGCTGAACTGGGGAAACGTAAGCTTCCAGGTGCCAACAGGTTATTGTTAAAAAAATTTCCTTGTGGCTGCATAACCGAAGCTTCAGTTTCTTTCTGGAGGCTTCCATTAGCAATTCAAAGCCTTCTTCTGATTTTTGCCCCAAAGGCTTCTCCAACATGGCCACTTACTTCATGGCACCTTACTTCTTAAAGGCTAGCAAGAGAGAATCTCTCCACTGGCTCTGCTAGCAAGATGAAGACTCAGATATATGACAAGGTAATCAGGCTAATGACATCCCATCATCTTTGCCATATTCTGTTGGCAGCAAACAGGTCGTATACCCAAAAGAGGAGATTGTCCAAAGGTGTAGACACCAGGAGGCAAGGATCGTTGAGAGTCACCTTAGGGATTGTCTGCCATAACTGTCATCTCTTGGTTAGATTTTTGAAATAGCCTCCTAACGCCTTCCTGCTTCTTCCCTCTCCCACCCTCATTTGATAGTTAGAATGATCTTTTAAAAAGTTAAGCCGTATCACATCATTCCTAGGCTCAAAAACCTTAAACAGTTTTCATTTTATTCATAATAAAAGCCCAAGTCTTTATATGGCCATAAAAGATCTGAACGTTTACCTCTCTGATCGTACCTTCAGAGGGAACTGGTTATTCTTTTCCTGAAGTGCTTTTTCCTTGTTATCCATATGTATTATTCTCTTACTTCTTTCAAGTCTTTGCTTGAACATTACCCTTTAAGTGAGGACTTACTAGGATCCCTACCCCCTATTTAATATTGTGACATTCAGCTATTCCTCTTCTTTGCTCTGTTTTTCTCCTTAGTACTTTTTACCAACTGATATCATGTATAACTTTACTTTTTAAATTTATACTATGCATTGTTCCCACTTGAATATAAAATTCATAAAGCATGGCTCCATGAGATCTGTTCTAGTTATTGCTGTATTTCTAGCATCTAACTAGTGGACACACAACAAATATATGTTGAATAAATTAATGATATAGCTCAGTTAGGCCTCAGTTCCTTAATACAGACTTCTTATTATCCAAATCCATGGAAATACCTTATAAAAATTCTATTAAAACCATTTTCTGTTCAACTTTTTCTTTCATCTTTACAAGTTTATTCATGTATGTAAATAATATATATAGTTTTACTGTATATATAAATTATATATATAGTTATATATAAGTTTTTATATAGTATATATATAACATAAATATGTAGTATTATTTCTCAGATCGTTTTGGGAATTCTTGAGGATCGGAACAGTGGCTCAAACTTTAGAATGAGTTGTGTTGGTTTTCAGTAACTACTTGTTCATTGGTTTTGAAACTCACACATTAAGGACTGGTAGAGTGATATTTTAATATGTAACTTGAACTTTTTTGTAGAAGTCCTATTTGGTTATCACATGAAAAAACTAAGCTACTTCAATCTGGGCTTTCAGAGGTTTACTTAGATAGGACTCTCATTGGCCTTGTTAGCTGATCAAGAGTTTTTGCTACTATATGACAGTTAAGGAGGGGTCAAATAAGGTTCTATGTTAAAAATAAGGTTTTATTTTAAACAACTCAGAATAATAAACAATGAAGACTTTGATGTGTCTTTTGCAGAAAAATTTTCTTTTTTATTTTTAGAATGGCTTTATTGATGTATGATTGATATACAATAAACTTCACATATTTAAAGTAAACAGTTTTTTTCATTTTTGACCTCTGTATGCATCCATGAATTTTTACCACAGTCAAGATCGTAAACATATCCATAACCCCCAAAGGTTTCCTTATGGCCCTTTGTAATTCCTCCATCTTCTCTTAAATGTCCCTCTGCTCACTGGTTCCCCAGAAGCCACTGATCTTCTTTCTGTTACTACAGATGCATTTGCATTATTTGGGACTTTGTATAAATGGAATCATACAGTATGTGCTTTTATGTCTGGTTTCCTTTACTCAGCGAAATTATTTTGAGATTTATCCATGTTTCTGTGTTCTTAGACCCCTTCTATTGCTGAGCAGTATTCCATTGAATAAATATGCTATAATTTGTTTCCATTCACTTTTTGATGGACACTTGGGTTGTTTCCAGTTTTTTATTTTTGCAAATAAATCTTCTCTGTATATCTGTGTCCAAGTATTTGTGTAGATATATACCAAACTGTTTTCCAAAGTGGTTGGAAATTCCCAGCAATGATGTGTGAAAGTTCCAATTGTTCCACATCCTTTCCAGCAACACTTGATATGGTCAGTCTTTTTGATTTTAGACATTCTAAAAGGTGTCAAGTTGTATCTCATTATGATCTTAATTTTCATTTCCCTGATTACTAATAATGCTGATGTCTTTTCACATACTTATTTGATATCTTTATATCTTCTTTGGTGAACTGTCCTTTTACTTCTTTTGCACACTTTTTAATTGAGTTTTTTCCCTTATTATTGAATTTTGAGAGTTCTTTATATATCCTGGATGAAGTCCTTTATAAGACGTATGGTTTGCTAATATTTTCTTCTAGTTTATGAATGGTACTTTAATTTTCTTAACAGTGTCTTCTTTTTAACAGTGTCTTTTGAACAGCAGAAGTTTCAATTTTGATAAAGTGTAATATATCAGTGGTTTTTTTTATAGTTCAAGCTTTTGGTGTTGTATCAGAACAATATTTAAAATTTTAAAATGACATGATGAATTAAGAAGCACTGACTTCTTTAAGGTATACTTTAATATAGAAATAATATACAAATCAAGAATTAAACTATAGCCCAGTTAGTTTCTATGTGCTTTGACCTATAAACAAATTTCATTGAACTTAATGTATTGTGTTTCTAACTTTAACTTTTTATCTGCCTATCATTTATACACACGGGTATTTCCCTAGGCCATGTTTTCTTAACCTTGGTAATACTGACATTTGGGTCAGATAATTCTTCGTGGTGGGGGATGATGTCCTGTGTATTTTAGGATGTTAGCAGTATCCTTGGCCTCTGTCCACTAGATTCCACTGGAAACCTCAAGTTATGATGATCAAAAATGTTTCCAGATATTGCCAGTTGTCCCCTGGGTGTGGGGGGGGGGCAGAATCACTCTTGGCTAAGAATTATTCTAGTCTATTGTACTGATGGGCCTAATTCTGGTTGTCCCTCTCCCAGGCCGCCTGATTTGATAGTTTAAGCCAGGTGATGAATCCAGGAAAATAATGTTGTTCCTTTCTCCCTTGATTTGGCCACCAATTATATCAAGATAGATGTCCCTCTCTGAGCCCATACCCATGTAAATAGGCCCCAAACAATACATTAATTTGTTCTTCAATGGAATCCCTTTCCCATTTTCTACTTTAATGTGAGTGGACACAGGAAAACCATTTGAATCCTTTCCCTGTGGTAGACACAAAGAATTCCAGGAGTCCTGTTATTTCTAATTCTGGAGGTGGTGATTTTCTACTTCTATAAGAGTTACCCAATTCTCTTGTTTTCCATCAGCACATACATTTGATACTAACTTGGACATGACTTTTTCTGATGGTTTACTTCAGATAGAGAATATATTAGTTGTCAGTTAAACTGACTCCTAGTTTTAGCTAACTAACTCCTAGTTTTAGTGCAGTTTTAGCTCAACGTATAAATAAGTTTTTCTAAATTATACAGAAATAATAGAGAAAATTTTGAGGGCAAGCAGGAGGAGGAAAATACTTGTAAAATAATCACTATCTTATATATCACTTAATGTTATTCTTTTCAGTTTGTGATACCCATGGGCTTAATTTTTTCAAAAATATCCACTCCCTATTTCAGACCATTTATAAGTTTTAGAACATAATTTGGTATATTAAAGGATTTTCATTTCTCCATTGCTGGGGTTCCCTTGGAGAAGATTGGGAATATCTTCTCGTTACATGACAGAGAAATGATATTTCTACCATTCTACAGGTTTCAGAAAACAGCTGAGCTTCTTGTCTTGCCTCACAAAAATATAAGATTTGAATGTCATTTTTTCCTTTGGGAATGCAGATTTACAAGCGACACAGGATGCAGTTTGAAAACAAGACAAATGCCAATGACAGTAGGAAATTTCTTGGAATAGGAGTCTGCATGAAATTGTTGGCTAAAACTGAACATCCCCTTTTGGCTGATAATGCCACATTAAGAGACTGTTAGTGCAATTAAAGGATGCAACTCATCCTTTGGATGAAACTCATTTTGTTTTTAGAATTGACACCAAGTATTTTGATGTCAGTATTACCAGAACTACTCTGTACAGTGGTGATTCAAATAGTGATACTTAGGCCCTTCTGAAATAATAAATTTGGTGGTAAAACATTTATTTTCAGGACAGAGAAACAAATGAATGATGTTTTGAAGACTTTAGGTCACCAAAAAGCATTACATTATTTTACTGGGTGAGCCAATTGTCATTCACCCAAATTACAAGGCAAGTTGCTGGAAGAAATCATTTTATTGTAACATCATGCTGAATGTGGGATGGCATTTTTCAATTCAGACTGAGAAAGTTAGAGAAGAATGGTGATTAAATGCTAGGAGTCACTGAGAGTGTGATCTGATTCCACAAACTGGCAGAATTCAGAACGGAAGTTCCTATTATCACTCTTTCTCTGACTACTTTTCTTTTGTCCCCTAGGGTGGGAAGATCATTCTCCTCCCTCCCTTCCTCTTTACTTTACTTTCTTCCTTTCTTCCCTCCTTCCTTTTCCTATTCAAGATATCAAGGAACAGAAATTCTTTTTTTTTTTTGAATTTTTTAATTGAATTTAATTAATTTATTTTTTATACAGCAGGTTCTTATTAGTTATCTATTTTATACAGATTAGCTTATATACGTCAATCCCAATCTCCCAATTCATCCCACCACCACCTCCACCGCCCCCCCACTTTCCCCCCTTGGTGTCCATATGTTGGTTCTCTACATCTGTGTCTTTATTTCTGCCTTGCAAACCAGTTCATCTGTACCATTTTTCTAGATTCCACATATATGTGTTAATATACGATATTTGTTTTTCCCTTTCTGACTTACTTCACTCTGTATGACAGTCTCTAAGTTCAACCACATGTCTACAAATGACTCAGTTTTGCTCCTTTTTATGGCTGAGTAATATTCCATTGTACATATGTACCACATCTTCTTTATCCATTTGTCTGTCGATGGGTATTTAGGTTGCTTCCATGACCTGGCTGTTGTAAATAGTGCTGCAATGAACACTGGGGTGCATGTGTCTTTTTGAATTATGGTTTTCTCAGGGTATATGCCCGGTAGTGGGATTGCTGTGTCATATGGTAATTCTATTAACATAGGAAGAACACTCTTTGACATAAGTCACAGCAAGATCTTTTTTGACCCACCTTCTAGAGTAATGGAAATAAAAACAAAAATAAACAAATGGGACCTAATGAAACTTAAAAGCTTTTGCACAGCAAAGAAAACCATAAACAAGATGAAAAGACAACCCATAGAATGTGAGAAAATATTTGCCAATGAATCAACAGATAAAGGATTAATCTCCAAAATATACAAACAGCTCATGCAGCTCAATATCAAAAAAACAAACAACCCAATCCAAAACTGGAAGGAAGACCTAAATAGACATTTCTCCGAAGAAGACATAGAGATTGCCAACAAGTTCATGAAAAGATGCTCAACACCACTAATCGTTAGAGAAATGCAAATCAAAACCACAATGAGGTATCAACTCACACTGGTCAGAATAGCCATCAACAAAAAATCTACAAACAATAAATGCTGGAGAGGGTGTGGAGAAAAGGGAAGCCTCTTGCACTGTTGGTGGGAATGTAAATTGATACAGCCACTATGGAGAACAGTATGGAGGTTCCTTAAAAATCTAAAAATAGAATTTCCATGTGATCCAGCAATCCTACTACTGGGCATATACCCAGAGAAAACCATCATTCAAAAAGACACATGCACCCCAATGTTCATTGCAGCACTATTTACAATAGCCAGGTCATGGAAGCAACCTAAGGAATGGAAATTCTGTTTTAAAATTTTATTCTCTCTATTTAACCTTAATTTTTTCTCCTCACATGATTTCTTGTATAGTAATTGCAGTTTGTGATAAAGATACCATAACTATTGAAAATAAGGACCTACTGCATATCACAGGGAACTCTTCTCAATACTCTGTAATGACCTACATGGGAAAAGAATCTTTAAAAGAGTGGATATATGTATAACTGATTCACTTTGCTGTACAGCAGAAACTAACAGAACATTGTAAATCAACTATACTCCAATAAAAATTTTTTTAAAAGATACTAGGAACACAAAGAAATTAGCCAACTATATCTCAGAAGCAGCATTGACTGTTTCTGTCTCTGGTTAGCTGTTTTGCACTTTTCTTTCTAATTCTTTCAAAACTAGTCCTACTTAGGCCGCTGGGGTCCATTGTCACAAAAGTAAAATCAGTAGTCACATACTACCATGGAAAGCCAGAAACAAATGTGTGTTACCTCTCAATTCTTATTTAGGAAATGGAGAATCATGTTATATTTTGGAATAAATAGGTCATATGGCTCAGTATAGCATGTTTATGCACCAAATTACTTAGTAAGCAAGGCTGCTAACGTATTTCAGTGGACTTGTGTACTGTAAAATATAAAAATGTGCCTACTTGTCTTACTAGAAGGAGGCAGTGTGATGGGCTTTTCCTAGCTCACATGATTTAACTTCTTCAGGGCTCATTTGTCTCATAGAAGATAGAAATAATAGCTCCTTCCTTGCAACTTTACAAGATTAAATGAGGTAATACATCTAAGGCAGACTATTCTATAAGCTCCAGAATCAGAACTGTGTTTATTTTTGGTTCTGTCATTTGTGATTGTCATAATATTTAACCTTTCTAAGCCTCTGAGTAATCATCTATAAATAGGGATTGTTCTCAAGAGTGAATGAGATAATATAAACTGGGCACTTAGAAAGGCTTCTGTAACATGTGTGATTATAAATGTTATTGCATAACAGTGTTATCCTTTTGTAGAAACCACTTTTACTATGAAATACAACACATATATAAAAAATTAGATTTATAAATAGATCTTCCAATAAGTGTTGTTTTTGCATATGGCTTTTTTGTTCAACATGTTTGTGAGATTCATCCATGTTTTTACATATAAGTATTGTCTATGCATTTTCACTGCTGTTACAGTGTTCTGTTGAATGAATATAATACAATTAAATTATCCAGTCAATTGTACATGGACATTTAGGTTGAGTCCAGCTTTTGACTGTTAATAATGAGACTGCTATTAAAAATTCTTTGTCTCTTGGTGCACGTGAATGAATTTTGGTTGAGTCTATACATAGGAATGAAATTGCTGAGTTATAGAGGGTGAGCATCTTCAGCTTCTGTAGATAATACCAAATTTTATGAGTATACCTATTTCTCCTCATCTTTGCTAGCACCTACCTTGTTAGTCTTTTTAATATTAGATATTCTGGTGGGTCTATGTGATATATCATTATGGTTTTAATATGCATTTCTCTGATGAATAATGAAGAGGACCAATTTTTCATTTGACAGTGGGCCATCTGAACATATCCTACTGTGCGGTGTTTACATTCTGCATTTACACCTCCTTTTTTGGTTCTATGAATGGCAAACGCCAACTCATTTCTATGACTTGCCTCCCAATTCTTGATTCTTGTAGAGAAAAAGAATTTAATTTTAATGCAGTCATAAATATCAGTCTTCAGATTTATGGTTTGTGCTTTTGATTTTTCTGTTAAAAACAAAACAAAACATTTTCCTTCCCTGAGGATTTTACGATATTCTTCTCTATTCCTCTAAAAGTTTCATCGTTTGTGCTTAAAATCCACCAGGAATTGATTTTTTTTTTTTTTGGTATGGTAGAAGAAAAGAGTAAAGTTTTGTTTTCTTCTTACATGGATATCTAATTATCCCAGCATCATTTATTGAAAAGACCATCCTTTCCCCATGGCTTTATAGTGTCACTTTTGTTGCCTATCAATAGAGATTCCATATATCTATATGTCTGTTCTAGGATCTTAATTTTGTTCCATTGGTCTATTTTTAATATATGTATATTAAAACTTGTCAATGTATTCAATTTGTCTCTTACCTATTCTTATTTTGCCTTCCCACTATATTTCATTTTCAGTATTTTTTAATCACTTAGCTTCTTGTTCTTTAATTCTTCAGCTTTGTCTAATGTATTGTTAAATACATCTGAGTTCAAAATTTTAGCTCTTGTGTTCTTAAATTCTAGTTTTTTGGGATTCTTTTTCAAATATGCAAAGTGATTTTTATTTTTTTCCAGTTTTCTGCTAAATTTTTCATTTTTCTTTTGATTCTTGGATAGAATAAGTGGTTACTTAAAAATTTAAGTCTGATAATTACAACACTTTAAACGCCCCTTTAAATCTGACATCATTAATTTTTATTTCTGCTCAGTTTCCTTTATGTTGTTCTATTTTCATGTTTTCTAAATATTATGTTTGTGGAAATAATTTGAGGCCTGGAATGATGTTTTCTTCTTCTAAAGAGGATTTTAGGGTCTTTTCCATGGTATTTTTCCAGTTTTTCTATTTTTCCTCAACAGAAGCTTTAGTCTGTTTTACGTAGTCCACAATTACAGGAAATAGACCCAATTTTATCTTTTTGAATACTGGAATGGCATTTGTCTTTGTCCACCTTCTACAGTTACTCTAATCTTAGCAGTTTTTAAAAACTGCAACAGTGGTCTAATGAAATTATTCGGTGATTTCCTGTGTACAATATTTAGGTGTTTTAGAATATAATTTATTGGTCAAGAGGTAGTATCATATTTTCTTAAACTAAATTTTAAATGTAAGAGCCAAGAAATATTTTCATTTGAATTTAATTGATACTGAATTCTTTATTATAGCAGTGGGAAGGTTTACTTTATGCCATTTCTAGGTGATGATATTGAGGCCATATCATTAACAATAAAGAAAATTATATTCTGATCTATTAGCTGCTGTACACAAGTCATATAAAACTTAGGTCAGGGTTTCTAACTCTATACCTCCACACTAGGGAGTTTATATATTGTAGTGATAAGAATGTGGGTACTGGAGTATCAGGAGTGGCTTTAAGTCATGACTTACCCAGTAGCTATGTGACACAGACATATTACTTAACCTCTCTAAGCCTGTTTCTAGGTTGTTAAATGGAGATGGACAGTCCCTATCTCAATGAAATTGACATGAAAATTAAATGGGATTATGCATATAAACTGCTTAACACATTGCCTGGAACTCTCTGAATATTTGATAGCTCTTCACTGTTCATTTTACTTTGAGGATCGGGTATTACAGTCAGCCTTCTGTATCCATGATTTCCACATCTGTGGATTTAACCAAAGTCAGGTGGAGGATCAGTGCCTTTGGATACAGAGGGTCAGCTGCGCTAGGCCACTTTATATCAGGGACTTGAGCATCTATAGATATTTGTATCTGCAGAGGTCCTGGAACCAATCTTCCAAAGATACTGAGGGATGACTCTATTCTATTTCATTTAAGCTTGATTAAGGAAGACCTCATTCTCTCCAGCTTTGATTCTTTAGGTAGTATTCATCTGAAAACATATTTCTACAAGAAGATGTATAACAACCTATAGTTCAAGCTGCTCTTGACTCTAATTTTTACAAAAATTAATTTCAAGGATGCTTGTCTGACTGCATATATGTGAAATTGTTTTGGAACCCACTACAGAGCGTACATTTATACATGTTCAATTTTATGTGTTTGGATTCTTTTGATACTATATCTGCCTTTCATTATTTTATCTGTTGTAATATTTATCATGTTTGTCCACAAATAGCAGTGTTCATTCAGATCATTGATAAAAATGTTAAACTCAGTAGAACCAAGGTGATACTGCAGTAAATTATTTGTAATATGATCTGGCTTGAAAATCTTCACAAAAGGAAGCAAATTTAATTTAGCATGAGCCATCACTCTGGTGGCTCATACAGATTGCTATAGTCTTTTCTAAGAGTGAATAGACTTTCATGTTTAGTTAAATCTCCAGATTTTTCATGGACATCAAATCAATAAGTTAGCTTACAGTTTTCAAAATTTAAAGTCTGGGACATAATTTTAAAATTTGATACCAGAATTTTACTAGGATTTTCCCACAGATTATTGTCATGACATCACTTTTATACTTACCGCAATATAATCACTTATGGTTGGGAGAAATTGCACTTATTTTAAGGAATCATTTGCTTTTTCCTACACTTTTCATGAATAACCCAAATCTTAGTCTTCCTTCTTAAAAATAGCCAATAGTTATACTATATCATTTAATTGCTAAGAACTTTTCATAATTTGGGGGGGGGTCTCTTTTTTCTTGATGCTATTGTATACCTATTAATGTGTTTCATTATTGTCTGATTAAGTTGACATCACCTCCCTCCCTACCTTTGTATGGCAAATAACTTATTTTGATGCTGAGAAATAATAGGTTTGTGGAGTGTGTGTGCATGTGTGTGTGTGTTGGTGTGTGATTCTTTCAATAGATTGTAATACCCTCCTCTTTAGTAAAGCAATTAAGCCGTAAGTGTTCTTATGAAGGCAAAGTAGAATTAAGTGCATTAAGAACCATTAGGAGAATGTTAAGATTATAATATATGCTGTGTTTAAATATATACTAAATCCATTAAATATGCACATATGTATAAAGTGCTAAGTCAAATAACAATGGAATAAGATGACTATTATTCAAAAATCATTATTTCATTAGCATGTTATATAGTTACCTACAGAATAATATAATTTTATAAGTACAAAGGACATTAGCAAGCATTGAATTAAGAATTATTATTTTTCAGTGAACAGAACAGAAGCCCAGAGGGGGGAAATAACTTGCCCCAAATCACATGGTTTTGCTGGTGGTAAGGACAATATCCATGTCTCGACTTCCACTATGTTTTGCCCACTTGCTCTTATAATCCAAAAATTTACCACATGGTAGGAATGGATTTTCCTGGCATAGGAGAAGATTTAGTGTGTACTGTTCAGTCTTATTATGGGAAGAAAAAAGGCAAAGTGAAATTTGTTTGAAATAAATGCTACAATAAGAAAAAGAATCCACCAGTTTCTCCTCTCTTTTGATGTTCGAATTTGAAGAAGTGACCTTTGGGATCAAAGAAATAAAAGATATATTTCAGTATCATCATGTGTGGAGGAGGCAGGATTAGGCTTGTAGCAATAATATGAAGTTCTAAGGCCTTAAAGATTTCTTCTTTAATTATCTTTGAGAAGTTCAGTTGTTTGTTCTGAACAGAATGAAACCATGGGCTGAAGGAACAGAATAAAAATATCTAACTCCTGGGTACTACTCAAGATACTCCTCCTAACTTTTACACAGGACACAGTAAAATGTAACAGCTTTACTGGGTAGACTGTTTGACTTCTTTTTCTTCTCTGTTTAAACCACGTTTGGAGTCTCTGTCTCTTGTCTCTTTCTGTGTCCCTTTGTCTCTGTGTGTGTCTCTGTCTCTCTCACCTGTTCAATACCTCTTCAAAATCCATCTCTGACTTCTTATCTGCATTACTGTGAACACCTTGCTGATGCTTTGTCTGTTCCCTTCTCCAAAGACATTGCCTCAAAGTTCATTTCTCACAATTCTTCCTGAAAAACTTTCTCTAGTAGCTTGGTATTCTAGAGGAACAGGGAGAGGATATTAGGGCCTCCAAGAGCTGTGTCACTGCTCTCAAGCACCTTTCTCTCCTGGAATGTTGACCCTCTCCATTTTCTAAATGGCAAGTGAGAAAAATGCAGTTTTAAGTCAACTGGAAGGTTCTGTGATGAATGTTACGTTGTTTAAAAAAATCCTGTTTCCCAAAGCATCATATAAAATGAGTAATTTTATATCCTTATTAGCAAGTAGGTAGTAAAATTTCAAGGTAATTGTATCTATATGCAAATATATCAGGAGTCTTTCTTTTGAAATCTGTTTCAGAAGTAATCATATTTGGGATGCTGAGTGTATATGCCCCCTTTCTTTTTATATGTATATGTTATCTTATATAACATTGGCAATGGCACTGAGGTTACAGATAACAGGCCCAAGCATTTTTTTTTCTTGCCTTTTTGACATAGCCAAAATAATAACATTGGGTATATTCAAAATGGCAGTATTTCAGTTTAATTATACATGTTTTTCTCATATCTGTGTGGTCACATAATTATTAATGCCTCTGTGGCTTACATACTTTGCAGAAATATGTCTTTCATTTATCACATACATAACCACAGCCTTCTTGAAAAGAAGGAGATAAAAGCAAAAGAGAGCACACAACCAGTAGATTTTATTGTTCGTATCTTCTCAACAGTTGCCTATTTTTATATACAAAAATCAATTCCATTTTAGATTATGTACACGTTCCTTTGCCCAGCTGGGAAATAAATTCCCTGTAAAATGATAATGATTAAAAAATCACTCCCAGATAGTATTTTCCGCTTTGACAAGAGCTTTCAATATCTTGATCCAATAGCGCAGTCCAAATTTGTTCCATTTTGGGGTCAAAATGCTGCTTTTTTTTGTTACTTGTTTGTTTTACTGGAGGGCCTCTGCTGTACAGCAAATACAAAGTCATCTGTTTTGTCTGTAACAGTGGTTAAACTGACAGGCCCTTTCCAGATGATCCAAGTCCAGCTGTCATGTAGTCATAGGCTCTCCAGCCCCTTTCTGAACTTTTGGGGAGATGAAATTCACTACTTCATGAGGAAACTATTTTTTTTCTTAGCTTATTGAGATATAATTAACATATAACATTGTGTAAGTTTAAGATGTACAATGGGATGATTTGATGCATAAATATTGTAGAATGATTACCACAATAAGATTAATTAACACATCCATCACCTCACATAATTATCCTTTCTTTTTGGTAAGAGCATTTAAGATTTACTCTCTTAACAGCTTTCAAACATATAATACAGTATTAATGATAATCACCATGTTGCCCATTAGATCCCTAGAAATAAATCCCTCTTATAACTGGAAGTTTGTACTTTTCGAACAACATCCCCACATTTCTCCCACCCCCTAGCCTCTGGCAACCACTAATCTACTCTTTGTTTCTATGAATTTGACTTTTTTTAGATTCCACATTTAAGTGAGCTCATATGGTATTTGTCTTTCTCTGTTCGGCTTATTTCACTTAGCATAATACCTTCAAGGTCCATCCATGTTGTCACATATTGCAGAATTTCTTTCTTTATCCATTTATCTGTCTATGGACACCTAGGTTTTTTCATCGCTTAGCTATTGTGAATAATGCTTCAGTGATCATGGGGTGCTGATATCTCTTCAAGATAGTGATTTCATTTCCTTCAGATATATACCCAGACGGGAGATTGCTGGATCATATGGTAGCTCTGTTTTTAATTTTGGGGAAACCTCCATACTCTTTTCCATAATGGCTGTACCAAGTTACCTTCCCACTAACATTGTACAGGGTTCCTTTTTTTAGGAGACTGTTCTTAATTCTAGACAGTTTTAGGTTAAAAGTTACTTACTGTTTTAATCCAAATGGCTTCTTCTCTGTAATGTCTCCATTCATTCTTCTTGTTCCCCGCTGAGCTGCACAGCCCCGGCTTAAACTGTGTGACCTTGGGCTTGAAAACAGCTCGCTTTGCTCCTCAGCACGTCTCCTCCCCGAGCCCAGCATTCTCCTTTTACAGAGCTGCCATTCTAGCACCCCACGTCTAGCCTTTACCAACTAGTGTTTGCTCTCCCCTAGATGCACTCAAGACTGTTGAGTTTTCCTTTAAAGTGACAGAAAGGGAGCGGCATAGAAAGATAAATAAAGAGGGAGACAGGGAGCGAAAGATACCTAAGAAGGATGCTTGAAGAGAAACAAAGAAAGAGACAGAGACAGCAGAAGGTAGATGTTCCAGAAGGGATGTGTGTAGCGAGGGGTTGGGTTGGCACATGTGTACATTCCCATAGGCTTATGAGTCTTGATATTTTCTTTCTTTTTTTTTTTTTTTTTGCGGTACGCGGGCCTCTCACTGCTGTGGCCTCTCCTGTTGCGGAGCACAGGCTCCGGACGCACAGGCTCAGCGGCCATGGCTCACGGGCCCAGCAGCTCCACGGCATGTGGGATCTTCCCGGACCGGGGCACGAACCCGTGTCCCCTGCATCGGCAGGCGGACTCTCAACCACTGCGCCACCAGGGAAGCCCTATATTTTCCTTCTTTTAATAAAGCCCCAGGTCAGTGTATTTTGGCAATCTCACAACACTGTTAATTCACACTGAGATGTTAGCAAAAAAATACCTCCCCTTTTTTCACAAAATACCCCCCCTTAACATTCATTGTGATTTGACTCTGTGCCTGAACAAACCTTAGCCTCACTTTATCCTACAACATTCATAAAAGATCATACTCTCTTTATTAAATCAACTTTACAGATAAAGAAACTGAAACACAGAGAGGTTAAACAACTTGCTCCTGTGTATAGAGTGAGTAAATGGCACAGCAAAGATTCAGACTATACTGTGCTTGTGCTTGCACAGCTTTGATAAAATGTACTTTTAATAAATCCAGACTACATTTTACTGTACTCATTTTCTTTTTTGATAAACTTGGCCCATTGTTTCATTCTATCATTTTTAACCTTAACTAAATTTTTGTGTTGGCCTTTTCTCTGTTTCTCTTTAAAAAATTTTTTTTTATTTTATTGGGGGTATAGTTGTTTTACAATGCTGTGTTAGTTTCTACCGTACAGTGAAGTGGAATTCCCTGTGCTATACAGCAGATTCTCATTGGTTATCTATTTTATACATATTAGTGTATATATGTCAATCCCAATCTCCCAACTCATCCCACCTCCCCACACACTTTCCCACCTTGGTGTCCATACGTTTGTTCTCTACATCTGTGTCTTTATTTCTGCCTTGCAAACTGGTTCCTCTGTACCATTTTTCTAGATGCCACATATATGTGTTAATATACGATATTTGTTTTTCTCTTTCTGACTTACTTTACTCTGTATGACAGTCTCTAGGTCCAACCACATCTCTACAAATGACTCAGTTTTGCTCCTTTTTATGGCTGAGTAATATTCCACTGTATATGAGCCACTTCTTCTTTATCCATTTGTCTGTCAATGGGCATTTAGGTTGCTTCCGTGACCTGGCTGTTGTAAATAGTGCTGCAATGAACATTGGGGTGCATGTGTCTTTTCGAATTATGGTTTTCTCAGGGTATATGCCCGGTAGTGGGATTGCTGGGTCATATGATAATTCTAACAATGTAGGAAGAACACTCTTTGACATAAGTCACAGCAAGATCTTTTTTAACCCACCTTCTAGAGTAGTGAAAATAAAAACAAAAATAAACAAATGGGACCTAATGAAACTTAAAAGCTTTTGCACAGCAAAGGAAACCATAAACAAGATGAAAAGATAACCCTTAGAATGGGAGAAAATATTTGCAAATGAATCAATGGGCAAAGGATTACTCTCAAAATATACAAGCAGTTCATGCAGCTCAATATCAGAAAAAACAAACAACCCAATCCAAAAATGGAAGGAAGACCTAAATGGACATTTCTCCAAAGAAGACATACAGATGGCCAAGAAGCACATGAAAAGATGCTCAACATCACTAATTATTAGAGAAATGCAAATCAAAACTACAATGAGGTATTACCTCACAGAATGTCCATCATCAAAAAATCTACAAACAATAAATGCTGGAGAGGATGTGGAGAAAAGGGAACCCTCTTGCACTGTTGGTGGGAATGTAAACTGATACAGTCACTATGGAGAACAGTATGGAGGTTCTCTGTTTCTCTTAATAAGCAAATAACAAGCATATCACTTTTTCCTCATCCAAAGTGTTTATGGGGTTGATAAGCAGAACAGTCAAGGATGGAATATAATGGTATATGCTGTGAGCCTTTTTTTCCAAGTGATATTGATCCATGTGTCTATACCATTTTAGATTAAGACATTTGCTAATTTTAATATAATCTAGAATTAATTAGTATCCAATTATATTTTTCCATCTTATTATCCAGGATATTATTATAGTCTATTGCTAATACTTGGCTGTGTTCATTTATACCAGCTGTTTCTATTCTAATGGTTTACCAGGAGCCCTATCAAATTATTTGAGTAAAATTATGTACACTCAATTATCTCCGAAGTAGTTTCAGTGGGATAATTTTCCAAGGTAATTGACATTGTAGTGATTTTGAATTATTTAAAATAGTTTTCTACAATTAGAGAGTCTTCACCTGTTCCTTAAAATATAGATATAAATATACGGTTAAAGATCAATGTTAATGTGTGTGTATGTGTACACGTGTATATGTGTTTATGTATAAAAAATTTAGATGTATACACTTAAGCCAACTTTATTTATAAAATTTTAATTTTGAAAATAGAAATATGACTGTTTATAGTATTATAGTTCTAATCCTGGAAAATTTTCATAGCTCAAGTAGTGAAAGTAGCTTAAGTAGTGAAGAACTGTATGTCTGTCACTTTTCTGCCTTCTAGTATCATCCATGTTCTAATTTTATATCATAGTGAATACACAGCCCTTTTGCCTTCGAGGGAAGCTCAGGTAGCAAGGAAGTGAGTTGAATTTCCAAATCAAAGTGTAGGCTGTTTTAATCTTCTACCTTCACCTCTCAGTTTCTTTCCAAAAGGACTGTTAGAAAGTAGAATTGAAAATTATGTGTATTGCAGTAATACTGAATCCCTGGCTTTCTGTGGGGTATTTGGAAAACTCATTGTCAGTAAGTACTATACTTTGCCTGGGTGTTTTATTAAATGCTGGGCCATGACAAGTACTCAGTGAGAAATGCTTGAACAAATGGTGCCAGGTTGATGTCCACTGGCAATGGCATAAATTGTCCAACTTCCTTATCTTTGTTTCTGCAGCTTCTTTCCCTTATCAAAGAGAGAGAGAGACCCATCCATTTTACAAAGAGAAGATGGTCATAGGGTAAAACAAAATTAGCATGTATGCCTATAATTGCTTAATCATCTCACCCCTCCAAAATCACTGCAAATGACTCTTTTTCTTTGTAGGAGTAATTGCGCACCTGCTTTTCAAAACACAAAAGCTGGTTTTGCCTTTGTGCATAAAGTGTGATTTGGAGAATTTGGGGATCATGCAACCACATATTTACATTATCAAATGGCAAACTGCAATTTATTTTACGTTCATGGATTCTTTGTTCTTCCTTACCCAACAATCACGTAAATAATGCCAAAAGCACTGGTGCCTGTCTGACACTGGGGGTGGGGGGTTAGGTTTAGTTTGTATAATGCTGTATCAAGGACACATGGCAGAATAATGAATACACATGATTCTAGGACATTCTGAAAATACCTCCTATTTATCTGGTACATGCTAAAGCCATTTTTAGAATCTTTTCCCCGTCTACCCACCTTGTGCACATTACAATTTGTATTCCCTGGGGGGAAAAGGTTTCTTGTTGATGATCCAAGAAATGTGAATAACGTCTTCGGCAGATGGTTCGCACATTTCATTCTGAAATATCTTATAGTGACAAATAACAAAATGTATATAATTAGCTCTATGCAGATGGCACGCCAAGTGTTGATATTCATCTCTGCAGACTTTTTTACAAAGACACTATTTTAAGAGTTAAGATTCAGAGACAGCCCATGAACCCTCTAAAGAGGAACTAGGCAGGGTTTTACAAAAAGGATCATGGCTATCAAGTAAGACTTTTCTGGTCCAAGTTTCCTGTCCTATACCCATTTTGTACTCCATGGGGAGGAAACTTCACAGTGAGTTGTGTCTACACACGCCTAACTGGACTGTTCTGACTGATTTGGCCGAGGCATGTGCTGGTGAGTTTAGGGGTCTGTGTTCACTGCTTTAAATAATAGCACTCTTCTTTCTTTTCCGCCATCCAGCCAAGCCTTTGAACCTACTGTTCTCTTCACCAAGAATGCTCTGCTCTCAGATCATTTCATGGCCGGAGCCTTTTATCAATTAGGTTTTAGCTTAAATGTCACCTCCTCAAAAATCCTTTCCCTGATGAACCACAACTTCCTATTCCTTCCCATTACACTCATATTATCATTGTTTATTTTTCTTTTAGTTTTTATTACTATATTTGAGATAAGTGATAAGGGAGAACCTTGACCATCTGGTTCACTGCCATATCCCCAGCCTCTATTGCAGTACATGGCATGTGAGAGTCCTTAAATATTATTTACATAAATGACTTTTGTAACTCACTCCTCACTCATCAAAGTAATCAAAAGGTTTAAGCCAATACCTTTTTCTGTATTTGTCCAGTATTAGTATACACAGCTGAAGTTAACACATTGAGCTAATATTATCTCTGCCATAAAGATTTTATTACTTTTTTTTTCAATATTTGCTTTCATTTAGTTTGATAGCTACATATGGTAGGCAGAGATTGTGCAGACCAGGACAGAATATAAATAGAAAACAGAGTTTGACATACTTGTTTATTTTCTTTTATAGTTTTCCAGCAAATAGGTATCATGTCATTTTAACTTATTTATACATTGTCTACCTCGAGGCCATGTGCCTAACAGTTACAATGTGGTATTAATGACATACTGGATATATTGGAAAGGAAAAGTGTTGTTGTAATGAAGAGATTGGATTTCATTTCCATTTTGCTTCTTTTGTAAATTTATTATTATGATTAAAAAATATTCTCTGCCTATGCTCAATAGTCTATATATAAGAAAATATTTTTAATGTAATATGTTTCTGGATTGGTGGGGCTAATGAAAAGAATGTAATCCAGAGAAATAGAAGCACGCATTATTCTGCTTTTATTTTGAATTAATCTTTTACAGAATAGTGTCTCTGTGTTTCCATTTTGGAGAGACTGTATTTTCTCAAAAATTGTCATATGTTTCATGAGACTCACTGCTTAAAATAATTATTTTCCCATCTCAGTCCACTGAACTTTTGAGAATTCTGTTTCTTTAAAGCAATTTGAGTTTTTGTCTTGATTCATAATCTTGTTCCAGCTCTCCAATATTTGCACCTCTGGTTTTAAGCAGGAACAGTTGAAAATTTTGAGAACTCACTCAGTAAAACATAAACAAGAGGTTTAAAGTACCAGAATGGAACATTACCTTCTTCCCCAGTGTCTTTTTAATTGTTAAATTTAAATGCTTTAGACTGAGTATCCATAAAATGCAATGATTGCCTCAGTTGGGATTCTGCTATTTTCCAGTTTCTTCACATATTTTTAAAAAATACAGCTGTTTTGTTTGTAAAGATGTTGTCGGTTCTATGTATTTTCTCTATTCTCTAAACTTTTAGTGCACAAGGGGATCCTTATAATAGCCTTGTTTTCAACTCTCATTGCAAAATGTTGGGCATATTAAAGTCATCAAATCTCTAAACTCTTAGTCTACATGGATTCTAGTGGGTCTCAAACTGCTGTGAATGGAGAACAGCTGATCCTAACTGCTCCCTAATGGAAGGGCTTCCTGGAAAGCAGGTTTCTACATGGGAACACTTCAGAAGCCATAGGGAGCCCAGCAAGTGAAGGCGAAAACAATAGCATCACATCTGAAGTCTCAAACACTAGAGTAACACAAGTCAGTTTCCAGGTCTCAGGCCACTTTGGGTGCTGAATTGTGATCAAGTCTGTGTATTCTAGCTTGGTAAAAGACACACACACACACACACACATACACACACTAGACTAGAACTTAACACTAAATGTTTTGCTTTAAGCAAAAGAAAGAAAACATTACTAATTTCTATGAAAGCAAACATGAGTAAGTTACTAATTTCTTCTCCTACCTTTATGGATATCCAATTTAATTCATTTTCTCCTCATCTCTGTCATAAATTCAGGTCCAACTCCAGGGTCATTTTCTCCTTGAAATCTTTTAAGTCAATCATGACCAGCATAAGATGCATTTAAAGAGTCTGTTTGCCTTCCTCCACTGATGAACTTAGAAATTAACAGAGCCTTCAGAGGATCCATTTGAGTGATAAAATGGAGACTGTCACTCAGTTTTCACTTGGTAAAAGAAGCTTCTCAAATAATATAGATTTCATATTTTTTTCTAACATGAAGTCTAATTGACTGTCTTCTTTCTATATAGATAGAGGGCTATGTGATGACAGGTACAGAAGACACCACCTCTTCTCAGATAAATTTATTTTAATTAGAAAAGGTTTAGGTCTAATATTATGGTATTGACCCTAAGTGCAAAAGAGCACAGAGGAGGAAGAGACTAATGTGGTTTCATACAGAGCTAGGAGACTCAGAGAAGACAAAGGCCCTTGAGTAGAATACACAGAATACACAGGTCATCATTTCAATTTTAAGGAACCATCAGACAAGCCCAAACTGAGGGACATTCTTCAAAGAATAACTGCCCTCCATCCTTTGAGACTACCAATAGCATGAAAGATCAAGAAAGGGTGAGGAACTTTTGTAGATTAAAGAAGACTAAACAGATACAACTGAGTGGTCCAGGATTATTTTTTGCTTATAAAGGGTATAGTTGGGACAACTGGTGAATTTAGAATAATACCTGCAGATTAGATGCTGTATTGTGTCAATGTGAATTTTCTGACTTTGATAATTATATTATGATTGTGTTAGAGATGTCCTGTTGTTAGGAAATTTACACTAAAGTATTTAGAAGGAAATGGGTAAGATGCCAGCAACTTACTCTCAAATGTTTCAGAAAAAAAAAATGTATGTAGACAGGGAAAATGGAAGGGAGAAAGGTAGAGAGAAAGAAAAGTTTGGAAAAAATGTTAAAAGTAATGGTAAAGGGTACAGTACAGGGATGCTCTGTGAGCTATTTATTAACTTTTCTGTGAGTTTGAAACTCTTCCAAAATAGGAAGTTAAAGACCTGGCTCTCTGTTCTGAATCCTTCTCTTAGAGCTGAACCACAAAGGAGAGGGCTGGCTTCTCTGGTGGGTGTTACGCCTGACCCACCTGATTTCTCTTCCTAACTGTGGCAGTTTTTCTAAACCCTTCTTAAACATTGAAGAAAGTATACTTTCAGTCTACAATCTCTTAAGTTAATGATCTCTCTCAGTTTATTTACAACACTTGGCATTTCAGAGGTGCTAGGATTAGTATATTATTTTTCTACATTTATATTTTATATTTAGGAGGTTATGCTTTTGATTTTTAAAATCTATATCTATATGCCCTTCCAATATTCCCAAAACATTTAAGGTGACTTGCCATTAAGGGTAGACAAGAGAAGCTATAGGAGGCAAATTACACCTATGTTGTTTCCACTATTTGTTAGGCACTATGCTGAACACATTATTTATAAATTTATTACTCATAATATACTGTGATATAGTATATGTATTACTGATGAGAAAAGAGGCTTAGAGAGGTTATGAAAATTTTCCAAGTTCTAATAGCTAGTGAATGGTAGAGTCAGAATTTGAACCAATGATTGTCTAGTTTCAAGTTCAATCTCTTTTTACTGCTGTGCTGCTCTCCACATATCACATACCTCTACATAAATTAAAGATAAAAGTCCATTTAGTGAAGACAGGATGGGTAGAAAATATTATATAAACATTGGATACATGAGTGATATAATTGCAAAAAAAGATCTTTTCCTTCATGCAAAAAAGGAAGGATAACAGTGTATCCGGAGAAATAAATGACCGACTGGAACCAAATCCTAAGAGTTTTCAAGATTTTGGTGTTCTCTACCTCTAGCATTCCAGGACTTAGAGGACATGCTGGTTTTCAAATGCTTCCTGATTTAAACTACTTTTAATAGAAATGGAAAATTATTTTTATTTCAGAATTTTACCACACACCCTGAAAAAGATGCATGTATGGGGCATGTGCCAAGCTCTTTCAGCACTGGAAAATAATGGTCTAGAAACTGGTATGACTCTTAAAGGAGAAAATTTTAAGTAATCTCTGGTGAGCCAAACCTAAATATCATTTCTGAGAGAACTGACCAAAAGAGAACTGTAATAAAGGACAGAAATGGGGATCCAGCCATTATTTATTTGGGAATCCTCAGTTCAGATCTGTAAGGTGTTTTCTCAACTCCCGTTAACCTGTCCCCATCCATATGCATGATTTCATGAGTCGATGAATCATAAGTGTATTTACTCAATGCAGTATTCACTTACTATCTTCCAGGCATTGTTGTAGGTACTGAGGTTATGTAAGTGAACAAGACAGACAAATATTTTTAGGGCTTATATTCTAAAAAAGGAGGAAAATAAACCATTGGAGAAGGTCGTGTCATATTTTGGCAAGTGTGCTATGAAGAACATATGTGTGGCATATGAAGCTGAACAACATGAAAGGACTATGGGTGTCCAGGAAAGGCCTCTCTGAATTAGCTGATGGTTATTGTACAACTTGACACACTGTGGGTTCCATCTAAGCCGAGGAGGAACCAGGTTCAGCAGGTGGAATGACAGGTGCAAAAACCATGAGACAAGCAAGTTCTTGGTGTTTCCTAGGAAAAGAAAGAAAGCCAGTCAAGCAGGGTTATATTGAATGAGGATAAAAAAGGTAGAAAATAATGTCAGCAAATTAGGAACAGCCATGATAGGCTTTGGTAGGTAGTATGGATTGTGTTCTAAACACGATGGGCAGTCATTGGAGGGTGTTAAACTGGGATATTATATGATCTATTATATATTTTAAAGTGATCTTTGTGGCTTCTCTTGGGAAGTGGATTATAGAAAGACAAGAGTAGAATAGCTGAGAGGATGTGGTAGGCTATGACAATAATCTAGCTGTAGCAGTGGAAACGAGGGGACAGATTTACATTTTGGGGGTAGAGCAGTCAGGTAGGATGGACTGACTGATGGATTAGAAGAGAATGAGGAAATCAAGGACGACCATCTAAATTTTTGGCTTAAATAACTGGGTTGGATGCTTGTGCCATTATGTAAGAAAATGACCTTACTAAGGTGTTAGGTTTTTTCCCTTCTGCTCCATTGGGTCATTTAAATGGCAAAAATTTCCAGAAGCATCAAATGACTTTTTTCCTAGCATGTATGTTTCATCAAAAAATCATAGTACCAGTCTTTTCTAATATTATATAAATAAAATAAGAAAAGCTTGCATGTGTTATTTTTGAGGCTTAATTGATACCAAATTAAAGATGATGTTGATATTAAGAATTAATTTTTTAAAAAAGAATTAATTTTTAAAAAAAATTAATTTTAGGACTTTCTAAGTATAGTATTCAATCACAGACAAATGTTGACCCATAGATTAACAAACATTGATGACTATCCAACATCCAAAACTATGTCTGGTACTATGTCAAAAAATAAAAGTTTTTGAAGAAATGTATGAATTAAGCGATCAAATGCTTCCCAAGAAATGTGCTATGAAATCTGGGAAGCCCCATGATATCGTCTTTGAATAACTATAGCAAGTGACCAGAAAGGAGGAAATCCATTTCCTAGAAACTCTTAAGTTGAGTGTCAAGGCTCTTAAAATAAAGTGAAATATTTCATCCTCCTGGTGCAGGAACAGATAGAGGCAACATCTCTTCCTTAAGTATTGACAGCCACAGTTTTGTGAAAACTGTACCAGGATCAACAAGGTTCTACTGAGATTGTTTTGAAGACTTTAGGCTTAGCAGGACTACAGAGGATGCTCAGAGCAGCAGGTGTTCTCAGGGGGGCCCTGACCCAAACTATGTATTTTGGGCTGAGTCAGTCTCAATGGCAGTCTGAGTTCTGACTAGTTTCTTTAAGCTCTTGTTGCTGAGTTTATTTTGTTATCCTCGAACTTGTAACCAAATAAGGCTTTGCATAAAGTCATTAGACCATAGTCTTTGTATAATTAAGCCCAGTCTTTGTCTAAGTTTATTTATACAAATATACTACTTTACATGGTAAATACTAAGACTTAGTTTTTTATAGAACGTCGTTAGAACTTTAGGTTTGAAAGTATGCTCTTCGTTTTTTTTTTTTTTTTTTTTTTTTTTGCCATTAACCTGTTTATTCTCCTGCTGCTTATTTTGCTTTTGCTGTTGTCTGTGTATATGTACAATCTGATTTTATATACTTTTGTTGTTTCCTGGGTTTTATAATGTATAAGAGAATCTTTCATAGGGAATAAGTGGAGGAATAAGCCAAGTAAGTCTCAATTCTTAAGCAAGCCAGCTCTGAGGACTAATGGTTTGTTAGACTGGTGACCAATTCATGAAAAGTTAGTTGGTCAAACTTTACCCTGGGTGACCTAAAAGTCTTTCATGAAAATCCTCCCTTTTTCGTCAATTTGTGAAAGAAGTTTCCTTTGTTTACTCTGCATTCCAGCATAAACACCATAAGATTGTTGATCATATGGTCCCTTCCAAGCCTCTGCTTGGTTTGGGAACACAAGACATTATTTGTAAGCACATACTATTCACCAGTCTTAGTGGCCTTTATTTCTTGTCTGTTTTTGGTTTTTCTGTGTCAGAGTAACAACCTCCTATTGGAAGATCTTGCTTCCCCAAACCACTATATAAAATTAGCAGTCTGTTTTTCCTGATCAGCATAGCTCTCCCTTATTATAAAGATCATTAATTTGCCTTTTTATTTTAGATATTGAGAGGTGTTCTCATAATCCTTTGATAATTCTGGGTTTGTCACTGTCTGGAATATAAAGACAAAGATAAATTTACTGCTTATTAGAGTAAGGCAGAATTGTGTTTGTCAGATACAGTCTACCCAGTGAGAGAACCCTGTTACTTTTATACAGGGTTTTGAGAAGCATGGAGTTTGGGGATACGTAGATTTTCAGAGATTCAAATGGTTTGACCACATCTATATATGTGTGGTAACTGTTGATTGGTTGGCCTTGAATAGTGTGTTTATTGGAATGAGTTCATTCCTGATTGTCTGACATCCAAAACCAAAAAGTTCTCACTGACTGGCTTGTAAAAGTGTTCACAAGACACAAGACACAAGACGGATTTTCAGTAACTGATGAATAGGTTTAAAACCAGTTCTGGGGGCTACTTGTTGACATAGCTGTGGGACAGTCAGTCATTTCCTAGGAGTGTGGGAACCTCTCTTTGTTTTCAGACCCTGTTCTCTTTCTCATTCAACCAAAGTTGCTTCTATCAAGAGAAGGGTTTCTCAACTTCAGCATTACTGATATTTTGTATCAGATAATTCTTTGTTGCATGTATTTGTGGTGGGGAGGCTGTTCTGTGTATGGTAGGATATTTAACAGTGTTTCTGGCCTCTACCTAATAGATGCCAGTGGCACCACCTTCCCACCGGTCATGGCAACTAAAAATGGGCTCTAGACTTTGCCAAATGTCCCTGGTGGAGTTGGGGACTCAAGGCAAGATCACCCAGATAAAAAACCATGGGTTTAGGGCTTCCCTGGTGGCGCAGTGGTTGAGAGTCCGCCTGCCAATGCAGGGGACACGGCTTTGTGCCCCGGTCCGGGAAGATCCCACATGCCGCGGAGCAGCTGGGCCTGTGAGCCGTGGCCGCTGAGCCTGCGCGTCCGGAGCCTGTGCTCCGCAATGGGAGAGGCCACAACAGTGAGAGGCCCACGTACCGCAAAAAAAACCCCAAAAAAACAAAAAAAACAAAAAAAAAACCCCATGTGTTTAGAGATGAGTGTCTCTAGTAAAGCCTAGACTTCAGAAAGGGACCACTAAAGGCTAAATTGGAAGGGTCAGATCTTAAAGAGGAAAAGTGTGAAGACAAGAATAATAAACCGGAGTATGCAAAGGACTGTGTAACATACAGGACAATTCATGTTTTCCGGTGGTTTTGTGAGGAAGCTGTTTACTTCGTGTCATCATCTTGTTGCAATGATCTTGAATAAGCAGTAAATTTCCACGGACTGTCTGCTTGGGGAGGGTCACTGAAACCTCTACTTATCTAAATGGAGTAACTTTCCAGTTCTAATACAAGGTCCCTTCCATTTTTTTCCCCAGAGAATTGGGTCTGACAAGGACAATAATATTTGAGTAAGAGGCAAAGCCTGCATAATTCAAATCTGTGAATAAATGTTCCAGTTAAATATGTCCTTATATCACTGGATACATATGTTGGAACGTTTTCAGTAGAGATCACAAATATAATGGGCTTTTGTTTTGTTTTTGCCACTGTGAATGTTTTGGATTTTTATCGGGACATGATTCAATCAATACAGAAAATCAACAATAGATATATATCTATAAACAATATATAGAAGCAATTAATAAAATCCATTTGGAGATACTCAGAGGATCCCTTATAGCATGATTCTACTCCATGCTTCACCTTTATAAGGATATAAAAGTATATAACATTCTATAAAATTTATAAAAGATTGAAGTTATGTGAGGTGCTGCCACTCAGATAAAATAGCTGCTGATATTGGTTATGATTCTTTCTGTCCTTGCTCTATGTTCACACCCATACATACATGCATTAAATTTTACGTAGATGGAATCATATGTCTTGGACAACGTGTCATGTCAAAAGTGTTTTATGTACGTGTGTGTATGTATAATCAAGGTATCTAAACATTTTTCTATTGTATATTTGTACCATAATTTAAATGGTTAGCTATCTATTGATGGGCATGCAAGTTTTTATATAATATTTTTACTAAAATCATAATACAATAAATATATGTTTATTTATGTCTTTTTATAGATATTACTACAGGGCCAAAATTTCTATGCATTGAAATTTTGATTCATATTGCCAACATGGCCCTCAGAATTCCCTAACACTTGTACTGAGCTAGTAGTCCTAAAAAGTTGCAAGTTGATACACTTGGGCCATGAGTGATTAAGGGCAGTTTGACTTACTCAGGGGCATTTATGTTTTCAAGGAAGACACCTGGAGAATGGAATGAGTTAATTCAAAAGGAAAGAAATATTTAAAATATGATTTGTAGGAAATCCTTCTAAAGTCCCACAACAGAAATCACAATTTATGCCAGGTAGGAAATTCATACATTTATAAGGGCTGAGAAACATGGTATTAGTGTAAAGTTGGAAGGATTAAGTAATCATTCCCTTTTTAACTTGTATGCTTTCCTCAAGGAATTGGTTAGGACCTTTGATTACTAGCATCAATTTTAATTACAGGGATAATAAGTGGGTATGAAGTGATTTAGGCATTCAGAATACATAGAACACTTTTTGAAATAATAATTTACATAGTTAATCTTTTAATTTTACCTTGATAAAATGCTTATATAGCTAGACACTTCCTGATTAACCCCTGGGAGAAATTCAAAAAAGAAATAAAAAGAAACCATTATTATGAGGTGAGTAAACATAAAGGAGAGGGTGAAGAGAGAACTATTTTCTGTGGGTGTGTGGTAAAAAGGTAGAAAGGATTTGGGTAAGGAAAAAGAAAACTTGATAGATTTTACTGGAAGGAAGTTACACATTTAATACAGAGAAGAGAATGAAAAATTGGAATTTGACACTCTGATCACTGTAATTATCAGTAACAGTCAATTGTAATTATTATAATTTAGAAGAATGAAGGAATCTGGCTGGCACTCAGGCATTTAATTACCATGTTATGACCACACCATTTGGAAAGCTTTCATTTGCATTCATGGAGATGAATCATTTCTTTTTGATTTAATGAGAAGAAAGCAAATTTCCTCTGCTTTACTTATATCTTACAATCTGCTGGAGAAAGTTCTCATTCAGATTCCTTTTACGCAAATGATCTGCATTATGATCACAGAGGTATAGCAACTTTTTCTCTCCTTTGTTGTAAATTCTCCTCTTTTGAGAAAAGCGTTTACAGTCCTCACTTAGTGCCCTAAACCTCACCCCTGAATAGTATGTTCTAGCCGCAAAGGACTCCCTAAAGTGCAGCAACTCATTGGTTAAAATATACTAATATTTCTGTTTTGCATTTACAGGTGACTTTATACTGTTCTTCTGATAAGAACTTTCATATCCTCTGTGTCACAGCTTCACTGTGAGAGAGTTTATATATCCTTATTTTTCAGATAAGAGATCTGAGCTAGAGAATTGATTTTTTACTTTTCTTTTCCTGTTTCTTTTCTCCTTTTTTTTTTTTTCTTGACCTGATATCCATTTCTGTGATGTGAGGCAAGGGTTTAAATTAACTTTATCAGATACTATTCATTATGCCAGTGACATGTTAAATAAACCATCTTTCCCCTTGGAGTTGAAATATCACTTTTATCATATATCAACTTCTCCTATGCATTTATATCTATCTATACATTTATGTACACATATATATATGCATATATTCTTTATGGACTCTCTACTTGTACTCTTTTTCAATACCATACTATATTGATCACAACAAATATATAGTCAATTTCAATATTATATAAGACAGATATTCTTCTAACACATTGATATGAATAATACAGAAGAATCTCTAAAGAATAGTATAAAAATTATAAAACTCAATAGATGATAGATTAGGTATATAAACTGATAATTCACAGAGGAAGAATTGCTATAACCTCAGTAACAGTGAAAAAATAAACTGTGAATTAAAATTCAATGTGAGACTGTGATTTTTATGTATTAATGAAGAAATGGAAAGAATAAAGCTAGCATAAAAAGAGAAAGAGACCAGAATGGTGGCAAAGGGATTTCTGGTGATTACTGCCTCCCTGGAAACATCAATTTGAACAGCTACATGTATGAAAATACCTTCACAAGAGCCAAGGATTCCAGGTGAGGGAATTCCAGGTGAGGGAATTGCACCTGGGTGAAACATAGAAATAAGAAAAGATGTATTGAGGAGGGTAGGAAAAATCATGTCACATTATCTTCATCACTCCTCCTCAAGCCCAGGCAGCCTAGCACAGAAAGATATGCCCTCCCCATGGAAGAAAATTGTAGCAGCAGCCAGCTTCACCATAGACCCCAGAGCTGGATCACCCTAGCACCAGGCCTGCTCCTGTGGCCCTAGGTGGCTCCCATAAACCCAGATTCCTGGCTTACTGCAGCACATGCTGATTCAGTGTTCAAAATTCTCCCAACAAAGAAAAGCCCAGGACCAGATGGTTTCACAGTGAACTCTACCAAACATTTAAAAATAAAAAGAATTAACAGCAATCCTTCTCAAAGTCTTCCAAAAATTTAAAGAGGAGATAACATTTCCAAACTCATTTTATGAGACCAGCATTACCCTGATTTCAAAGCTGGATAAGGATAGCACAGGAAAAGAAAACCATATTGTCCAATATTCTTGATGAATATAGATGCAAAAATTCTCAACAAATTATTAGCAAACAAAATTCAACAGCACATTTAAAAGGATAAGACACCCAAGTTGGATTTATCCTTAGGATGAAAGGTTGCTTCAACATACAAAATTCAGTAATGTGATACACCACATTAATATATAGAATGAAAGATAAAAATCATGATCACTTCAATAGATGCAGGAAAAGCATTTGACAAAATTCAGCATCCATTCATGATGAAAGCCCAACAAACTGGATATAGAAGGAACATATCCCAACCCAATAAAGGTCATTTGTGAAAAACCCACAGCTAACATATACTCAACAGGTGAAAGTTTAAAAACTTTGCTGCTAAAGTTGGAAACAAGACAAGGATGCCCACACTTACCACTCCTAATCAACATAGTACTGGAAGTCCTAGCCAGAGCAATCAAGCAAGAAAAATAAATAAAATGCATCTGAATTGGGAAAAAACACTAAAATTCGTCTCTCTTTGCAGATGACATGATTTTATGTATGGAAAATCCTAAAGACTTCACCCCAAAATTGTTAGATCTAATCAGAGTTCAGTAAAGTTGTAGGATGCAAAGTCAATATACCAAAATCAGTTGTGTTTCTATAAACAATGAAATATCTGAAAGAGAAATAAAACAATTTCATTCACAGTATCATCAAAAACAATAAAATACTTAGGAATAAACTTAACCAAAGAGGTAAAAGATTTGTGCACTGGAAACTGTAAGACTTCATGAAAGATATTGAGGAAGATACAAATAAATGGAAAGATATTCCATGTTCATGGACTGAAAGAATTAATACAGTATTGTTAAAATGTCCAAACTACCCAAAGCCATCTATAGATTCAACGCAATCCCTATGAAAATTCCAATGGCATTTTTTATAGAAATAGAAAACACACCCAAAATTTGTACAGAACCAAAGGAAAGAAAAACAACCAACCAACCAACAAACCAAAAATCCTGAATAGCCAAAGCAATCTTGAGAAAGAATAACAAAGCTGGAGGCATCACACTTCCTGATTTGAAACCATACTGCATAGCTAGAAAAATCAAATCTGTATGGCACTGATATAAAAACAAACACATAGACCAACGGAATAGAATCAAGAGCCCAAAAATAAACCCACATATATGTGGTCAACTAGTATTTGATAAGGGAATCAAGATACTCAATGGGGAAATGATAGTTTCTTCAATTAATGATGTCGGGAAAACTGGACAGCTACATGCAGAAGAGTGAAATTGGACCTCTATATTACACAACTCATAAATATTAAATCAAAATGGAGTAAAGGCTTAAATATAAGAACCCAAAATATAAAACTAATAGAAGAAAACATAGGTTAAAAACTCCTTGATATTGGTCTTAGCAACGATTTTTTTTATATGACACCAGAAGTACTAGTAAGTAAGCAAACATAAACAAGTGGGACTACTTCAAACAAAAAGCTTCTGCACAGCAAAAGAAGCAATCACCAAATGAAAAGGTAACCTATAGAATGGGATAAAATATTTTGAAACCATCTTTTGATAAGGAGTTAATATCCAAAATATAGAAGGAAGTCATACAACTCAATAGCAAAGTAATAAACAATCCAATTTAAAAAGTAAGAAAATGACTTGAGTAGACATTTTTCCAAAAAAGGCATATAGATGGCCAACTGATATATGAAAAGATCTCAGCATAACTAATCATCAGGGAAATGCAAATCAAAATCACAATGAGATACCACCTCACAACTGTTAAAATGATTGTTATCAAAAAGAGAAGAAATAACAGGTGCTGGTGAGCATGTGGAGTAAAGGGAAGCCTTGCTCACTGTTGGTGGGAAAGTAAATTGGTGCAGCCACTATGGAAAACAGTACAGAGGTTCCTCAAAAAATAAAAAAATGAAACTACTGTATGATTCAACAGTCCCATTTCTGGGTATATATCTGAAAGAAATGAAATCACTATCTCGAAGAGATATCTATACCCACACGTTTACTGCACATTATTCCCAATAGCCAAGATATTGAAATAAACTCAGTGTTTTTTGATGGATTAATGGATTAAAAAAATTATATATATATATATAATGGAATATATTTAGCCATATAAAAGAAGAAAATGCTGCCTTTTGTGACAACATGGATGGACCTTGAGGGCATTATGCTAAGCAAAATGTCAGAGGAGACAAATACCGTATGTTTTTACTTTAATGTGGAATCTAAAAAAGATGAACTCTAGAAATAGAGATTAGAATTCTGGTTGCCAGGGGCTCTGGGTGGGGGAAATGTGGAGTTGTTGGCCAAAGAGTATAAACTTCCAGGTGTAAGATGAATCATTTCTGGGGATTTAATGTACAGCAGGGTGACTATAGTTACCAGTACTGTATTACATACTTGAAAATTAAGAGAGTAAATCTTAAAACTACTTACCACACACACAAAAATGGTAACTATGTGAGGTGATGAATGTGTTAACCAACTGTACTACGGTAAAGAGTTTACAATATATACGTGTATCAAATCATCATGTTGTATACCTTAAACACACATGTGTTGTGTGTCAGTAGTATCTCAATGAATCTGGAAAATAAAGAGAAATAAATTCTTCATTAGATTATGCATTTTTAAAAATTAATTTTGATATTTCTACAGTTCTATTTAAATATGGTTTCAGGAGGACCAGAAAGTAAATATATTTCCTAGTCTGCCATCTTTTTTTTCTTTTCATTTTTTTTTAAACATCTTTATTGGACTATAACTGCTTTACAATGGTGTGTTAGTTTCTGCTTAACAACAAAATGAATCAGTTATATATATACATATGTTCCCATATCTCTTCCTTCTTGCGTCTCCCTCCCTCCCACCCTCCCTATCCCACCCCTCCAGGCGATCACAAAGCACCGAGCTGATCTCCCTGTGCTATGTGGCTGCTTCCCACTAGGTATCTACCTTACGTTTGGTAGTGTATATATGTCCATGCCTCTCTCTCGCTTTGTCACAGTTTACCCTTCCCCCTCCCCATAGCCTCAAGTCCATTCTCTAGTAAGTCTGTGTCTTTATTCCTGTTTCACCCCTAGGTTTTTCATGACATTTTTTTTGCTTAAATTCCATATATATGTGTTAGCATACGGTATTTGTCTCTCTCTTTCTGACTTACTTCACTCTGTATGACAGACTCTAGGTCTATCCACCTCATTACAAATAGCTCAATTTCGTTTCTTTTTATGGCTGAGTAATATTCCATTGTATATATGTGCCACATCTTCTTTATCCATTCATCCGATGATGGGCACTTACGTTGTTTCCATCTCCAGGCTATTGTAAATAGAGCTGCAATGAAAATTTTGTTACATGACTCTTTTTGAATTTTGGTTTTCTCAGGGTATATGCCCAGTAGTGGGATTGCTGGGTCATATGGTAGTTCTATTTGTAGTTTTTTAAGGAACCTCCATACTGTTCTCCAGAGTGGCTGTATCAATTTACATTCCCACCAACAGTGCAAGAGGGTTCCCTATTCTCCACACCCTCTCCAGCATTTATTGTTTCTAGATTTTTTGATGATGGCCATTCTGACTGGTGTGAGATGATATCTCATTGTAGTTTTTATTTGCATTTCTCTAATGATTAGTGATGTTGAGCATTCTTTCATGTGTTTGTTGGCAGTCTGTATATCTCCTTTGGACAAAGGTCTATTTAGGTCTTCTGCCAATTTTTAGATAGGGTTGTTTGTTTTTTTGTTATTAAGCTGCATAAGCTGCTTATAAATTTTGGAGATTAATCCTTTGTCAGTTGCTTTATTTGCAAATATTTTCTCCCATTCTGAGGGTTGTCTTTTGGTCTTGTTTATGGTTTCCTTTGCTGTGCAAAAGCTTTGAAGTTTCATTAGGTCCCATTTGTTTATTTTTGTTTTTATTTCCATTTCTCTAGGACGTGGGTCAAAAAGGATATTGCTGTGATTTATGTCATAGAGTGTCCTGCCTATGTTTTCCTCTAAGAGTTTGATACTTTCTGGCCTTACATTTAGGTCTTTAATCCATTTTGAGCTTATTTTTGTTTACGGTGTTAGGGAGTGATCTAATCTCATACTTTTACATGTACCTGTCCAGTTTTCCCAGCACCACTTATTGAAGAGGCTGTCCTTTCTCCACTGTACATTCCTGCCTCCTTTATCACAGATAAGGTGGCCATATGTGCATGGGTTTATCTCTGGGCTTTCTATCCTGTTCCACTGATCTATCTTTCTGTTTTTGTGCCAGTACCATACTGTCTTGATTACTGTAGCTTTGTAGTATAGTCTGAAGTCAGGGAGCCTGATTCCTCCAGCTCTTTTTTCGTTCTGAAGATTGCCTTGGCTATTCGGGATCTTTTGTGTTTTCCTACAAATTGTGAAATTTTTTGTTCTAGTTCTGTGAAAAATGCCAGTGGTAGTTTGATAGGGATTGCATTGAATCTGTAGATGGCTTTGGATAGTAGAGTCATTTTCACAATGTTGATTCTTCCAATCCAAGAACATGGTATATCTCTCCATCTATTTTTATCATCTTTAATTTATTTCATCAGTGTCTTATAATTTTCTGCATACAGGTCTTTTGTCTCCTTAGGTAGGTTTATTCCTAGATATTTTATTCTTTTTGTTGCAATGGTAGATGGGAGTGTTCTCTTGATTTCACTTTCAGATTTTTCATCTTTAGTGTATAGGAATGCCAGAGATTTCTGTGCATTAATTTTGTATCCTGCTACTTTACCAAATTCATTGATTAGCTCTAGTAGTTTTCTGGTAGCATCTTTAGGATTCTCTATGTATAGAATCATGTCATCTGCAAACAGTGACAGCTTTACTTCTTCTTTTCCAATTTGGATTCCTTTTATTTCCTTTTCTTGTCTGATTGCTGTGGCTAAAACTTCCAAAACTATGTTGAATAAGAGTGGTGAGAGTGGGCAACCTTGTCTTGTTCCTGATCTTAGTGGAAATGGTTTCAGTTTTTCACCATTGAGGACAATGTTGGCTGTGGGTTTGTCATATATGGCCTTTATTATGTTGAGGAAAGTTCCCTCTATGCCTACTTTCTGCAGGGTTTTTATAATAAATGGGTGTTGAATTTTGTCGAAAGCTTTCTCTGCATCTATTGAGATGATCATATGGTTTTTCTTCTTCAGTTTGTTAATATGGTGTATCAGGTTGATTGATTTGCGTATATTGAAGAATCCTTGCTTTCCTGGAATAAACCCCACTTGATCGTGGTGTATGATCCGTTTAATGTGCTGCTAGATTCTGTTTGCTAGTATTTTGTTGAGGATTTTTGCATCTATGTTCAGCAGTGATATTGGCCTGTAGTTTTCTTTCTTTTTGACATCCTTGTCTGGTTTTGGTATCAGGGTGTTGGTGGCCTCGTAGAATGAGTTTGTGAGTGTTCCTCCCTCTGCTATATTTTGGAAGAGTTTGAGAAGGATAGGTGTTAGCTCTTCTCTAAATGTTTCATAGAATTCGCCTGTGAAGCCATCTGGTCCTGGGCTTTTGTTTGTTGGAAGATTTTTAATCACAGTTTCAATTTCAGTGCTTGTGATTTGTCTGTTCATATTTTCTATTTCTTCCTGATTCAGTCTTGGCAGGTTGTGCGTTTCTAAGAATTTGTCCATTTCTTCCAGGTTGTCCATTTTACTGGCATAGAGTTGCTTGTAGTAATCTCTCATGATCTTTTGTATTTCTGCAGTGTCAGTTGTTACTTCTCCTTTTTAATTTCTAATTCTATTGATTTGAGTCTTCTCCCTTTTTTTCTTGCAGAGTCTGGCTAATGGTTTATCAATTTTGTTTATCTTCTCAAAGAATCAGCTTTTAGTTTTATTGATCTTTGCTATTGTTTCCTTCATTTCTTTTTCATTTATTTCTGATCAGAGTTTTATGATTTCTTTCCTTCTGCTAACTTTGCGGTTTTTTTGTTCTTCTTTCTGTAATTGCTTTAGGTGAAAGGTTAGGTTGTTTATTCGAGATGTTTCCTGTTTCTTAAGGTAGGATTGTATTGCTATAAACTTTCCTCTTAGAACTGCTTTTGCTGCATCCCATAGATTTTGGGTCGTCATGTCTCCATTGTCATTTCTTTCTAGGTACTTTTTATTTCCTCTTTGATTTCTTCAGTGATCACTCGTTATTAAGTAGTGTATTGTTTAGCCTCCATGTGTTTGTATTTTTTACAGATCTTTTCCTGTCATTGATATCTAGTCTCATAGCGTTGTGGGTGGAAAAGATACTTGATACAATTTCAATTTTCTTAAATTTACCAAGGCTTGATTTGTGACCCAAGATATGATCTATCCTGGAGAATGTTCCATGAGCACTAGAGAAAAATGTGTATTCTGTTGTTTTTGGATGGAATGTCCTGTAAATATCAATTAAGTCCATCTTGTTAATGTATCATTTAAAGCTTGTGTTTCCTTATTTATTTTCATTTTGGATGATCTGTCCATTGGTGAAAGTGGGGTGTTAAAGTCCCCTACTATGGATGTGTTACTGTCGATTTCCCCTTTTATGGCTGTTAGCATTTGCCTTATATATCGAGGTGCTCCTATGTTGGGTGCATAAATATTTACAATTGTTATATCTTCTTCTTGGATCGATCCCTTGATCATTATGTAGTGTCCTTCTTTGTCTCTTCTAATAGTCTTTAGTTTAAAGTCTATTTTGTCTCATATGAGAATTGCTACTCCAGCTTTCTTTTGGTTTCCGTTTGCATGAAATATCTTTTTCCATTCCCTTACTTTCAGTCTGTATGTGTCTCTAGGTTTGAAGTGGGTCTCTTGAAGATAGCAAATATATGGGTCTTGTTTTTGTATCCATTCAGCCAATCTGTGTCTTTTGGTGGGAGCATTTAGTCCATTTACATTTAAGGTAATTATCGATATGTATGTTCCTATTCCCATTTTCTTAAGTGTGTTGGGTTCGTTATTGTAGGTCTTTTCTTCCTCTTATGTTTCTCGCCTAGAGAAGGTCCTTTAGCAGTTGTTGTAGAGCTGGTTTGGTGGTGCTGAACTCTCTCAGCTTTTTCTTGTCTGTAAAGGTTGTAATTTCACCATCAAATCTGAATGAGATCCTTGCAGGTAGAGTAATCTTGGTTGTAAGTTTTTCTCCTTCATCACTTTAAATATGTCCTGCCAGTCCCTTCTGGCTTGCAGAGTTTCTGCTGAAAGATCAGCTGTTAACCTTATGGGGATTCCCTTGTGTGTTATTTGTTGTTTTTCCCTTGCTGCTCTTAATATGTTTTCTTTGTATTTAATTTTTGACAGTTTGTTTAATATGTGTCTTCGCGTATTTCTCCTTGGATTTATCCTGTATTGGACTCTCTGTGCTTCCTGGACTTGATTAACTATTTCCTTTTGCATATTAGGGAAGTTTTCAACTACAGTCTCTTCAAATATTTTCTCAGTCCCTTTCTTTTTCTCTTCTTCTTCTGGAACCCCTATGATTCGAATGTTGGTGCAGTTGATGTTGTCCCAGAGGCCTTTGAGACTGCCTTCAGTTCTTTTCATTCTTTTTTCTTTATTCTGCTCTGCAGTAGTTATTTCCGCTATTTTATCTTCCAGGTCACTTATCCGTTCTTCTGCCTCAGTTATTCTGCTATTGATCCCATCTAGAGTATTGTTCATTTCATTTATTGTGTTGTTCTTCATTGTTTGTTTCACGTTTAGTTCTCCTAGGTCTTTGTTAAATGTTTCTTGCATTTTGTCCTTTCTATTTACAAGATTTTGGATCATCTTTACTATCATTATTCTGAATTCTTTTTCAGGTAACCTGCCTATTTCCTCTTCATTTGTTAGGTCTGGTGGGTTTTTATCTTGCTCCTTCATCTGCTGTGTGTTTTTCTGTCTTCTCATTTTGCTTATCTTACTGTGTTTGGGGTCTCCTTTTTGCAGGCTGCAGGTTTGTAGTTCCCGTTGTTTTTGGTGTCTGTCCCCAGTGGCTAAGGTTGGTTCAGTGTGTTGTGTAGGCTTCCTGGTGGAGGGGACTAGTGCCTGTATTCTGGTGGATGAGGCTGGATCTTGTCTTTCTGGTGGTCAGGTCCACGTCTTGTGGTGTGTTTTGGGGTGTCTGTGGACTTATTATGATTTTAGGCAGCCTCTCTGGTAATGGGTGGTGTTGTGTTCCTGTCTTGCTAGTTGTTTGGCATAGGATGTCCAGCACTATAGCTTGCTGGTCGTTGAGTGAAGCTGGGTGCTGGTGTTGAGATGGAGATCTCTGGGAGATTTTCGCCATTTGATATTATGTGGAGCTGGGAGATTTCTTTTGGACCAGTGTCCTGAAGTTGGCTCTCCCACCTCAGAGGCACAGCACTGACTCCTGGCTGCAGCACCAAGAGCCTTTCATCTACACGGCTCAGAATAAAAGGGAGAAAAAATAGAAAGAAAGAATTAGTAGAAGTAGAAAGAAAGAAAGAAAGAAAGAAAGAAAGGAGGAAGGAAGGAAGGAGGGAAGGAAGGATAAAAAGAAAGAAAGAAGATAAAGTAAGATAAAATATAATAAAGTTGTTAAAATAAAAAAATAATTATTAAGAGAAAAAAGAAAATAAAAACGGATGGATAGAGCCCTAGGAGAAATGGTGGAAGCAAAGCTATACAGACAAAATCTCACTTAGAAGCATACCCATACACACTCACAAAAAGAGGAAAAGGGGATAAAAATCATAAATCTTGCTCTCAAAGTCCACCTCCTCAATTTGTGATGATTTGTTGTCTAAAGGAGGGAAGAAAGGAAAGAAAGAACGAAGATAAAGTAAAATAAAATAAAGTTATTAAAATAAAAAGTAATTTTTTAAGAAAAAAATTTTTAAAAAACCCAAAAAGAAAAAAAAACGGATGGATAGAACCCTAGGACAAGTGGTGGAAGCAAAGCTATACAGACAAAATCTCACACAGAAGCATATACATACACACTCACAAAAAAAGGAAAAGGGAAAAAAATCATAAATCTTGCTCTCAAAGTCCACCTCCTCAATTTGGGATGATTCGTTGTCTATTCATGTATTCCACAGATGCAGGGTACATCAAGTTGATTGTGGAGCTTTAATCCGCTGCTTCTGAGGCTGCTGGGAGAGATTTCCCTTTCTCTTCTTTGTTCTCACAGCTCCCAGGGGCTCAGCTTTGGATTTGGCCCCGCCTCTGCATGTAGGTCGCTGGAGGGCGTCTGTTCTTCGCTCAGACAGGACGGGGTTAAAGGAGCAGCTGATTCGGGGGCTCTGGCCCACTCAGTCCGGGAGGAGGGAGGGGCACAGAGTGCGGGGCGAGCCTGCGGCGGCAGAGGCCAGCGTGACGTTGCACCAGCCTGAGGCATGCCGTGCGTTCTCCCGTGGGAGTTGTCCCTGGATCCCGGGACCCTGGCAGTGGCGGGCTGCACAGGCTCCCCGGAAGGGGGGTGTGGATAGTGACCTGTGCTTGCACACAGGCTTCTTGGTGGCGGCAGCAGCAGTCTTAGCGTCTCATGCCCGTCTCTGGGGTCCGCGCTTTTAGCTGCAGCTCGCGCCCGTCTCCTTTAAGCAGCATTCTTAATCCCCTCTCCTCGCTCACCAGGAAACAAAGAGGGAAGAAAAAGTCTCTTGCCTCTTCGGCAGGTCCAGACTTTTCCCCGGATTCCCTCCCGGCCAGCCGTGGCGCACTAACCCCCTGCAGGCTGTGTTCACGCCGCCAACCCCAGTCCTCTCCCGGCACTCCGACCGAAGCCCGAGCCTCAGCTCCCAGCCCCGCCCGCCCCGGCGGGGGAGCAGACAAGCCTCTCGGGGCTGGTGAGTGCCGGTCGGCACCGATCCTCTGTGCGGGAATATCTCTGCTTTGCCCCCCACACCCCTGTTGCTGTGCCCTCCTTCATGGCTCCGAAGCTTTCCCTCCTCCGCCACCCACAGTCTCCGCCTGCGAAAGGCCTTCCTAGTGTGTGGAAACCTTTCCTCCTTCACAGCTCCCTCCCACTGGTGCAGGTCCCGTCCCTATCCTTTTGTCTCTGTTTATTCTTTTTTCTTTTGCTCTACTCAGGTATGTGGGGGGTTTCTTGCCTTTTGGGAGGTCTGAGGTCTTCTGCCAGTGTTCAGTAGGTGTTCTGTAGGAGTTGTTCCACATGTAGATGTATTTCTGGTGTATCTGTGGGGAGGAAGGTGATCTCTGCGTCTTACTCTTCCGCCATCTTCCTAGTCTGCCATCTTGAGCTGGAAAAAGATTATGCATATATTTATAAGTGTTGAATATGTTGTGGAAGGTTATACACTACACCACGGAGAAATGGGTTATCTCAGTAAAGTAGAAATAAGAATGAAAATTAGATCATTATCTTTTTTAATATTTTTACCTTAAAATATACATGTATTATTTTTGCAGTTAAAAAATTGCATACAATGAAAATTAGAAAAAATGCAATTTGTGAACACCTAGAGAATTAATGATGTTAACATAATTTCAGAAGTATGAGAACTGTTCTCATTACGTGTCTCAGTTTGGATTCTCCAATATCAGTCCCTGAAAAAAAGGCTTTATGCTCAAGTAGTTTACTGGGGAAGAATACTAAAAAATTCTTGACTATATGAAAGAACACAAGAAGGGATGGAAGTCAATATAGGGTATGATATGAAACACTTGGCCACTGTGAGTTATTCTGGCTAAGGGCCAAAAGAACTAAGGTATTTACATACCAACTCTAGTCAAATAGACATTAATTCCTCAAGGAGACATTAGCTTTAGTCTTTTCATAGTTCAAATCAGGGTGTTTCGTCACTTTAAATACAGTCTCGTCTGCAGTTTTTGAACATTTAGGGGTGTATGTGTGTGTGTCTGCACGATTTCTCTATTATTACAGTGAAGTTTAACTGATAATCTATAGGCAAAAAGATGAGCCTAAAGGCAGGCAGACTGCCGTTTCTTATTTATACCTTTATCCTCTGTCTTTTTACCTGATAACTGTCAGGTTATGTATATGCATAATCTTATATGTTTATATCAGTTTCTATTTTTAAAAGAATTTTTCTTTTTCCTAGATATGGTTATTTTATTATTAGGCACAATGTCTATAATATTTTGGAAATTCAAATATACTTCAGCAGTTTAAAATTCTCTTTCTATTATTTTCAGAATGGACCATGCACATTTGAAAGCTTGAGAAATCTTTCTCAAATATGTGAAGTTGTTATCTTGTTACCCAGTCTTTGTAAATGAATTACAAATAGACAAATTTTTAGCAATAAATATATTCAATTAAATTCTCATTTAAATTTTGGTGGCTTTGTTGTTGAATGAAAGGGGGAAATCTTCATACAGATCTAATGATCAAGCTTTCTGTGCACTTGCCACATTCTTTGCTGGCCATTGCTTTGACATCCAGCTGACTTCAAAATGACTGAGCAACAAGGTGATTTCTCTCTTCCTTCTGTTTCTTTATATTCAACCTTGTTTAGAGCTTGTTTATTGATTTTTTTCATTGTAATACAATATGAGTTTGTTTTTATAGTACTGTTCCAATGGGTTATTATTTCCTTAGATTTGTAGAAGGACTAATGATAAAGATGCCTGTAAGTAAACACAACAGAATGTGCAAATATATGGAAAATTGAAGTAATTAATACAAGGGGAAGGGTAAAAGACAATTTTATTTTATTTTTTTAATCTTGAAAATGGCTGTAGAAAAGCCATGTATGCAAGAAACACTGGTAGTCTCTAGGTAAAATATAATTAAAGCCTTTTTCCCTCTATAGCTCTATCAAAGCCAATACATCTCTTAGGTATTCTGAATTGTAAATCTCATTTCTGGGAATGATACCATGATTAGAAAACAAACTAAAATGCAATTAGTAATAATTGATTATGTGACTTATGCCCATTGCTGGTAACATCTGATTTTAAGAGAAATAAACTTCCTTTCAATTTCTTCTGTGCCCATACTTTACCAGTTATAAACCTTGATGACCTAGATTTGTCATATGTTTCATTCCCTCAGGAAAATAAAATGAACCTATACGAACTGATGTGAACTTCACCTTTCCAGTATTCACTTTAATCCACATCAATATTTTAAGAGAGTTAATGGCCAAGCCCTTATCCTGCTGTGCAGAGTTCTGTAAATAGCCAGACAGGGCCCTTTACCTGGAGGAGATTTTTCAGTCAGAACTCTTTGTTATGACAGATATCCAACTTGGCCCAACTTAAGCAAAAAATGGTATTTATTATCTCTAATAACTCAGAAGTGCAGAGAAGGATTCGTCTCTGGCTCAAACAAATCTAGGGATACAAATGAGGTCACTGGGTTGTTCATTTATGTTTTTCCTGTACTCCTCTCCTTTCTTCCCTCCTCCTCTTCTCTCCCCTCCTCTCCTATTCCATACATTCCCCTCCCCTCATCCCCTTCCCTTAGCCCTCTTTTGGGCTCTGTTGGTCTCATCCTCTTCTAATGAAGCCAGTTTTGTAGCCCTTGATTCATATCTTGTCAGCATAACAAACTATGCCAACCTATTAGTCTGAAAGAAAACAACTATTTCATAATTTTTTATCATTCTGTGGGTCAGGAATTTAGACAGGGCGCAGAGAGATGGCTCATCACTTATTCACTTGGTGATGGCAGGAGCTTGAATATCCAGGATGCCTTCTTTACCTACACATCTGGCACTGCAGCTAAGATAACAGAAAGCATCCATAATGATGCTAAAGTAATAATGATAGGTTGTAGGTTTCACTGTTTCCCTCCACCTTTTAAGAAGGAATCTTATAGTAGCATGTTAAGTGTTAGATTTTATTCATCCTGTAGACATGTATCCTTTTCAGTTACTCTAAGTGCTTTTAGAGAAAGCACTGTTCATTTTATTTTAAAAACTTGATTGCATGTATAGAAATAATCATGTGGCTTTTCTTAATTTGGCAGTATGATATGATTATAGACATTTATTATTAAATAACTTTTGCAATTCTTGTAAGTAGGATAAAACACTACTATGCCTTAATGGATTACATTTTAATAAAAAGTCAATTCTGATTCATTAGTAATTGAAGGTGGTTGTAAGTTAGACTTTCCAAAATTTCGTTTTCTTTCTTTTGTCTGAGATTGGTGTTAAGTCATGGTATCTTCATAAAATTAATTAAGTACCCTTTGAACATTTTTTTCCTATGTAAAATGTAATATTTTCCTTGGATACCTTGGGAGAAATGACCATAAAATCATCTAGAACAGGAGCCATTGTTTTAGGCAATATTCTAATAACGTTTTAAATTCTTCCATGTTTATGGGATTTTTAGTATTTCTGTGCTAGAGTCAGTTTTTGTAAATCATATTTTCCAGAAAAATTATACTCATTTTATTGAGGTATAAATTTTACTATTAGAGATTTTGTGTTTTATTCTTTCCACTTGCCTCTCTATATAAACCTTTCAGCCATCTTTGCACCCCATAGACCTATATGGACTATATGAGTGAGATGCCTTACTCTCTAGCTTCTCATTGGGTTCAGTTAGTGGGAAGCCATATCAGGATATGGGAGGAAAGGGAGGCCAGGTACTCACTACCCTGGCTCTCTTACTGCAGTTCAGTTCAGGCTGTCAGTGTCACTGATGGTTGCCTTGTATTCAGCATTCTTCTTCCATGTACTGCATCAGGCTTTGTGGTTTCCCTATACCTGCACATTCCTTTATTAAAACCTCCTTGAATTATCTGTGCCATGTTTCCTCCTGACACAGAATTGAAGATACAATTTCTTGATATTCATATCCATTTTTGTCTTTGCTATTTGTGGTGGTTTGTGTGTGTGTGTGTGTGTCCACTTGACTGGGCCGTGGGGTGCCCAGTCATTTGGTCAAACATTATTCTGGGTGTGTCTGTGAGGATGTTTCGCGATGAAATTAACATTTGAATTGGAAGACTGAGTAAAGCGTATTGCTCTCCTTAATGTGGATGGGCCTCATCCAATCAATGAAGACCTGAATTGAACAAAAATACTTAGTAAGAGGGAACTCCGCCTGCCTTACTACTTGAGCTAGGGCAGCAATCTTTTCCTGCATTTAGACTTGAACTGAAAAATCAGCTCCTTTTGGGTATTGAATCTGCTGGCCTCCAGGCTGGAACTTATATCATTAACTCTCCTGGTTCTCAGGCCTTTGGACTTGGACTGGAACTGCACCATTGACTCTTGGGTATCCAGCTTGACAACTACAGATCTTGGGACTTCTCAGCTTCCATACTCATGTGAGCTGATTCCTTATGATCTATTCTTTCTATCTATCTATAGATCTGCATGTATGTGTGTTTGTGTATATATATGTATTCTTGAGCCTTAAGATCCAATGAAATTTACCTGGCTAGGTTTTGGACTTGCTTGAGGGCCTTCACTACTTCCTTCTGACTTCTCCCTTTTGGAATGGGAATGCCTATTCTATGGCTGTCCCACCATTGTATTTTGGAAGCACATAACTTGACTGGTTTCACAGGTTCACAGCTAGAGAGAAGTTTTGTCTCAGGATGATGCATATCGTGAGTCTCACCAATATATGATTTAGATGATATTTAGGTGAGATTTTGGACTTCAGACTTAAAGTTGATGTTGGAATGAATTAAGAATTTGAGGCTGTTGAGATGGAATAAATATATTTTGCATGAGAGAAGGACATGAATTTTGGTAGGGTCAGGGGTTGAATGCTATGAGCTGAATTGTGCCCCCCACCCACCAATTCATATGTTGAAGCCCTAATGTGACTGTTTGGAGGGCTTTTGGTGGTAATTAACGTTAAGTGAGGTCATAAAGGTGGGGCTCTAATTGGATAGGATTGATGACTTTATTAAAAAAGCAAGAGAGACAGATCTCTTTCTCTCTCCATGCACATGCACTGAGGAAAGGCCATGTGAGCACACAGTGAGACGACAGCCATCTGTAAGCCAGGAAGAGAATTCTCACCAGGACTCAAATATGCTGGCACCATGATCTCAGATTTCTAGCCTCCAGAACTCCAGAATTCAATCTCTGAATTCTTAATCACATCTAAAAATTACTTTTGACATGTAAAAGAATATATTCACAGGTTCTAGGGATTAGGATATGGACATCTTTAAGAGGCCATTATTCTGCCTATGATACCAGACACTTCTAAAATGTTTTTCCCCAAGCCTTTCATGGTTGAAAATCATATAACTACATGGCTAGTCATTTGCTTTTCACCGTAAGTGGAATGTAAATGTGCTGACCTTACATTATCATCTGTTTTTTAAATCTCAAGAAAATGTTTAATAAAGTGAATTTTAGACTCACTGTATGATGACTTTCACATTTTGTTGGCTTAATTATGCTTCAGTAATGGGCTATTTTGATTTTTGTATGTTAAACTTCAATTCATTTATCAGCACAATGATGACTTTTATCATGTTTGAAAATGTGCCGAAAAGTTTCTAATTAGAATGATTACTAACCTCTTAATGGGCAGTATGAAAAATATAAACTCATTGTACATTTTTGCAAAGGTAGAAGGATTAATCAATTACTTTACTTTGTCATCCATACCCCAAGGAAGAATAACATAACTGCCTTTCTTCTGTAATTTAAATGGATGTGATTTTTAGCTTCTTGGAGCTGGTAAGGAAAAGATATGATACATTATTTGTCAAATATACAATAAACCATATTTTATATGCATTGTTTCTCTAATTTTGTCCCCAAATATAGTTAAGGTGTGAATAAAGTATAAAACTGGTATCTTTTATTTATTTTTAAGGATATATGCTAGCATCAAAAAGCCATAAACTGAAAATACTTAATATTGATCTTTATTTTCTACAGAGCTCATCAAACCAGAAATCTCTGGTCATTTCTTTTAAAACATTTTTGTATTTGCTCATTGATAGATAAAATATTTATTTATCCTAACCCTGAACACCTTACTAGCTAAAAGCCTGGCACTATTTTTTTTTAAAAAAAGGAAGAAAAAAAGGTTCTGAAGACTTTGTATTTATCAGCCAAAATATAAAACATCTCAGATTGATCTGGCCAAGAACAACAGCAGCACAAGTACCTTATGAGAATTGTCATTTTCTAAAAACTAGATTCACTGTTACAAATCTTCTAAAGGTCAAAGAAATAAGAAGATAGGAAGGAAAAAAACAAAACAAAGCAAAAACCTTAAGTCATATATTGAACTTCATGTCTTTCCCGTTTAGTTACACAGTGATTATTAACATCAAAATATGACATAAAAGGTGAGGGGGATTAAAAATTAAGCTTAACTTATTTTCAATAGAGTGTCTTGAATAATATAGATCTTAATGGTAATGATATTACATGGTTTCTTCAAATGACCAAATTGCAACTTATTTTATAGATAAATATTAAGCAGAAAACTAAACACTATCCTAAACCAGAAAATAAAGAGCTACTGAGGCTATAGGATTAGGATGCCTCTTACAGAATATAAGTGGTGAATAAACTTCATGCTGTGAACTTGTAAAATATGGACCTTGGAATAATTTCCACTTGATCAAAATAATAATGAAAAATATGTAGGAGGGAAGGGGAGAAGTAAGAGAACTCAGAAAAGAGGAGATGACCTTGAGCAATTTAGAAGCCCCTTAATTTACATATTTTCTTAAAAGTTTATATTTGGTCACTGATCCTGATTTTGGAAAGGGTATTTATTAGTGGGTGAGGATTAACATGCTTTTTTTTTTTAAGGCTTAAAGCTATTTGAACATTACAAATTTGAAGGATGCTAAGCGTAAAAATTTGTTTTAATATTAAGTATATACAGAAGAATATTTATAGCAAATGTAGGTTAAAACAAATAAAAATATAACCAATATGAGCATATGAATGCTCAGTTTAAGAAATAAAGCATTACCAGGGAGCTTCCCTGGTGGTGCAATGGTTAAGAATCCGCCTGCCAATGCAGGGGACGCGGGTTCAAGCCCTGATCTGGGAAGATTCCACATGCCGCGGAGCAACTAAGCCCGTGTGCCACAACTACTGCACTCTAGAGCCCACAAGCCACAACTACTGAACCTGTGTACCACAACTACTGAAGCCTGCGTGCCTAGAACCCATGTTCTTCAACAAGAGAAGCCACCACAAGGAAGTGTAGCCCCCACTCGCTGCAACTAGAGAAAGCCCATGTGCAGAAACGAAGGCCCAATGCAGCCAAAAATAAAAATAAATAAATTTTTAAAAAAGGAATAAAACATTATCAGGAATCTTAAAACTCCTTGATTTCTCCCTCACCAATCTGATCCTCCTTTCTCCACCCATAAATGACTATATTATCAATTGTATTTATATAATTTCTTTGCTCTTCTTTAGAATTTTACCACATGTTTAGCTTTGCATGTTTTTGAATGTCACATAAAATTGTATATCCTTCTAAAGATTGCTTTTCAAAATTATTGATAATAAGTTTCTAAGTTTTATCCATGTGTGTTTCTATAGGTTGTCCAATGTCAGGGTAGAATAATCTAGTCTATAAATATACAAATATTTATAACCCAAGCTTCTTCCATGGATATTTGAATTGTTTCCTTTTTTTTTTTTCCTATCACAGCACAACATTTCTATGAATATTCTTGGATGTGCCCTCTGATGCGCAGAGGTAAGAGTTTTCTCTGGTGTACATGAACAGGAGTAAAATTTCTGGGTCATGAGGAGTGAAATTTGAGTTGACATTTTTCAGTTGACTAAATATGCCAAACTGTTTTCCATAGTGGTTATACTCCTACCAGCAATCTATAGAGGTTCTTGATCCATATCCTTGTGAACTTGGTATTATCAATTTGGTCTTTTTCCAAGCAATGGATGTAAAATATTGTGTATGTGAAGACTTTAGTGTGTATTTCCCTGACTACTAATGAGGTTGAATAACTTTCGGTATGTTTATTACTCTTTTGTTTTCTTTTTATGTGTTGGATCTGTTCATAATTTTCTGTACATGTCCTCTTGTGATGCTTGTCTTTTTCTTACTGATTTACAGTTCTTTTTATACTTTTGATATTAAACATTTATTAGTTGTATATGTTGCAATATATTTTTACTTTATGGTGTGTATTGATGAACTGAAATTCTTGATTTTGAGTAGTCAAGTTTATTGACCTTTTATTATATTTCTTGCATCTTATTTTGTGTCTTGTTTTAGAATTCCTCTTTTCTTCTCAAGTATCTCAAATATGTGCTGTGGTAGTTTCATGTGTCACCTTGGCTAGGCTACAGGACCCAGTTATTTAATCAAACACTAATCTAGGTGTTGCTATGAAGGTATTTTGTAGATATGGTTAGCATCTATAATTAGTTAAATTTAAGTAAAAGAGGTTACCCTTGATAAATATGAGTAGGTTTCATCCAATCAATCGAAGATTGAAAACTGGGGTTTCCTGGAAATGAAAGAATTCTGACTCAAGACTGCAGCATTATCTCCTGCCTGAGTTTCTAGGCAGCCAGTCTGCCCTAAAGATTTTGGGCTTAAGACCATAGCTTTACCTTCTGCTGAGTTTCTAGACTGCTGACCTAATTTATGGATTTCAAATTTGCCAGTCCCCACAATCATGTGAGCCAGTTATTTAAAATTAATCTTTCTCTCTCTCTTTCTCATCTATTGCTTTTTTTTTTTTTTTTTTGGTAAACCTGATGAATATACGTGCTTATGTTATTTTCAGAAAAGTTTATTTTTTCATGATTCATATTTAGATCTTTTAGCAACTTGGAATTGATTTGGTTGCATAGTCAGGTAGGGATAATATTCCCAATACTACTTACTGCGTAGCCCGTCTTTACCAACTAAGATATAATAACAGTTCTGTCCTAGACCAAGTTTCCATGTACATGTGGATTTATAACTGGTTTCTCCATTCTATGCCATAGTCTATTCATCATTTACTGAGGTATGAGCAAGCTGTTCTAATTACTAGAAAAAAAAACCTGGTATCTACTAAGACCATAAAAATTGTAAAGTGCCATACAAATATGCTGCTCAGGTTTTTTACCACATTAAATGATAAGGATCAACTTAGAGAAAACTGAAAATTAAACATACTGAACATTTTTATCAATAAACATTAACTACATCATTTATTTAGGAATTTAAAAGTATTTATATATGGTATTTAACATTTTCTCCTTAACACTCTTACAAGTCTTTTGTGATCCTTCTGTATCTGTTTGCTATTGTAACTAGTATCATATTCTAAATCAAATATCCTGTCAATACAAATGTGATTAACTTTTTATTTAGATATTTTATATCTGGTAAACTTTCTAAATTCTATCATTATTCTTTGGGGTTTTATGCATAGATAATCATATATGTGACTAAAACAATATTATTCTTTATTCTCTAATCAGTCTTCATTTTTTTATGTTTATTTCTTATATATACATAATTCCATATCTTGGATATTGTGAATAATGCTACAGTGAACATGCAGCATTGAGTGTAAATATCTCTTTGATATCTTTTTTCATTTCCTTTGGATAAATACCAAGAAGTGGGATTGCTAAATCTTAAAGTAGTTCTACTTCTAATTTTTAAAGGAATCTCCATACTGTTTTCCACAGTGGTGGTTCTGATATACATTCTCACCAACAGTACACAAGAGTTTCCTTTTCAAATTATAGTTTTGTCTGGGTATATGCCCAGGAGTGGGATTGCTGGATCATATGGTAGTTCTATTTTCAGTTTTCTGAGGAAACTCCATACTGTTTTCCATAGTGGCTGTGCCAACTTACATTCCCACCAACAGTGCAGGAGGGTTCCCTTTTCTCCACACCCTCTCCAGCATATGTTATTTGTAGACTTTTTAATGATGGCCATTCTGACCAGTGTGAGGTGGTGCAATACATCATTTTTGTTTTGATTTGTATTTCTCTAATAAGTGATGCTGAGCATCTTTTCATGTGCCTACTGGCCATCTGTATGTCTTCTTTGGAGAAATGTCTATTATGGTCTTCTGCCCATTTTTCAATTGGGTTGGTTTTTTTTTGTTGTTGAGTTGTATGAGCTGTTTGTATATTTTAGAGATTAAGCCCTTGTTGGTCACATCATTGCAAACATTTTCTCCCATTCCATAGGTTGTCTTTTCATTTTATTATGGTTTCCTTTGCTGTGAAAATCATGTAAGTTTGATTAGGTCCCATTTGTTTATTTTTGTTTTTATTTCTATTGTCTTGGGAGACTGACCTAAGAAAACATTTGTACGATTTATGACAGAGAATGTTTTGCCTATGCTCTCTTCTAGGAGTTTTATGGTGTTATGTCTTATGTTTATATCTTTAAGCCATTTTGAGTTTATTTTTGTGCATGAGGGTGAGTTCTAACTTCATTGATTTACATGCAGCTGTCCAACTTCCCCAGCACCACGTGCTCAAGAGACTTTTTCCCATTTTATATTCTTGCCTCCTTTGTCGAAGATTAATTGACTGTAAGTGTGTGGGTTTATTTCTGGGCTCTCTATTCTGTTCCATTGATCCATATGTCTGTTTTCATACCAGTACCACACTGTTTTGATTACTGTAGCTTTGTAGTACTGTCTGAAGTCTGGGAGAGTTATGCCTCCTGCTTTTTTTTTTTTTTCCCCTCAGGATTGCTTTGACAATTCTGGGTCTTTTATGGTTCTATACACATTTTTGGATTATTTATTCTAGTTCTGTGAAAAAAGTCATGGGTACTTTAATGGGAATCGCATTAAAGCTGTAGATTGTTTTGGGTAGTATTGCCATTTTAAAAATATTCATTCTTCCAACTCAAGAGCATGGGATATCTTTCCATTTCTTTGAATCCTCTTTAATTTCCTTTATTAATGTTTTATATTTCTCAGCATATGTCTTTCATCTCCTTGATCAGGTTTATTCCTATGTATTTTTATTTCTGGTGCTATTTTAAAAGGAATTATTTTACATTCTTTTTCTGATATTTCATTGTTAGTGTAAAGAGATGCAACCAATTTCTGAATGTGATTCTTGTGTCCTGCTACTTTGTTGAATTCATTTATCACATCTAGTAGTTTTTGTGTGGAGTTCTCAGGGTTTTCTATATATAGTTTCAGGTCATCTGCATATAGTGGCCAAAAGATACATGCACCCCTATATTCATAGCAGCACTATTCACAATAGCCAAGACATGGAAACAACGTAAATGTCCATTGACAGATGAATGGATAAAGAAGATGTGGTACATATATACAATGGAATACTACTCAGCCATAAAAAGAATGAAATAATGCCATTTGCAGAAACATGGATGCAACTAGAGATTATCATACTAAGTGAAGTAAGTCAGAAAGAGAGACAAATGCCGTATGATATCACTTATATGTAGATCCTAAAATACGGCACAAACGAGCCTATCTACAAAACAGAAACAGACTCACAGACACATAGAAGAGACTTGTGGTTGCTGATGGGGTGGTGGGAGGGAGAGGGACGGAGTGGGAGTTTGGGGTTAGCAAATGTGAACTATTACATTTAGAATGGATAATAAACAACAAGGTCCTACTGTATAGCACAGGGAACTATATTCAATCTCCTGGGATAAACCATAATGAAAAAGAATATAAAAAAAGAATATATGTATGTATATAACTGAGCCACATTGCTATACAGCAGAAATTAGCACAATATTATAAATCAACTATACTTCAATTAAAAAAAATAGAGAATTAAAAGAAGTTCCCTTTTCTCCTCATCCTTCCCAATATTGATCTCTTGTCTCTTTAATGATAGCCATTCTAACAGGTGTGAGGTGGTATCTCATTGTAGTTTTGATTTGAATTTCTCTGTGAGTTCATTTTTGTGAGTTCATGTGGCTATTCAACACCAATTTATTGAAGAGACTATCCTTTCCCCATTAGGTATCTTGGGTCACTTGTCAAATATCAGTTGACCATATATGTGTGGGTTTATTTCTGGGCTCTTTATTCTGTTCCATTCGTCTATGTGTCTCTTTTTATGCCAGTACCATACTGATTTGATTACTATTGTAGAATGGATTGAAATGAAGTGGGACACCTCCAGTTTTGTTCTCCTTTCTCAAGATCTCTTTGAATATTTAGGTCTTTTATGACTCCAACAAATTTTAGGATTGCTTTTTCTGTATCTTTGAAAAATGCTATTGGACTTTGGTAGAAATTGCATTGAATACATAGATGGCTTCAGGTAGTATGAGCATTTTAACAATACTAATTCTTCCAATTCATGAACATAGTATATCTTCCCATTTGTTTAGCCTTTTAAATTTCTTTCATCAAAGTCTGGCAGTAAAGATCTTTACCTCTTTGGTTATGTTTATTCCCAGGTATTTCATTATTTTAACGCTGTTGTGAATGGGATTGTATTTTTTAGTTCTTTATCTGATATTTCATTGTTAGTGTATAGAAACACAACTGATTTCTATATGTTGACTTTGTGTCCAGCAATTTTTGAATTCATTGATTTGTTCTAACAGGTTTTTGGTGGTGCCTTTAGGATATACTCTATAGAAGACCATATCATCTGCAAAAAGAGATAATTTTACTTCTTCCCTTTTGATTTGGATTTCTTTCATTTTTTTTTTCCTTTCCTAATTTCTCTGGTTAGGTCTTCAAGTACTTTGTTGAATAGGAGTGGTAAGAGTGGGCACCCTGGGACTTCCCTGGTGGTGCAGCAGTTAAGAGTCCACCTGCCAGTGCAGGGGACATGGGTTTGAGCCCTGGTCCGGGTAGATCCCACATGCCATGGAGCAACTAAGCCTGTGAGCCACAACTACTGAGCCCGCATGCCACAACTACTAAAACCTGCACACCTAGAGCCCATGCTCTGCAATAAAGAGAAGCCACCACAATGAGAAGTCCAGTTATGCAACGAAGAGTAGCCCCATTTGCCGCAACTAGAGAAAGCATGCACACAGCAATGAAGACCCAACACAGCCAAAAAAAACAAAAACAAAAAAGAGTGGGCACCCTTGTCTTGTTCCTGACCTTAGAGGTAAAACTTTTAACCTTTCACCATTGATTATGATGTTAGATGTGGGCTTGTCATATATGGCCTTTATTGTGTTGAGGTATGTTCCTTCTATATCCAATTTATTGATAATTTTTATTATGAAAGAAGGTTGTATTTTGTTGAATGCTTTTTCTGCATCTATTGAGATGATCATATATTTATAGTTCATTCTATTATGGTGTACCACATTTATTAATTTGCATATGTTGAATTGTCCTTGCACCCCAGGGATATATTCATCACGGTGTATAATTATTTTTAATGTGCTTTTGAATTTTGATCTCTAATATTTTTTTGAAAAGTTTTGCTTCTATATTCATCCGGGCTATTGGTCTGTAGTTTTCTTATAGTGTGCTTATCTGACTTTGCTATCTGGGTAATGCATAAAATGAGTTTGACAGTGTTCTCTCTTCTTCAATTTTTTGGAAGAGTTTGGGAAGGATAGCATCAATTCCACTTTAAAACTTGGTAGCATTGACCAGTGAAACAATCTGGTCCTGGGCTTTTCATTGCTGGGAGAATTTTGATTACTGATTCAATCTATTTACTCATTATTGGTCGGTTCAGATTTTCTTTTTCTTCACAATTCAGTCACTGTAGGTTGTGGTTTTAGAAATGAATCTATTTTATCTAGATTATCCAAATTTGGGGCATATAATAGTTCATAATAGTCTCTTATAATCCTTTGCATGTCTGTGCTATCAGTTGTAATGTCTCCTCCTTTGTTTCTGATTTTATTAGAATCTTCTCTTTTCCTTAGTCTAGCTAAAAATTTTAAAATTTTGTTTATTTTAAAAAAGATAAAGAGCTCTTAATTTCATTGATTTTTTTCCCTATTCTTTTCTGGTGTTTATTTCATTTATTTATACTCTGAATTTTGTTATTTCTTTCCTTCTTCAAACTTGGTTTAGTTTGTTCTTCTTTTTCTAGTTCCTTGATGTATAAAGTTACACTGTGAGATTTCTTTTTCTTAAAGTAGGTGTATATCATTATAAGCTTCTTTCTTAGAACTGCTTTTGCACTTCCCATAAGTTTTGGTAAGTTATGTTTCAGCTTTTTGTGTATTTGAAGATACTTTTTGATTGTTCTTTTGATTTCTTTTTTGACCCATTGATTGCTCAGGAGTGTGTTGTCCAAATTTTACATATTTATGAATTTTCCAGGTTTCATCCTCTTATTGATTTCTAGTTTCATACCAATGTGGTCAGAAAGATACTTGGTATGATTTCATTCTTCTTACATTTGCTAAGACTTATTTTTTGGCCTATCATGTGATCTATCCTGGACAGTGCCTAGAAAAGAATGTGTATTCTCATGTTGTTCTGTATATGAATGTTAGATCCATTTGGCCTAAATTATGGTTCAAGTCCAATGTTTCTTTGTTGATATTCTGTCTGGATTACCTATCCATTGTTGTAAGTGGGGTATTGTAGCCCCCCACCATTATTGTATATATTGTGTATGTATATTTATGATTATTATATCTTCTTGGTGAATTGACCCCCTTATCATTATATAATGTTTTTGGCTTAAAGTCTATTTTGTTTTTTGATATAAGTGTAACTACCTCTGCTTTCTTTTGTTTCCCATTTGTCTGGAATATCTTTTTCAATCACTTCACTTTGAGCCTACGTGTGTCCTTAAAGCTGAAGTGAGTCTCTTGTAAGCAGCATATAATGAGGTTTTGTTTTTTTTAATCCATGCAGCCAATCTATGTCTTTTGATTGGAGAATTCAATCTGCTTACATTTAGAGTAATTGTTGATAGGTAATAAATTACTAAGACCATCTTATTTCTTGTTTTTTTGCCTGTTTTCTTGTTCAATTGTTCCTTTATTCAACTTTGCTGTCTTTCTTTGTGAACTGATGATTTTCTCTGGTGGTATGAATGATTACCTTCTCTTTATCTTTTGTGAATATGCTTAGATTTTTGCTTTGTGGTTACTATGAAGCTACCATAAAATATTTTATTGATACAGCAGTCCATTTATGCTGATAACAACTTAACTTTTGTCATATACAAAACTGTACCCTTTTACTTCATTCCTTTTTTGTATAGAGTGCTAACAATTTCCCTCTTTTTATATGTATATCCATTAATAAATATATTACTGTAGCTGTAGTTATTTTTAATATTCTTGTTCTTTGATCTTTATGGTAGAGGTAGATGGTTAATACTCCACACCACATTACTGTATTAGAGTATTCTGAATCTTACTGTATATCTACCTTTATCCATGTGTTTAACATTTTCATCTTTTCCTGTTATTAATTAGCATCTTTTTATTTCAGTTTGAAGAAATCCTCTCAGCATTTCTTGTAAGGCAGGTCTAGTAGTGATGTATTCCTTTATCTCCTTCATTTATGAAGGACAAGTTTGCTGGGTGAAGTATTCTTGGTTGGCAGGTTTTTAAAAACACTTCAAGTGTATCATGTCACTCTCTTTTGACCTGTGTGGTTTCTGATAAGAAATCCACTGATAGCCATATGGGGTTTCCCTTGTAAGTTATAAGCTCTTTTTTTCTTGCATCATTTAAGATTTTCTCTTTGTCTTTTATTTTTTGACAGTTTTATTATAATGTGTTGTGGAGAGGTTATCTTTAAGTTGACATTGTTTGGTGATATATGAGCTTCAAGAACTTGGATATCCAAATATCTCCCCAGTTTGGGGAAACTCTCAGTCATTATTTCTTTAATAAGCTTTCTGCTCTTTTCCCTCTTTTCTCTTTCTGGACCTCTAATAATTCATAACTTGGTTCTTATATTATTCCATAGATCATGTAGGCTTTCTTCACTCTTTATCATCTTTTTTCTCTTTTGTTCCCCTGATTGGATAATTTCAATTGATCAGTCTTCTAGCTCACTTATTCTTTCTTCTGTTTATATATGCTGTTGAAGCTTTCTATTGAATTCTTTAGCTCAGTCATTGTATTCTTCAGCTTCAGAATTTCTGTTTGGTTCTTTTTTATGTTTTCTATTTCTTTGTTGAACTTCTCATTTCTGTTTTTTATTGTTTTCCTGATATTGTAAATTTGTTTCTTTGTGTTCTCCTGCAGCTCTCTGAGCATCTTTAGAACAATTATTTTGAATACTTTGTTGGACTGTTCCTGAATCTCCAGTTCTTTGGGGTCAGCTACTGTAAGTTTATTGTGATCATTTGGAAGACTCATATTTTCCTGAAACTTCATGATCCCTGTAGCCATGCATAGGTGTCTGCACATTTGAAGAAGCAGTCACCTCTTCTAGACTTTATGGACCCTTTTGGTATGGGAAGACTTTCACCTGTGGGTTGAGGCACACTGGAGCATGCTATGACCCTGGGTCTAATGGTGCAGGGTGCCAAGTCTGAAGGCATGTGGCAGCACTGGACCCAAGGGGTGTGTGATGTCTCTGTAGTTTAGGCTTTCTGGATAAAGCACTGACAATCATATGGTTCTTGGTGAGCACTGTGGGGGATCTTCTATGACTGCAAGGCTTTGAGGTCCTCAGTGGCACCTCTAAGAGAGGTGTTCACATGCTTGTCTGCAGGGGCCATGTATAGGTGCCTGTGAAATGGCCAGAATGATAGCAGACACACAGTTAATGGTGGGAGCCAAGGAAGGTAGCTAGGGCCAGGCCAACTGCCCGGGCACTGATAGCTGTGTGGGCTCTGGTTGTCAGGATGTACTACTGTGGCTGCTGGATCTCATCACAGGCAAATGGAAGTAGAGACAATTGATATGGGGTCAGACCTGAGACATGCAGGTGCACAGCTGGAGGGGGCTAGCTACAGGTGAATGCAGTCATAGAAAACTGCCTGATCCAGGCTAGGCTCACAAACAGCTATGGGGGTCCTGGCTATCAGATGTTCCCTCACGTGGCTGCACAGTCTTGCCCTGGGCATGAGCATGGCAGTGGAGGCTTGTAGCAGGCATCAGGCTGGTAGTATGCAAATGTATGGCTGAAGGGGCTAGTCCTAAGTGTGTGCATGGTAGTAGGGGTCAGTCCTGAGTGTCTAGCCTGGTATCTTGCACTCAAGCAGCTGAAGAGGTCTGGACTAGCTGTCATGTGGTCTTTGGGCTCTGGTGGGAGCAAGTGGGGAAAGAACAGGGACTCAGGTAACTGGCATCAGGAAATGCAAACACCTGTGAGGCAAAAGCTGGTGAAATCTACAAGGGGTCTGTGGCAGCTATAATGGCCACTGTTTCCTTCTTCAGTGGCGAAAGTTGTTGGGTTTATCTGCAGAGCAGGTCATTGTGATTTGCCATTACTCCCACTGTGTGGCTGCTATTGGTAGCCCTGCTTTTTTTCCTTGTTCCTAGACATTTCTATACATTTCAGCTTTGCCAGTCTGGGTGAGGTGAAATCCAAAGGAACCTTTTTGTGGTGCCCTGAAAGGTTGGGAAACTTGGTCACTCACCCTGTTCTTCCTTTCCTGGTGAGAGGAACTCTTTCTAGCTGGTGCTAAGCATTGCTATATCCTATTTTTAATATCAAGGTTATTGTATAGGAAAGTAGGCGTAGGCTACTGAAACCATGTGCATTCCCTAGAAAAACATGTCTTTAGGACTAGCTCTTGGCCAGCACCTGGGAAATGAGTCATGAGCCCTTGGAATATTCTGCCTGATAAGAGTATTTTGTGTGCTTGAGGCCTTGGGTCATTTGGTACCATTTCAATCAGAGAATTAATGCTAAAAATATGATTTACGGTGAATGCCTATTTTTGATCTGGGGGTCTGGAGTCTGAGTATCTAAGGTCAGTCATATGAGCACTGCATGCCTACCTGACAGACTCTAATAAAAACCCTTATGCCAATCCTCACTTGGACTTCCCTGGTTGGTAACACTTTTAATGTGTTGTTATATATTCTTGCTGGGAGAATTGTGTCCATGAGACTCTACCATGAGTGTACATCTGGAAGCTTGTACCTGGATTCTCCTGGCATCCACCCATGTTCCTTTGTCTTTTCCTGACTTTAATCTATATCCTTTTGCTGTAATAAACCATAACTATGAGTATAACAATTTTTCTGAGTCCTGTGAGTCCTAGCTAATCATTGAACATGAGGATGGTCTTGGGGTCACAGTGGACTTCTGAAGTGGAGTTTACTAGAATGACACTGACTCACTGAAATATGGTGAAAACATTGTTTGGGAAAAGGAAGGATGATGGGAATGGAGGATGACAAACCTTTGAAACCTAAGTGGCTACCACATCTCCTATGGTGTAGGACAGCAGGTGTGATGTGATTAGTTACTCTAGGTAAAAATTATCAATGGAATTTAGAAATGATAGATCTATTTCTTGAGGAGTTGGCTCACTGGATACATACAAAAACACAAAATAATGAGAAACAAGCCAAATATGAAATTGTTGGTTATTTTTTTCTGTAGTAGATAAAATGAAAATAAAGGACAGGGTTGGCGTGGGTCCTGGCATTAGATTTTGGCTTTCCGGAACTATGACCACTAACTTCAGGTCTGTTACCAATAGGAAAATGTATTATAGAAAAAAAAACTAGTATCTATGGTCATTAAGAAGGTAGTTCAGGTGGCAGGGGTAGCTGTGTATGTCTTTACAAAACCAAGAAACTTCTGAAACTGGGGGATATTGTGAAAGGGTTGTCTGATTTTGTGGATTAATATGATCAGCTTCCTGAAGAACTTTTACTAAAGTAAATTATTAGGGTGACTAACTTTGAAGCAGTCTTCTTATTTTGAATGCAGTGGAGTGGAGGAATGTGTTTGGGTTGATGCCGGACCCATAGCTTGCTGTTGAACAATCAGAACTGGCTACTGTACATTATCCAAACATACAACAGGTTTCTTCCTGAAGGGACAACTGGCCTGGTGGACTGGAGAAAAGACACTATAAAGTTCGTTTATCCTGAGAAGGGGAATTGTCCTTTCCCTCCTTCACATGACAAGTGGAACTCCCCAGCTAAAGTGGCTGATACGCTGCATATGAAAGGCGTGCTGGAATAATCTTATAATTATTAGGAAGTACATCCATTTAATATTCTCTTTAACCATATTATGGTAAATACTGTGATTAAGTGGATCCTTTCTGCATGGGCACTCCATGTCACCTGCTGTAAAGTCACGGAAAGATCAAAAAAGCCATATTAGATTTGTTGTCTCAGCTTCCCCTTCTGAGACTCAAAGATTCTAAGAAAATTAGAACGATTTGATGTGTATGAGGAAAGACAAAGGAAATAATAGTCAAGGGATCCATCACAGCAAGTTGAAGGTTTTTAAATACTTACTAAGGAATTGGATGAATAAAAGGGCATTGAAAGGTTCAAAACAAAAGTCTTCAGAGATTTGATAAACAGATGGGAGCCACTCCTGGTCCCCCAACATTGAAGAGCTCTAAACAAATCTTTTCTATTTACCCTAGTTTGGAGATGTTTAAAAAACCAGAAGACAAAGATCACAATGACAAATGTGACCTCAAATTACCAGGGGGTGGTAATCTAAAAATTAATGAGGTTGAGGATAGATGAAAGCACCAGGGTCTCTTGGCCTGACCCTTGGCTGGGGGCCTAACACCATATGCACATGTGTGGGCAAACTGGAAAATGGACAGGGAGTTGGAGAGAATGCTACCTGGAGCTCCTTGACATGGAAGTTCAATGCACTTTGATTCCAAAACCTATTGGTGAAGTCCCAACAGGGACTACAATTATAATGAGATGATATAGAGATGCAGTTGTCAGTGGGATTAAGGTAAAAGCTTGGGTGAAAATTAGAACGTTTGAAGAGACTTTATGTGACATAGTCATGTCTCCTTTACCTAAATGTATTATTTGAATGGATATTATGTCTGACTGGAGAATACTTCTACTTAATATTATAAAACAGTAGGCATATAAGTTTGTCCTTCAGGGTAGTATTAATTGGACATGCTAAATGAGAATTTATAGTATATCCCATACAGGTTATTAATTTAAATCAATATTAAATAACTGGTGGATAAAAAGAGATTATCACTTTAATTAGTGACATGTTAGAAATGGGAGTACTGGTACCATTAACTTTTCTGTACATTTGCCGTATGTGATCCATACAAAATGCAGATGGCTCATGGAGACAAGAAGTAGATTATCAAGGCTTGAGTGAAAGAGTATTCACTGTAGCATCAGCAGTCCCTGGTATGGTTTCAAAAGTATAAAATAATACAAGGTAAAGGAGACTGGTACTTAATGACTGATCTTACAAAGGCTTTTGCTCCAACCTGATCTTACAGAAGAGCCAACCAGTTTGCCTTCACCTGGGATGAAATCCAGTTTACCTTTATTATATTGCCATAGGGTTATTTGGAGTCACCAATTTACTGGCATAATTTTGTTAGAAGGGATTTGCATTTGAGGCATGTCCCAAGTGTGGTAATATACTATGTCGATGATATGATAATATCATAAACTAAAGAATAAGCTAGAACAGACAAATTTTATGGTGACACACATGAATAACAGAGGCTGCTTGATAAATCCAGGAAAGATCTAAGGACCCACTCAAGATGGTGAAATTATTAGGAATAACCTGGGCAGGAGACATCCATGATGTTCCACAGGCAGCTAAAAGTAAATCGTTGTATTTCCTACCTCTAGAACTAAGTGAGAAAAACAGTACATGGTCAGGTTGTTTGGATTTTGTAGGATGTATATTCCACAGTTAGGAATATTGTTAGCTCCTATCCATAAAACTGCCTGAAAGGAGGCAGTTATTTGAATGGGAACCTAAATAACACCAGGGTCTATCAGAATTTCAAAAAGCAGTGTCTCAGCCGATGCCTCTGTACTTTTATGATCAGTACTCAGGTACAGTTTTGGAAGAATTTATAACCTACGTAGATTGGAGGTTATGGCAAAATCCCATGAGTGCCACTTAACAGCAACAGCTGGGGTTTGTACCAGAAAATTTCCATATGTGGTGGTATGGTACAAGCCATTTCAGAGACAATTATTGACTTGTTATTGGACATTAATAGAAACTAACCCTGTTACTGAAGAGCATAAAATAGACCCTGAAACCTAAAATACCTATAATGTCCTGGTTGTAATATCAGAGAAACACTCTAATGAGGAAGTCAGTGTCCAGAAGAATTCTATAATGTAATGGAAATGGTTTATATAGGAACATGCTACCTGAGGAATGTAAGGAGATACTTACCGTATTCATGAGCAGATAGCTTCTTTTCTTCTAGGACTGACTTGGAACATCTGAGTTGTTGCCTTATCCTATTGCCATATGAGTGGTGCCCTATGAACAGATCTCAACTGATCGAAAGGAAGCTGCTTGGTTTATGGATAGTAGTTCCAACTACACGCTTTGAAAGTCCACTGCTCCATGAGCAACTCCTGGAAAACCCTGATTGATAAAGGTTGCAAAAAATCAGCTCAGTTGACTCAACTGCATGCCATTTGTTTGTAGAGATAGAATAGTTAAACGGTCAGAAGAACCCCAATGTTTGGGTATATATAGTGTCATGAGCAGTGGCCCTGCCATTGAGTCAGGCAGATGGGCAGTAGAGGACTGTACTGTTAAAGGAAATACTTGTATGGGGCACGGACCTATTGATATCACTATAAGAAATTATTTGGCACATTAATGTAGTATTAGAGCAGGCAGATAGCTAGATATGAGCAGAGAAAGGGGGACAAAGGCCAAATGGCAGGAAGCCATACATCTTGTGAACAATGGGGTTTCTTGGGCAGAAAAAGAAAAGCAGGAACCTCTGGACTGACAGGAAGTCATATATCTTGAGGTGACAGGGGTCCAAGAGGCGGACACCACCCTCCTCCCCTTGGGAAGGTGGAGCTGGGATGAAAATCAGGAAATACAACCCCAAATCCCTCCCTCCTCAATGAATATTCCACCCATTTATTTTCAAGTCCCATATAACCAGCTTGCCAAAGAAACCCAGGGCATCTACTCACCTAAGTCTGCCTACTTTCCTCTTGAGAGAATACTATCATTTAATAAATCCTCGCTTTGCTTTCTTGACCTTCCTGTCTCACCTCTGAATTCTTGCTCTTGAGGAGACAAGCACCTACTTTCTGGTAACAATAGGGCATGTTGATGCCCATCAAAAGAACCAGGATCAGAAGTTGATTGGGACTTCCCTGCTGGCACAATGGTTAAGAATCCATCTGCCAATGCAGGGGACATGGGTTCAAGCCCCGGTCTGGGAAGATCTCACATGCCACGGAGAAACTAAGGCCGTGTGCCACAACTACTGAGCCTGCATTCTAGAGCCCATAAGCCACAACTACTGAGCCCTTGTGCCACAACTTCTGAAGCCCATGTGCCTAGAGCCCATGCTCTGCAACAAGAGAAGCTATTGCAATGAGAAGCTAGCACACTGCAATGAAGAGTAGCCCCCTGCTCACTGCAACTAGAGAAAGCCCACAAGCAGCAATGAAGACCCAACGCAGCCAAAAATAAATAAATAAATTTATTTTAAAAAAAAAGTTGATTGGAACTAGCATGTGGACAACCTGGTGTACTTGCTTGATGTGGTCAGCTGGGTTCATAAAACGGGAGTAAATGGAGGAGCTGCAGCAATGCAGAGATGGGCTGGGCATTGACATATTCCTGTTGCACCATCTGAGACATGAAATGTGAGCAAGACCTGTCCTGTTTGCCACCAAGAAAGACAAACTGCAGATGGCTATGGGGAAGACTCCCCAGGGGAAGGGCCCTCACACAAAGCTGGCAAGGAGATTATATCAGACAACTACCAGTAGCCCCAGGAGGCTATAAATGGACTCTAACAGAAATAGACACTTATTCTGGACTAGGTCTTGCCTACCCAATGGTTGATGCAAATGCTCAGAACACTGTAAAAAACCTGGAACAGAAGATACAGTACTAATTTGGACTACCAAGTTACATTTCTTCAGACGAAGTAATATATTTACAGTTCAGAGTGTCCAACAATGGGCAAAGGGTTATCACATCAAATGGACATATCACATTGCATATCATCCCCAAATAAATGGCTTGATAGAGAATTGGAACAGACACTGGAAACAGTTGTCTAAACTATGAAGAGATCAAGGTATAAAAGACTGGTTTACATGCCTTTACAAGTGTGTGATCACAGACAACATAAGGGGCCCCAAGGGAGAGCTTCTCTGCTTTTCTAGGGGATCCGAAAAAGAGGGTGTGGAGTAAGATGCTGGTATGACTATATAATCCTTCCCAATGTCACCTCAGCTTTCTTTTTCTCCTGCTTACTGCAGTGGTCTTGGGACCAGGGTTGCAACTGTGGGTGCTGGGAAGTGGAATGACCCCTAAGAAGAAAATGTAACCATACCTTTTAACCTTTATACCAGGATTTTTAAGGGCCTTCACCCCATCTGGAAAAATTAAGATCAACAGTGAATGTAGCTGTATTGTCTAGTGGTTGGGATAGCCCATTAATTCTGAACCTATGTAACCCTGAACTATCTGCATGAGAATGGACTGACAGGGAGGTAGTTGCTAGACTGCTATTACTGTCAGCAATTTGGGCAAGCACACTGGCTGAACCTAACATTCCTTCCAAAAGTGGGAAGGTTTGGGTTAAAATCAGTCAAAAGAGAGAGGGAGATACAGTAGCTGAGAGTAAAGCTTATGCAGAGAGGGAAATCCATGACATTGGTGCCTTGAAACAGGCTCAGAGAAAGAGAATGACACTGTCTCTTAGCACAGTTATACCAGACACCTGAAAGGATGAAGCCACAAGTGCAAGATTGCCAGTTTTCTGGAACCTGACAAGGTCAGATGGAAGCCGAAAAGCCTGAGGGGTATCACGCTGGGAGACATTTTGGCCATACACTATGATCACGTACTGGACCAATTTTTGATGACCGAGTAGAGCTCTAGTAATCTGCCAGTATCAGTTGACTCCTATTTTTCAGGTTGCATCTATTCAAAGGATGTAATTTAGAAAGAAATTTCCAGGAACTACTTTCCTCTGGGCCATCAAACCATGCACTGTACAATCCTGGCAGATGGATTATTGTTTAACTATAAATCTTGATGGTCAACTTTTTAGAAAGGTACCTGTTCATAATGGACAAAATATAGTAGCTGCATATCAGCATGGCAATGTATGCTCTGCTTAAATACATACTACCCTTATTTATGTGGGTGGAAAGGTGAAAATGTTCTTGTTTTTTTTGTTCTGGAGCAGGTTTATTTCTAGTTTATCTTTACCCTGTGGATGTAGCCCTGGAGCTAGGATTTTGCAGGGGGTCTTATTAGGTTGTCAGCATTGGGTAGGTGTTAGGTTTTCTCTTATCCCTCATTCTCCTTCAAAAATACACATCAAAACAAAAGCAAGGATTTAGCAAATGCCATATGGTGAAAACCAGCCTCAGAGCTGACTTTACCTGTTAGATTTCAGCTGTCACCAATTTTTGGCTCCTGATCTGTGAGCTTATTTTTTCACTATATTAATTATTCATTTAGTTTTTCTTTAACTTTGGAATTTGTTTGTATTTATGAAAGTTCCTATGTATTTATTCAAAAAGAATCATGTAATACCTTATTTTCTCATTTACAAAAGCATGGAGTGGAATTCTGATTGTTTAGAAAAGTAAAAATTAAATTATCACATAGAAAATGTATTAGCATTTTGAATATATCTTATTCCAATCACACACACTCATACACACATGCACCTATACACTCCATGAGTGACACTAGTTACTTTATGAAGAGCATTTTGTCATGTTAAACTTTCTTTAGAAACTTAATTCTTTATACCTTCTTAACTTTGTACTGCAAAGATAATAAGTGGTGATTTAGGAAACAAAATAAAGACAGTGAGAGAAAGAGAATTAAGAATTACTACCACCTGTTTAGAGTGGCTATAGTTTGATTTTATTACAAATATGAGTTCACACCATACATGCTCTCCTGTAGCTTCCTTTTCTTTACTAAAAATATTGTAGATGGGGGCTTCCCTGGTGGCGCAATGGTTGAGAGTCTGCCTGCCAATGCAGGGGACACGGGTTTGTGCCCGGGTCCGGGAGGATCCCACGTTCCGCGGAGCGGCTGGGCCCGTGAGCCATGGCCACTGAGCCTGCGCGTTCAGAGCCTGTGCTCCCCAACGGGGGAGGCCGCAACGGTGAGAGGCCCACGTACCGCAAAAAAAAAAAAAAATTGTAGATGGTTTTCCCAGTTATTGAATGTACTTCCAAAATATTTGAAATGATTTATAGTATTGCATTTTACATAAGCAAGATGCTTTTAAAACCAATACTATATCTCTGGGCTTATGTGTTATAAAATACATTTATCCACATTTCAGATTATTTCCTTTGTATAGATTTCTAGAATTAGAGTCATTGAGACCCCAAGTAGGAATGTTCTTAAGGATCCTTGTTGATTATTGCCAAATTGCTTTTAGAAAACTTGTACTAGTGTCAATTTTTACCAGCATTTTTTGAATATTATATTTCAAGTTAGGTTTTCCCCTCATTAATTATCAGCTAAAAAGAAAATCTTTGCTTATTCTTTATGTTAAAAAATTTGTAAGAAGTATTTTATTGTTTATATTTCAATATTTTAAATTACTAAGCTAGATGTTTTTATATACTGATAGGGTGTTTACATTTCTTCTGCTACTAATTTTTAATGAAATTACCTGGTTTTATACTTGGATTTAGTGCTTTTCTCCTTGGTTTTAGTGCTTTTCTCCTCATTTTGACAATCTTTTTAAATCAAACTTTCATAATATTTGTACAAAGTTATTTTTTAGTGCTTTATTGGCTATTTTTATTTATTAAAATTTTTATTTTTTTACTGAAGTATATAGTTCACATACAATATTAATTTCAGGTGTACAACACAGTGATTTGACATTTATCTTTATTACAAATCGATCACCCTGATAAGTGTAGTAACCATCTGTTACCATACAAAGTTATCACAATTTTATTGACTGTGTTTCCTATGTTGTACATTATGTGCTGGTGATTTATTTTTTATAAGTGGAAGTGTGTGTCTCTTAATACCCTTCACCTATTTCCTCTAATCCCCCACCACCATCCTTTTTGACCACCACCAGTTTGTTCTCTGTATCTATGAGTCTGTTTCTGTTTAGTTTTGTTTGCTTTATTTTTCAGATTATACATATAAGTGAAATCATATGTTATTTGGCTTTCTCTGTCTGACTTATTTCACTTAGCATAATCCCTCTGGGTCCATCTATGTTGTGCAAATGGCAAGATTTCATTCTTTTTTGTGGCTGAGTAATAATACATTATATATACGCACACATATATATATGTATGCAATACCTTCTGTATCCATTCATCTTTTAATGGACACTTAGGTTATTTCCATATCCTAGCTATTGTAGATAATGCTGCAGTGAATATAGGAGTGTATATATCTTTTGAATTAGTGCTTTTGTTTTCTTCAGGTAAATACCCAGAAGTAGAATTGCTGGATCATATGCTAGTTCTCATTTTACTTTTTTGAGGAACCTATATACTGTTCTCCATAGTGGCTGCACCAATTTACACATTCCCACCAACAGGCACAAGTCTTCTCTTTTTCTCCACATTCTCACCAACACTTGTTTTTTATTATTATTCTAACAGATGTGAGGTGATATTTCATTATGGTTTTATTTGCATTTCCCTGATGATTAGTGATGCTGAGCATCTACTCATGTGTTGGTTGTCCATCTGTATGTCTTCTTTGGAAAATGTCTATTCAGGTCCTCTGCCAAATTTTTTTTGGTTTTTTTTTTGGTTTTTTGGGGTTTTTTTTTGCGGTACACGGGCCTCTCACTGTTGTGGCCTCTCCCGTTGTGGAGCACAGGCTCTGGACGCACAGGCTCAGCGGCCATGGCTCACAGGCCCAGCCACTCCGCGGCATGTGGGATCTTCCCGGACCGGGGCACGAACCCGCATCCCCTGCATCGGCAGGTGGACTCTCAACCACTGCAGAGGGGGAAGACACTCTGCCCATTTTTTAATAGCGGTTTTTGATAATGAGTTATGTGACCTCTTTTTATATTTTTTGGTATTAACCCTTATTTAATATATCATTTGCAAATATCTTCTCTAATTCAGTTGATTGCCTTTTCATTTTGCTGACAGTTTCCTTCACTGTACAAAAGCTTTTTAGTTTGATGTAGTCCCATTTGTTTATTTTTGCTTTTGTTGCCCTTGCCTGAGGAGATGGATTGCCCCAAAATATTGCTAAGACTGATGTCAAAGAGGGTACTGACTAGGTTTTCTTCTAGAAATTTTATAATTTCAGGTCTTACATTTAGGTCTTAATCTGTTTTGAGGTTTTTCTTTTTTTTTTTTCTCAGTATGGTATAAGACAGTGGTCCAGTTTCATTGTTTTGCATGTAGCTGTTCAGTTTTCCCAACATTATTTATTGAAGAGACTGTCTTTTACCCACTGTATATTCTTGCCTCCTTTATCATAAATTAATTGATCATACAAGCATTGGTTTATTTCTGTTCCATTGGTCTATGTGTCTATTTTTGTGCCAATACCATACAGTTTTGATTACTATAGCTTTATAGTATAGTTTGAAATCAGGGCGTGTGATACCTCCAGTTTTAATCTTCTTTCTTAATATTGCTTTGGATATTTGGGGTCTTTTGTATTCTACACAAATTTTAGGATTATTTGTTAAGTTCAGGAAAAATGCCATAAGTATGTAGGTAGAGATTGCATTGATTTGTAGATCGCATTGGGTAGCATGAACATTTTAACAACATTAATTCTTCCAATCCATGAGCATAGTATATCTTTCCATTTGTTTGTGTCATTTTCAATCTATTTCATCAATGTCTTACAGTTTTCAGAATACAAGTCTTTACCTCTTTACACCTAGGTATTATAATCTTTTTGATGCATTTGTAAAGGGGATTGTTTCTTAATTTCTCTTTCTGAGAGTTTGTCATTATTATACAGAAACACAACAGATTTCTGTATATTAATTTTATATCCTGAAATTTTACTGAATACATTTATCAGTTCTAATAGTTTGTTGGAGCCTACAGGGTTCTCTATACATAGAATTATATTATCTGCAAATAGTGACAGTTTTACTTCTTCCCTTTTAATTTGGATGTCTTTTATCTCTTTTTCCTGCTTAATTGCTATGCCTAGGATTTCTAACACTGGGTTGAATAAAAATGTCAATAGTGGGCATCCTCGTCTTATTACTGATCTTAGAGGAAAAGCTTTCAGCTGAATGTGATGTTAGCTGTGGATTGTCATATATGGCCTTTATTATGTTGAGGCAAATTTCCTCTATACCCACTTTATTGAGATTTTTTAACATAAATGGATGTTGATTTTGGTCAAACGAACTTTCTGCATCTATTGAGATGATCATATGATTTTTATTCTTTGTTTTGTTAATGTGGTGTATCATGTTGATTGATTTGTGAATATTGAGCCATCCTTACATTCCTAGAATCTATTCCACTTGATCATGGTATATGATCCTTTTAATGTATTGTTGAATTCAGTTTGCTAAAATTTTGCTAAGAATTTTTGCATCTATATTAATCAGGTGTAATGCCCTATAATTTTCTTTTTTTTTTTCTAGTGTCTTTTCTGGTTTTGGTATCAGGGTAATGATGGCATGTAGAACGTGTTTGGAAGCATTCCTTTATCTTCAACTGTTTGGAATAGTTTGATAAGAATAGGTATTAACTCTAAAGGTTTGGAAGAATTCACCTGTAAAGACTTCTGGTTCTGAACTTTTATTTGTTGGGAGTTTTTTGACTGCTGAATTCATTTCATTACTAGTGATTGGTTTATTCAGATTTTCTATTTCTTCCTGAATCTGTTTTGGAAGATTGTATGTTTCTAGGAATTTATCCATTTTTTAGTTATAGCTTGTCCAATTTGTTGGCACATAACTGTTCATAGTTTTCTGTTATGATCATTTGTATTTCTATGATGTTGGTTTCAACTTATCCTCTTTTTTACCTAATTTTACTTATCTAGTCATCTTTCTTGATGAGTCTGGCTAAAGGTTTATCAGTTTTTTAAAAAATATTTTCAAAGAACCAGCTCTTAGTTTCATTGCTCTTTTCTTTTTTTTCCAGTATCTATTTCATTATTTTTGCTCTGATCTTTATTATTTTATTCCTTCTATTAATGTTAGGCTTTGTTTCTTCTTTTTCTAGTTCCTTAAGGTTTAAGGTTAAATTGTTTATTTGATATTTTTCTTATTTCCTGAGGGTAGGTATGAACTTCCCTCTTAGAACTGCTTTTGCTGTATACCACTGATTTTGGAGAGCTGTGTTTTCATTTTCATTTGTTTCAAGGTATTTTTTTATTTCCTTTTTAATCTCTTCATTCACCTATTGGTTGTCTAGGAGCATGTAGTTTAGCTTCCACGTGTTTGTATTTTTTCCAGTTTTATCCTTGTAATTGATTTCTACTTTTATACTGTTGTGGTCAGAAAAGATGCTTGATATGATTTCATTCTTCCTTAATGTATTGGTACTTGTTTTACGGCCTAACATGTGATCTATCATGGAAAATATTCCATCTGCTCTTGAAAAAAATGTATACAGTAGGCCCCCTACATACGAATCTTCAAGTTGTGAACTTTCAAAGAGGCAAACGTGTGTTTGCATCTCCAATCATGTAAACTAGTTCACGTGTCTAGCATACATTGTCACGTGAGTGCATCCTTTACAAGTGGTTGTGCTTTTGTATATTTTACTGTACAGTACTGTATAGAGTACAGTAGTACAGTATCTTTATTTCAAGCCCAGGATGTCTGGAAGCAAGCATAAAAGCAGCAGTGATGTAGCTGGTACTGCTAAGAAGCACCAAGTGATAACAGTGGAAACAAAAGTGAAAATAATTGAGAGAGAGGAGTAAGGCAAAAAGATGGTAGACATCACTCGTTCTTATAACAAGAATCATTCAACTATAGGCACGATTCTAAAGAACAAGGACAAGATCATGGAAGATGTGAAGTCTGCTGTGCCAATGATGCTGACAATAACACTGAAGAAGAGTGGAAAAGTGATGGAGGAGATGGAGAAACTTCTCAGTGTGTGGATGCAGGATCAGCATCATCAGCATTGAGTCCTGCTCAGCTTAATGCTGATTCAAGAGAAAGCTAAAAACCTTTATGAAGACTTGAAGAAGAAACACAGTGAAAAATCAGAGGGCACAACTTTTAATGCCAGCTGTGGCTCGTTTCATTGGTTCAAGGCTAGAGCCAACCTTCACAACATAAAAGTAAGTGGCGAGGCAGTGAGTGCTGCCCGGGAATTTCCTGAAACATTTTGAGAAATTGATGAAGGTGCCTGTTTACCTGAGCAGGTTTTTAATGTGGATGAGACAGGACTGTACTGGCAGAGGATGCCAGACTGAAGTTACATCAGTAAGGAGGAAAAGTTGATGCCAGGCTATAAAGCAGTAAAGGATAGGCTAACTCTGTTGTTTGGTGGCAATGCTTCTGGTGATATGAAGCTGAAGCCTCTCTTAGTTTATCATTCAGAGAACCCAAGAGCCCTTAAAAACACAGCCAAGGGCTCTCTTCCTGTTGTGTGGAAGAGTAACCCCAAAGCCTGGGTTACACAGGCCATTTTCCAGGACTGGTTTTTCTACCACTTTATCCCAGAGGTAAAGAAATGTTGCTTGGAGAAGGATGTCCCATTCATCATTCTTTTACTGCTTGACAGTGCTCCGGACCACCCCCCATTCATGGACGACTTTCATCCCAATGTCAAAGTAGTGCATCTGCCACCAATTACTATGTCACTCATCCAACCTACGGACCAGAGAGTTATAGCGACTTTCAAGAAATATTATTTATCTCATATTTTTTGTCAGGAAATAAAGGCGAGTGATGAATCAGGAACAACCTTGCAACAATTTTGGAAGGACTATAACATCTACAAGGCCATGACTTTGCTTGGTGTGAGGTTATAGCTTTCACCATGAATGGAATTTGGAAGAACATTTGCCTGAAGTTTGTTCATGATTTTCGTGGATTTGAGAAGGTGGATGAGGAGCCTAAAGAGGTCTTCAGCAACTTAGTGACCCTCAGTGAGAAGCTGGAGCTAGATCTGCAAGAGGACAACTTCATTGAACTCCTTGCTATGCAACACAAGGAGCTTCCAAATGAAGACCTGATGGAATTGGAGGCCCAGAGAAAGGACAAAGAGAGACAAGAGGAAGAAGAAGTAACTGAAGAGATTCATGAAGCAGGAAATGGCAAGGGGATTTTCTTTATTTGAGGAGGCACTGTTAGTTTTTGAGGCACAGGACATGAACATAGAATGGGACACAAAGGTTGCAGCAGCCATTCAGAATGCAATCCAGTGCTACCATGTCATCTATGACGAGAAAAAAAGAGCTACTACCCAGACATCACTGGATCGTTTTTTCAAGAGGGTAGATAGAATTGAATCCAGCAAGGAATGAGAACTTTTGCCATCAATGTCAGGCATGAGTGAAATTGCAGCTTGCCCTGTCTCCTATTGCCGAGGATCCTTCAGCTCTACTATCTCCCACCTCCTCTCTCTCCTCCAGTAACACGTCTTGCCTGTTCACTTTATCCCAGTGCTTGTATGCCAGTTGTTGTACAGTACTACTGTACATTTCAAGGTACTGTACTGTAAGATTAAAATTGTTCTCTTTATTTTTTGTGTTCACTTGTTTTTTATGTATTATTTGTGCAAAAAGTATTATAAACCTATTACAGTACAGTACAGTACTATATAGCTGATTGTGTTAGTTGGGTACCTAGGCTAACTTTGTTGCACTTATGATCACATTGGTCTTACAACCACACTCTTGGAATGAAACTCATTTGTGTGTAGGGGACTTACAGTATTCTGATCATTTGGGGTGGATTGTACTCTATATATCTATTAAGTCTATCATGTCTAATGTGCCATGAGGCCAATTTTTTTAAACTTGATTTTCTGTTTGGATGATTTATCCACTGATTTAAGCATGGTGTTAAAATCCCTTACGAGTTTTATATCCTGTCCATATCTCCCTTTATGTCTGTTAATATTTGCTTTATGTATGTACGTGCTCCTATGTTGGGTGCGTAGATATTTACAAGTGTTATATCCTCTTGCTGGATTGATCCCTTTATTTCTATGTGATGTTCTTCTTTGTCTCTTGTTAGTCTTTTTTAAAAGTTTATTTTGTCTATTATTACCCCAGCTTTTTAAAAATTTCCACTTTCATGGGATATCTTTTTCTATCACTTCATCTTACCCTGTGTTTTTCTTTAGATCTGTGGTGAGTCTCATGTATGCAGGATATATATGGGTCTTTTTTTTTTTTTAATGCACTCGCTGCCCTATGTCTTTTGATTGAAATATTTAGTCCATTTATACTTAAGGTGATTATTGATAGGTAGGTAGTTATCACAGTTTTGTTAATTGTTTTTTGGATGGTTTTGTAGTTCTCTGTTCCTTTCTTCACTTGTTCTCTTCCACTGTGATTTGATGATTTTCTTTAGTGTATGTTTGTATTCCTTTCTCTTTATTTTTGTGTATCTGTTAATAGGTTTTTGTTTTGTGGTTACCATGAGGTTCATATAAAACAACATATTTATATAGTAGTCTATTTTAAGCTGATGGTTCCTTAAGTTGGAGTGCATTCTAAAAGCAGTACATTTTTACTCTCCTTACTACCTTTTATGTTTTGACATTATTTTTTTTAATTCAAATTGAAGTATAGTTGATGTACAATATTATATAAGTTACAGGTGTACAACAGTGATTGACAATTTTTAAAGGTTATACTCCATTTATAGTTATTATAAAATACTGACTATATTCCCTTGACATATTTTATATTTATTATTTTGTGTATTGCTTAACTATTTTAGATATAAATACATGTATAAAAGTCTTTCAACCTGCATAATTGATTTATAGGTAGTTGATACACTACCTTTACTATATGTTTGCCTTTATCAGTGAGATTTTTCTCTTTCATAATTTTCTTGTTTCTAGATATGGTCTTTTTTTTTCCTTTTAATAAGTCCCTTTAACATTTCTTACAAGGCTGGGTTAGTGGTGCTGAACTCCTTTAGCTTTTGCTTCTCTAGGAAACTCTATCTCTCCTTCAATTCTGAATTGTAATCTTGCCAGGTACAGTATTCTTGGTTGTAAATTTTTCCTTTCAGTAGTTTGAATATATTGTGCCAGTCCCTTCTGGCCTGTAAAGTTTCTGCTGAAAAATCAGCTGAGAGTCTTAGGGAGGTTCCCTTTTACATGACTATTTGATTTTCTCTTGCTGCTTTTAAGATTCTCTCTTTAACTTTTGACATTTTAATTATAATGTGTCTATCTCTTTGAGTTCATCTTGTTTGGGACTTTGTGCTTCTTGGACTTAGCTGTCTGTTTCTTTTGCCAGGTTAGGGAAGTTTTCAGCCATTATTTCTTCAAAGAGTTTTCTGTCCCTTTGTCTCCTCTCTCTTCTCCTCCTGGGACCTATATAATGCATATGTTAGAATTCTTGAGGATGTCCCAGAGGTTCCTTAAACTATTCTTATTAAAGTTTTTTTTTTTCCTTTTTTCTCTTCTGATCATGTGATTTCCACCACCCTGTCTTCCAGATTACTGATCTGTTCTGCATCCTTTAATCTGCTCTTGATTCCCTCTAGCTGACTTTTCATTTCAGTTATTCAGTTCTGATTGGTTATTTTTTAAAATATTTTCTGTTTGTTGATGTTCTCACTGAGTTCATTCTTCTCCTAAATTCAGTGAGTATCTTGATGACTATTTGAATTCTTTGTGTGGTAAATATCTTATTTCCATTTTGTTAACTTCTTTTTCTGAGGATTTTTCTTATTTCATTTGGGAAGTATTCCTTTGCATTCTCATTTTGCCTAATTTTCTGTTTTTGTTTATATGTATTAGGTGTATCATCTACACCTCCCATTCCTGAAGGAGTAGCGTTATGTAGACAGCATCGAATGGTGCCCAGTGAAAAAACTCCCCCTCATCACTAGAGCCAGGTACTCCAAGGGTATCCCCTGTGTGGGCTGTGTGTACCTTCCTGTTGTGGTTGGGCCATGATTACTGCAGATGCCCTGGTGAGTGAGTGTGGCCCCCAGCTCAACTGGCTCTGAGGCATGGCCACAATTATTGTGTGTATGTTGCTGTGCTGGTCCCCCAGATCAAGAGCCACTTCAGAGGAACACCAGTGCTGGCTTGGGCCACCTCTTGGGGTAGGGTGGGAGCTGCTTTGAAGGGGCCAGCTATGGTGCGTAGGTTGGGCAGGGGCAGGGCTGGTCCTCAGGGGAACACTGGGGTGGGACTCACTGTGTTTGCTAGGTTGATGGAGAGTGATATCAGTGGTGCCCACCAGAACTGGGCCAGCTAAGTGGAAGGATAGTAAGAAAAATGTCACCTGCCAGTGCTTCCCTCCCTGGAGAAAGTTCTGCTAGATCCCTGCACCTCTAGCACAAGCCATAACTTAGTCAATGAATCTCCTTTTCATATGACACAGATACTTTTCAAGCTACTGCCTCTGCACTAGGACTTGGAGTGAGTGTGTTTGTGTATGAGCCCTTCAAGAGCGAAGTCTCAGTTTCCCATAGTCCTCTGGCCTCCCAGATATAAACCCCACTTGTTTTCAAAGTCACACATTATGGGAGCTAACCTTCTTGGTGTAGATCCCCTGGGCTGGGGAGCTCTATGTGGGGATTGGAATTGGATACTTCAGTCCTGAGGAGGGACATCCACAGTTGTTATATCCCTCCCACTTGTGGGTCACTGTACCAGGAAGGTGTGCTCTGACTAGACCACATTTCTTCCCCTCCTACCTGTCTCAATGTGGCCTTTTCTTTATATCCTTAGTTGTAGAAAAATCTTTTCTGCTAGTCTTCAGGTCATTTTCAGAAATAGCTGTTCTATATGTAGTTGTAGTTTTGGTGTGTCTTGGGATGGAGGTGTACTCAGGATCTTCCTACTCTACCATCTTGATCTGGCCCCTACTTGATTTTTTAATGATGCCTTGGCATACAAAAAACTTCCATCTTTATATCTTCACTTTCTTAGTTAATAATTTTGTTATCATTGCTTGTATTGCATTTTTTTAACCATCTTTATTGGAGTGCAATTGCTTTACAATGTTGTGTTAGTTGCTGTTGTATAACAAAGTGAATCAGCTATATGTATACATATATTCCTATATCCCCTCTCTCCTACATCTCCTTCCCACTCTCCCTATCCCACCCCTCTAGGAGGTCACAAAGCACCAAGCTGATCCTCCTATGCTATGCGGCTGCTTCCCACTAGCTATCTATTTTACATTTGGTAGTGTATATATGTCAGTGTAAATCTCTCATTTCATCCCATCTTACACTTCCCCTCCCCGTGTTCTCAAGTCCATTCTCTACATCTGCATCTTTATTCCTGTCCTGACCCTAGGTTCATCAGAAAGGTTTTTTTTTTTATTTTAGATTCCATATATATGTGTTAGCATTCAATATTTGTTCTCTTTCTGACTTACTTCACTCTGTATGACAGTCTCTAGGTCCATCCATCTCACTACAAATAACTCAATTTCGTTTCTTTTTATTACTAATATTCCATTGTATATATGTGCCACATCTTTTTTATCCATTCATCTGTTGATGGACACTTAGGTTGCCTCCATGTCCTGGCTATTGTAAATAGAGCTGCAATGAACATTGTGGTACGTGACTTTTTTTTTTTTCGGTTCACGGGCCTCTCACTGTTGTGGCCTCTCCCGTTGCAGAGCACAGGTTCCGGACACGCAGGCCCAGCGGCCATGGCTCACGGGCCCAGCCGCTCCACAGCATGTGGGATCCTCCCGGACTGGGGCACGAACTCGTGTCCCCTGCATCAGCAGGCGGACTCTCAACCACTGCGCCACCAGGGAAGCCCCGTGACTTTTTTTTTTTTTGCGGTACGTGGGCCTCTCACTGTTGTGGCCTCTCCCGTTGCGGAGCACAGGCTCCGGGCGCGCAGGCTCAGCGGCCATGGCTCACAGGCCCAGCTGCTCCGCGGCATGTGGGATCTTCCTGGACCGGGGCACGAACCCGCGTCCCCTGCATCGGCAGGCGGACTCTCAACCACTGCGCCACCAGGGAAGCCCCCCGTGACTTTTTTTGAACTATGGTTTTCTCAGGGTATATGCCCAGTAGTGGGATTGCTGGGTCATATGATAGTTCTATTTTTAGTTTCTTATGGAACCTGTATACTGTTCTCCATAGTGGCTGTATCAATTTACTTTCCCACCAACAGTACAAGAGGTTTCCCTTTTTTTCACACCCTCTCCAGCATTTATTGTTTGTAGATTTTTTGATGATAGCCATTCTGACCGGTGTGAGATGATATCTCATTGCAGTTTTGATTTACATTTCTCTAATGATTAGTGATGTTGAGCATCCTTTCATGTGTTTGTTGCCAATCTGTATATCTTCTTTGGAGAAATGTCTATTTAGGTCTTCTGCCCATTTTTGGATTGGGTTGTTTGTTCTTTTTTTTTTTTTTTTTTTTTTTTTTAACATCTTTATTGGAGTATAATTGCTTTACAATGGTGTGTTAGTTTCTGCTTTATAACAAAGTGAATCAGTTATACATATACATATATCCCCATATCTCTTCCCTCTTGCGTCTCCCTCCCTCCCACCCTCCCTATCCCACCCCTCTAGGTGGTCACAAAGCACCAAGCTGATCTCTCTGTGTTATGCGGCTGCTTCCCACTAGCTATCTGTTTTATATTTGGTAGTGTATATATGTCCATGCCACTCTCTCACTTTCTCCCAGCTTACCCTTCCGCCTCCCTGTATCCTCAAGTCCATGCTCTAGTAGGTCTGTGTCTTTATTCCCGTCTTGCCCCTAGGTTCTTCATGACCACTTTTTTTTTTTTTTTAGATTCCATATATATAGCATAATGTTTTTTTTTTTTTTTTTTTTTTTGATAGGTATACCTGGATTTAATTCTCACTTCTACCGCTTGGTAGCTGGATAGCCTTAGGCAAGTTTCATACCTCCCTGAAATTCACTTAATTCAGTCTGTAAAATGGCATAATAACTTATTATAGCATCCTTTTAGGAATTTTAAATCAGTTCTTGAAATAAAAGTACACAATATATAGACAAGTATGGATTCCTCAATAGGTGTTTGACCTTTCATTTCTCCAGTATCCCACCCGCATCAAATAAAGAAAAATACTTTTTAAAATTTACGAATATTTCATTGTTGTAAAGTTAAAGCCATAAAAATAATCAAATGGCCTACTATCATACCGTTAGAAGAAAAAAAAAAAAAGGTGTTCATGAGAGTTCCATATTAGAATACAAGTTTTCCTTAGGCACCTGTTTATGTATGCTATTCTGCTCTTTACAATAAATAATTAAATTTAAAAGACTTAATTCCTCACTTTTAAGACCTTATTAGTTTACAAATTACATATTGACCTATGCTAAATTTTATACCGACCCATGCTAATGAATTCAGTACAGAAAACAAAAAACACTGCACTCAAGCAAACTACATATATATATATATATATATATATATAACTTATATGAGAATTGCTACTCCAGCTTTCTTTTGGTTTCCATTTGCATGAAATACCTTTTTCCATCCCCTTACTTTCAGTCTGTATGTGTCTCTAGGTCTGAAGTGGGTCTCTTGTAGACAGCAAATATATGGGTCTTGTTTTTGTATCCATTCAGCCAATCTGTGTCTTTTGGTGGGAGCTTTTAGTCCATTTACATTTAAGGTAATTATCGATATGTGTGTTCCCATTCCCATTTTCTTAATTGTTTTGGGTTTGTTATTGTAGGTCTTTTCCTTCTTTTGTGTTTCTTGCCTAGAGAAGTTCCTTTAGCAGTTGTTGTAGAGCTGGTTTGGTGGTGCTGAAGTCTCTCAGCTTTTGCTTGTCTGTAAAGGTTTTAATTTCTCCATCAAATCTGAATGAGATCCTTGCTGGGTAGAGTAATCTTGGTTGCAGGTTTTTCTCCTTCAACACTTTCAATATGTCCTGCCACTCCCTTCTGGCTTGCAGAGTTTCTGCTGAAAGATCAGCTGTTAACCTTATGGGGATTCCCTTGTGTGTTATTTGTTGTTTTTCCCTTGCTGCTTTTAATATGCTTTCTTTGTATTTAATTTTTGACAGTTTGATTAATATGTGTCTTGGCGTATTTCTCCTTGGATTTATCCTGTATGGGACTCTCTGTGCTTCCTGGACTTGATTAACTATTTCCTTTCCCATATTAGGGAAGTTTTCAACTATAATCTCTTCAAATATTTTCTCAGTCCCTTTCTTTTTATCTTCTTCTTCTGGAACCCCTATAATTCGAATGTTGGTGCGTTTAATGTTGTCCCAGAGGTCTCTGAGACTGTCCTCAGTTCTTTTCATTCTTTTTTCTTTATTCTGCTCTGCAGTAGTTATTTCCACTATTTTATCTTCCAGGTCACTTATCCGTTCTTCTGCCTCAGTTATTCTGCTATTGATCCCATCTAGAGTACTTTTAATTTCATTTATTGTGTTGTTCATCGTTGCTCGTTTCATCTTTAGTTCTTCTAGGTCCTTGTTAACTGATTCTTGCATTTTGTCCATTCTATTGTCCATTCTATCTCCAAGATTTCGGATCAACCTTACTATCATTATTCTGAATTCTTTTTCTGGTAGACTGCCTATTTCCTCTTCATTTGTTAGGTCTGGTGGGTTTTTATCTTGCTCCTTCATCTGCTGTGTGTTTTTCTGTCTTTTCATTTTGCTTATCTTACTGTGTTTGTGGTCTCCTTTTTTGCAGGCTGAAGGTTCGTAGTTCCTGTTGTTTTTTGTGTCTGTCCCCAGTGGCTAAGGTTGGTTCAGTGGGTTGTGTCGGCTTCCTGGTGGAGGGTACTAGTGCCTGTGTTCTGGTGGATGAGGCTGGATCTTGTCTTTCTGGTGGGCAGGTCCACGTCTGGTGGTGTGTTTTGGGGTGTCTGTAGACTTATTATGATTTTGGGCAGCCTCTCTGCTAATGGGTGGGGTTGTGTTCCTGTCTTGCTAGTTGTTTGGCATAGGATGTCCAGCACTGTAGCTTGCTGGTCGTTGAGTGAAGCTGGGTGCTGGCGTTGAGATGGAGATCTCTCGGAGATTTTTGCTGTTTGATATTATGTGCAGCTGGGAGGTCTCTTGTGGACCAGTGTCCTGAAGTTGGCTCTCCCACCTCAGAGGCACAGCACTGACTCCTGGCTGCAGCACCAAGAGCCTTTCATCCACAGGGCTCCTTAATTTGGGATGATTCGTTGACTATTCAGGTATTCCACAGATGCAGGGTATATCAAGTTGATTGTGGAGCTTTAATCCGCTGCTTCTGAGGCTGCTGGGAGAGATTTCCCTTTCTCTTCTTCGTTCTCACAGCTCCCAGGGGCTCAGCTTTGGATTTGGCCCCGCCTGTGCGTGTAGGTCGCTGGAGGGCGTCTGTTCTTTGCTCAGACAGGACGGGGTTAAAGGAGCCGCTGATTCGGAGGCTCTGGCTCACTCAGGCCGGCGGGTAGGGAGGGTCACGGAGTGTGGGGCGGGCCTGCAGCGGCAGAGGCCGGCGTGACGTCGCAGCCTGAGGCGCGCCGTGCGTTCTCCCGGGGGAGTTGTCCCTGGATCCCGGGACCCTGGCAGTGGCAGGCTGCACAGGCTTCCCGGAAGGGCGTGTGGCTAGTGACCTGTGTTCGCACACAGGCCTCCTGGTGGCGGCAGCAGCGGCCTTAGCGTCTCATGTCTGTCTCTGGGCTCCGCACTTTTAGCCGCGGCTCGCGCCCGTCCCTGGAGCTCTCTCAAGCAGCGTTCTTAATCCCCTCTCCTCGTGCACCAGGAAACAAAGAGGGACGTAAAAGTCTCTTGCCTCTTCGGCAGGTCCAGACTTTTCCCCGGACTCTCTCCCGGCTAGCCGCGGTGCACTAACGCCCTGCAGGCTGTGTTCACGCAGCCAACCTCAGTCCTCTCCCGGCGCTCCGACAAAAGCCGGAGCCTCAGCTCCCAGTCCCGCCCGCCCCGGCGGGCGAGCAGACAAGCCTCTCGGCTGGTGAGTTCCGGTCGGCCCGATCCTCTGCGCTGGGATCTGTCCGCTTTGCCCTCCGCACCCCTGTTGCTGTGCTCTCCTCCGCGGCTCCCAAGCTCCCCCACTCCGCCTCCCGAAGTCTCTACCCGCGAAGGGGCTTCCTAGTGTGTGGACACTTTTCCTCCTTCACAGCTCTCTCCCGCTGGTGCAGGACCCGTCCCTATCCTTTTGTCTCTGTTTAGTTTTTTCTTTTGCCCTAACCAGGTACGTGGGGGGTTCCTTGCCTTTTGGGAGGTCTGAGGTCTTCTGCCAGCGTTCAGTAGGTGCTCCGTAGGAGTTGTTCCACGCGTAGATGTATTTCTGGTGTATCTCTGTTTGTTCTTTTGATATTGAGCTGCATGAGTTGCTTGTATGTTTTGGAGATTAATCCTTTGTCAGTTGCTTCATTTGCAAATATTTTCTCCCATTCTGAGGGTTTAATTTTTGTCTTGTTTATGGTTTCCTTTGCTGTGCAAAAGCTTTTAAGTTTCATTAGGTCCCATTTGTTTATTTTTGTTTTTATTTCCATTTCTCTAGGACGTGGGTCAAAAAGGATCTTGCTGTGATTTAGGTCATAGAGTGTTCTGTCTATGTTTTCCTCTAATAGTTTGATGGTGTCTGGCCTTACATTTAGGTCTTTAATCCATTTTGAGTTTATTTTTGTGTTTCTGTTAGGGAGTGTTCTAATTTCATTCTTTTACATGTAGCTGTCCAGTTTTCCCAGCACCACTTATTGAAGAGGCTGTCTTTTCTCCATTGTATATTCTTGCCTACTTTATCAAAAATAAGGTGACCATATGTGCGTGGGTTTATCTCTGAGCTTTCTATCCTGTTCCACTGATGTATATTTCTCTTTTTGTGCCAGTACCATACTGTCTTGATTACTGTATCTTTGTAGTATAGTCTGAAGTCAGGGAACCTGATTCCTCCAGCTCTGTTTTTCTTTCTCAAGATTGCTTTGGCTATCAGGGTCTTTTGTGTTTCCATACAAATTGTGAAATTTTTTTTCTAGTTCTGTGAAAAATGCCATTGGTAATTTGATAGGGATTGCATTGAATCTGTAGATTGCTTTAGGTAGTATAGTCATTTTCACAATGTTGATTCTTCCAATCCAAGAACATGGTATTATCTCTCCGTCTGTTTGTAACATCTTTAATTTCCTTCATCAGTGTCTTATAGTTTTCTGCATACAGGTCTTTTGTCTCCTTAGG
>NW_020837956.1:192806-211062 GCF_003676395.1 Aethalodelphis obliquidens
CCTAAGGAGACAAAAGACCTGTATGCAGAAAACTATAAGACACTGATGAAGGAAATTAAAGATGTTACAAACAGACGGAGAGATAATACCATGTTCTTGGATTGGAAGAATCAACATTGTGAAAATGACTATACTACCTAAAGCAATCTACAGATTCAATGCAATCCCTATCAAATTACCAATGGCATTTTTCACAGAACTAGAAAAAAAATTTCACAATTTGTATGGAAACACAAAAGACCCTGATAGCCAAAGCAATCTTGAGAAAGAAAAACAGAGCTGGAGGAATCAGGTTCCCTGACTTCAGACTATACTACAAAGATACAGTAATCAAGACAGTATGGTACTGGCACAAAAAGAGAAATATACATCAGTGGAACAGGATAGAAAGCTCAGAGATAAACCCACGCACATATGGTCACCTTATTTTTGATAAAGTAGGCAAGAATATACAATGGAGAAAAGACAGCCTCTTCAATAAGTGGTGCTGGGAAAACTGGACAGCTACATGTAAAAGAATGAAATTAGAACACTCCCTAACAGAAACACAAAAATAAACTCAAAATGGATTAAAGACCTAAATGTAAGGCCAGACAGCATCAAACTATTAGAGGAAAACATAGACAGAACACTCTATGACCTAAATCACAACAAGATCCTTTTTGACCCACGTCCTAGAGAAATGGAAATAAAAACAAAAATAAACAAATGGGACCTAATGAAACTTAAAAGCTTTTGCACAGCAAAGGAAACCATAAACAAGACAAAAATTAAACCCTCAGAATGGGAGAAAATATTTGCAAATGAAGCAACTGACAAAGGATTTATCTTCAAAATTTACAAGCAGCTCATGCAGCTCAATATCAAAAAAAACAGAGTACCCAATCCAAAGTGGGCAGAAGACCTAAATAGACATTTCTCCAAAGAAGATATACAGATTGCCAACAAACACATGAAAGGATGCTGAATATCACTAATCACTAGAGAAATGCAAATCAAAACTAAAATGAGGTATCCCCTCACACCAGTCAGAATGGCCATCATCAAAAAATGTACAAACAATAGATGCTGGAGAGGGTGTGGAGAAAAGGGAACCGTCTTGCCCTGTTGGTGGGAATGTAAATTGATAGGGTCACTATGGAGAACAGTTTGGAGTTTTCTTACAATCTAAAATAGAACTACCATATGAGCCAGCAATTCCACTACCTGGCATATATCCTGAGAAAACCATAATTGAAAGAGTCATGTACCACAATGTTCATTGCAGCTTTATTTACCATTGCCAGAACATGGAATCAACCTTAGCGTCCATTGTCAGATGAATGGATAAAGATGTGGCACACATATATACAATGGAATATTACACAGCCATAAAAAAGAAACAGAATTGTTTATTTGTAGTGAGTGGATGGATCTGGAATCTGTCATACAGAGTGAAGTAAGTCAGAAAGAGGAAAACAAATACCATATGCTAACACATATATATGGAATCTAAAGAAACAAGAAAATGGTTCTGAAACGTAGAGGTAGGATAGCAATAAAGACATAGAGAATGGACTTGAGGACACAGGGACGGGGAAGGGTAAGCTGGACGAAGTGAGAGAGTAGCATGAGCATATATACACTACCAAATGTAAAATAGCTAGTGGGAAGCAACTGCATAGCACAGGGAGAGCAGCTTGGTGCTTTGTGACCACCTACACGGGTGGGATAGGGAGGATGGGAGTGAGACGCAAGAGGGAGGAGATATGGGATATATGTATATGTCAAGCTGATTCACTTTGTTATAAAGCAGAAACTAACACATTATTGTAAAGCAATTATACTCCAATAAAGATGTTTAAAAAAAAAGTTGCAGTTTAAGGCCAGAATGTAATAACTGTAATAGTTACATAACTGTTGAGTTACATAGTTCACTGAGATTGGTTATGTTGCTTGACTTCATTCATTAATTTATATAAGAAACATATATTGTGCACCTTTAACATAAAAGGTACTGTGAAGGCTTCTTAAGATGTAATATTTAGAATATATTAAAGTTACTCCATCTTTAAAAAAAAAAAAAAAGAAAAGGATAAGTGGAAATAAGCCTGGCAATTTAGAGGCACAATATTCTAGTGTAGGAAATATTCAGTCTAAAGGTAGAAGTCAAAAGGAGAGGGTGGTACATGCTGGGAGTGACAGGTAGTTTATTTTAAACATAGCTTAGGGTAAATGTGGGAATTGATATGACATAAACCTGGAGAGATGGTTGAAGGCTACATCATGAGGACTCCTTATTCTGTGCTGAACAATTCAATTCCTATTCCCAAACTATGCTAAGTATTAGGGAATTTTAGGTAGGAAAGGATCTGATTAGATTTGGATTTTGGAGCAATCATTGGTAGCAGTTTTTGAGGATGATCTTTAAAAATGTTATTTATCTCTGCTATGGACTGAATTGTGTGTGTTTCCCCCAAATTTATATGTTGAAGCTCTAACTCCCAATGTGATAGTATTTGAAGATGGGGTCTTTGGGAGATAAGTAGGGTTAGATAAGATTATGAGGGTGGGGCCTTCTTGATGGGATTAGTGCCCTTACAAGAAGCCACACCAGAGAGCTTGCTGTCTCTTTGCCACATGAGGACACAGCAAGAAGGCAACCATCTTCAAGCCAGAAAGAGAGTCCTCCTCAGGAACTGAATTGGCCAGCACCTTGATCTTGGACTTCCCAGCCTCCAGAATTGTGAGAAAGTAAATTTCTATTCTCTAAACCAGCCAGCATATGGTATTTTGTTATGACATTCTGTGCAGAATAATACAATCTATTTTATGTATTTGGGTAATTGTGAAATTAGGAACAGGAAGGATATTACAATAATTCAAGTAAGTAATAGTCATTTGGCTTAGTCTGTTTTGAAAAATATTTGACTGTGGAACTATTCATGTTAAACTTAAAAAATCTAGTTTTGAGACATTATTGTTAGAACATCACTTCTATGATAAGTCTTATGAGAGATCTTTCTTAAACATCTCAACATACTACCTTTTATTAAAGTAATCCACTCATGCCTTTAAAAAAAAAAACCATAATGTGACTGGTATTCATGTGTTATCCTTCGGGAATAACTGTGTAATGCTCCCTGGTTTGGCATGATGCCATCATGATCATCATCAGTATCATCATCACATCTAACATTCCTGTGTGAATATTTTGCTTTAAATATTACAGACATTACATTTGTAGTGATGAGTAGATACTGTTATTCCGATTTTATAGATATGAAAACTCAAGGTCAGAAGGTTTAAAATAATTTCCCTTTGGTATCTACCTCATTTGCCTTTCCAACAGGCTCTAGAATTCTGTACTACTGGAAAATTTGAAGAATATTCACAAGCTGAAATTTCATAGAATTCAATAACAAGTCTTTAAATCCAAGAAATTAATCAGGCGAGTGTGGCAGGACAGAGGAGGTGATGGTGTTAGGAGCACTTCAAGTCCAGAAGGTAAAGGTTTTTAAATTGACTAAGTTCATTGTGAACCAAAAAGTGTGGCGAGTCTGTTAAAGAGTTAATGGGACTTTAACTTTACATAGACCATGATGTTGTCTTCCTGATCAGAGCCCTTGTGGAGGCTGCATCCAGTTCTGGGTAAGGACATATGCAAGAACAATGTTGCCAAGTGTGAGACAGCTAGACAGGGAGAAGAGGAACGTTGGAATGGTGAAGGTTCTGGGAATCATGTTGTGTGTAGAATGTTTGAGGAAACTGGAGCTTGTCAATCGAGGAAAAGGACAAATTCAAGAGATGGCAAGAGGCAAAAGCAGGGAGTTCTCTTCAAACATCTGAAACACGTCTATATGTCAAAGTGTTTAGATATCCTCAGAGCAGCCATAGGAGGCTGAACTAGGGCCACTGGTGGAAATTTCAAGAAGAAAAATTTGACTTAATCAGCAGTGTAATTATAAACAATTAAAGCTCTTCTAAAAGGGTTTTTGAGTAGAGTAATATGCTTTCACCAGAAATGCTTATTTACGATTAAATCAGTATCTCTCAAACTTACTCCATGAAAAGAATAACCGAGGCTTCCTAACAAAAATACAGACTTCTTTTTTTCTTAATTTTTGAATTTTATTTTATTTATTTTTTTATACAGCAGGTTCTTATTAGTCATCAATTTTATACACATCAGTGTATACATGTCAATCCCAACGGCCCAATTCAGCACACAACCATCCCCAACCCCCTGTGGCTATCCCCTCTTGGTGTCCATACGTTTGTTCCGTACATCTGTGTCTCAACTTCAGCCCTGCAAACCGGTTCATCTGTACCATTTTTCTAGGTTCCACTTACATGCGTTAATATATGATATTTGTTTTTCACTTTCTGACATACTTTACTCTGTATGACAGTCTCTAAATCCATCCACGTCTCAACAAATGACTCAATTTTGTTCCTTTTTATGGCTGAGTAATATTCCATTGTATATATGTACCACTTCTTTATCCATTCATCTGTCAATGGGCATTTAGGTTGCTTCCATGACCTGGCTGTTGTAAATAGTGTTGCAGTGAACATTGGGGTGCATGTGTCTTTTTGAATTATGGATTTCTTTGGGTATATGCCCAGTAGTGGGATTGCTGGGTCATATGGTAATTGTAGTTTTAGATTTTTAAGGAACGTCCATACTGTTTTCCATAGTGGCTGTATCAATTTACATTCCCACCAACGGTGCAAGAGGGTTCCCTTTACTCCACACCCTCTCCAGCATTTGTTGTTTGTAGATTTTCTGATGATGTCCATTCTAACTGGTGTGAGTTGATACCTCATTGTAGTTTTGATTTGCATTTCTCTAATAATTAGTGATGTTGAGCAGCTCTTCATGTGCTTCTTGGCCATCTTTATGTCTTCTTTGGAGAAATTTCTATTTAGGGCTTCAGCCCATTTTTGGATTGGGTTGTTTGTTTCTTTAATATTGAGCTGCATGAGCTGTTTATATATTTTGGAGATTAATCCTTTGTCCGTTGATTTGTTTGCAAATATTTTCGCCCATTCTGAGGGTTGTCTTTTCGTTTTGCTTATGGTTTCCTTTGCTGGGCAAAAGCTTTTAAGTTTCATTAGGTCCCACTTGTTTATTTTGTTTTTATTTCCATTACTCTAGGAGGTGAATCAAAAAAGATCTTGCTGTGATTTATGTCAAAGATTGTTCTTCCTATGTTTCCTCTAATAGTTTTATAGTGTCCAGTCTTACATTTAGCTCTTGAATCCATTTTGAGTTTATTTTTGTGTATGGGTTAGGGAGTGTTCTAATTTCATTCTTTTACATGTAACAGTCCAGTTTTCCCAGCACCACTTATTGAAGACACTGTCTTTTCTCCATTGTATTTCCTTGCCTCCTTCATCATAGACTAGTTCACAATAGGTGTGTGGGTTTATCTCTGGATTTTCTATCTTGTTCCATTGATGTATGTTTCTGTTTTTGTGCCAGTACCATATTGTCTTGATTACTGAAGCTTTGTAGTATAGTCTGAAGCCAGGGAGTCTGAATCTTCCAGCTCCGTTTTTGTCCCTCAAGACTGCTTTGGCTCTTCAGGGTCTTTTGTGCCTCCATACAAATTTTAAGATTATTTGTTCTAGTTCCATAAAAAATGCCATTGGTAATTTGATAGGGATTGCATTGAATCTGTAGATTGCTTTGTGTACTATAAGTCATTTTCACAATATTGATTCTTACAATCCAAGAACATGGTATTTCTCTCCGTCTGTTGGTATCATCTTTAATTTCTTTGATCAGTGTCTTATAGTTTTCTGCATACAGGGCTTTTGTCTCCCTAGGTAGGTTTATTCCTAGGTATTTTAATCTTTTGTTGCAATGGTAAATGGGAGTATTTCCTTAATTTCTCTTTCAGATTTTTCATCATTAGTGTATAGGAATACAAGACATTTCTGTGCATTAATTTAGTATCCTGCAACTTTACCAAGTTCATTGATTAGCTCAAGTAGTTTTCTGGTGGCATTTTTAGGATTCTCTATGTATAGTATCATGTCATCTGCAAACAGTGACAGTTTTACTTTTTCTTTTCCAATTTGTATTCATTTTATTTCTTTTTCTTCTTTAATTTCCATAGCTAGGACTTCCAAAACTATGCTGAATAATAGTGGTGAGAGTGGACAACCCTGTCCTGTTCCTGATCTTAGAGGAAATACTTTCAGTTTTTCACCATTGAGAATGATGTTTGCTGTGGGTTTTTCGTATATGGCCTTTATTATGTTGAGGTAAGTTCCCTCTATGCCCAGTTTCTGGAGAGTTTTTATCATTGTGTTGAATTTTGTCAAAACCTTTTTCTGCATCTATTGAGATGATCATATGGTTTTTATTCTTCAATTTGTTAATATGGTGTAGCATATTGATTAATTTGCATATATTGAATAATCCTTGCATCCCTGGGATAAATCCCACTTGATCATGGTGTATGATCCTTTTAATGTGCTGTTGGAGTCTGTTTGCTAGTATTTTGTTGAGAATTTTTGCATCTATAGTCATCAGTGATATTGCTCTGTAATTTTCTTTTCTTGTAGTATCTCTGCCTGGTTTTGATATCAGGGTGATGGTGGCCTCATAGAATGAGTTTGCGAGTGTTCCTTCCTCTGCGGTTATTGGGAAGAGTTTGAGAAGGATGGGTGTTAGCTCTTGTCTAAATGTTTGATAGAATTCACCTGTGAAGCAATCTAGTCCTGGACTTTTGTTTGTTGGAAGATTTTAAATCACAGTTTCAATTTCATTACTTGTGATTGGTCTGTTCATGTTCTCTATTTCTTCCTGGTTCAGTCTTGGAAGGTTATACCTTTTTAAGAATTTGTCCATATCTTCCAGGTTGTCCATTTTATTGACATAGAGTTGCTTTTAGTAGTCTCTTAGGATGCTTTGTATTTCTGCAGTGTCTGTTGTAACTTCTCCTTTTTCGTTTCTAATTTTATTGATTTGAGTCCTCTCTCTCATTTTCTTGATGAGTCTGGCTAAAGGTTTCTCAATTATTTTTATCTTCTCAAAGAACCAGCTTTTAGTTTTAGTTATCTTTGCTATTTTCTTTCTATTTCATTTATTTCTGCTCTGAGCCTTATGATGTCTTTCCTTCTGCTAACTTTGGGTTTTGTTTGTTCTTCTTTCTTTAGTTCCTTTAGGTGTAACGTTAGATTGTTTACTTGAGATTTTTCTTGTTTCTTGAGGTAGGCTTGTATAGCTATAAACTTCCCTCTTAGAACTGCTTTTGCTGCATCCCATAGGTTTTGGATTATCATGTTTTCATTGTCATTTGTCTCTACGTATTTTCTGATTTCCTCTTTGATTTCTTCAGTGATCTCTTGGTTATTTAGTAACGTATTATTTAGCCTCCACGTGTTTGTGTTTTTTACGTTTTTTTCCCTGTAACTGATATCTAATCTCATAGCATTGTGGTCAGAAAACAGGCTTGATATGATTTCAGTTTTCTCAAATTTACTGAGGCTTGATTTGTGACCCAAGATGTGATCTATCCTGGAGAATGTTCTGTGAGCACTTGAGACGAAAGTGTAATCTGCTGTTTTGGGATGAAATGCCCTAAAAATATCAATTAATCTATCTGGTCTGTTGTGTCATTTAAAGCTTCTGTTTTCTTATTTATTTTCATTTTGGATGATCTGTCCATTGGTGTAAGTGAGATGTTAAAGTCCCCCACTATTATTGTGTTACTGTCAATTTCCTCTTTTAGAGCTGTTAGTAGTTGCCTTATGTATTGAGGTGCTCCTATGGTGGGTGCATATATATTTATAATTGTTATATCTTCTTCTTGGATTGATTCCTTGATCATTATGTAGTGTCCTTCCTTGTCTCTTGTAATATTCTTTATTTTAAAGTCTATTTTATCTGATATGAGTATTGCTGCTCCAGCTTTCTTTTCATTTCCATTTGCATGGAGTATCTTTTTCCATCCCCTCACTTTCAGTTTGCATGTGTCCCTAGGTTGAAGTGGGTCTCTTGTGGACAGCATATATATGGGTCTTTTTTTTGTATCCATTCAGGAAGCCTGGGTCTTTTGGTTGGAGCATTTAATCCATTCACGTTTAAGATTATTATAAATATGTATGTCCTTATGACCATTTTGTTAATTGTTATGGGTTTGTTTTTGTAGGTTCTTTTCTTCTCTTGTGTTTCCCACTTAGAGAAGTCCCTTTAGCATTTGTTGTAGAGCTTGTTTGGTGGTGCTGAATTCTCTTAGCTTTTGCTTGTCTGTAAAGCTTTTGATTTCTCCGTCGAATCTGAATGAGATCCTTGCTGGCTAGAGTAATCTTGGTTGTAGGTTCTTCCCTTTCATCACTTTAAGTATATCATGCCACTCCCTTCTGGCTTGTAGAGTTTCTACTGAGAAATCAGCTGTTAACCTTATGGGAGTTCTCTTGTATGTTATTTGTCATTTTTCCCTTGCTGCTTTCAATAATTTTTCTTTGTCTTTAATTTCTGCCAATTTGATTACTATGCATCTCAGTGTGTTTCTCTTGGGTTTATCCTGTATGGGACACGCTGTGCTTCCTGGACTTGGGTGGCTATTTCCTGTCTCATGTTACGGAAGTTTTCGACTGTTATCTCTTCAAATATTTCCTCAGGTCTTTTCTCTCTTTCTTCTCCTTCTTGGACCCCTACAATGCGAATGTTGTTGCGTTTAATGTTGTCCCAGAGGTCTCTTAGGCTGTCTTCATTTCCTTTCACTCTTTTTTCTTTATTCTGTTCCACAGCTGTGAATTTCACCATTCTGTCTTCCAGGTCACTTATCCGTTCTTCTGCCTCAGTTATTCTGCTATTGATTACTTCTAGTTTAGTTTTCATTTCAGTTATTGTATTGTTCATCTCTGTTTGTTTGTTCTTTAATTCTTCTAGGTCTTTCTTATACATTTCTTGCATCTTCTCCATCTTTGCCTCCATTCTTTTTCCGAGGTCCTGGATCATCTTCACTATCATTATTCTGAATTCTTTTTCTGGACGGTTGCGTATCTCCACTTCATTTAGTTGTTTTTCTGGGTTTTTATCTTGTTCCTTCATCTGGTACATAGCCCTCTGCCTTTTCATCTTGTCTATCTTTCTGTGAATGTGGTTTTTGTTCCACAGGGTGCAGGATTGTAGTTCTTCTTGCTTTTGCTGTTTGACCTTTGGTGCAAAATACAGACGTCTTGACTCTCTCCTGGAGTTCTGATTCAAGAGGTCAGGGAAAAGGCATGTAATTTTTAGCCAGCATATCATGAAATTTTAATGAGCAAGAACGTTTGGGAAAGCCTTCGCTGTTCATCTGCCAAGGCTGTAGTAGGAAGGTTCTTGATTTTGATGGGAGAATTGTTTCTATGATGCTGAAAATTCATGTTAAATTTCTGGTAGAATCTCAAAAGACTTAGTGATTGACTGTTATTGTGATTGTTGTAGTAACATTTTATGAAATACTTATCAAGTTGATACATAATATACACACCAGCATGGAGAAGGTATTTTATCTTAAGATGTGAAAATATTTTTAGAAAGCTTAGGAATAATTTAATGATCAGTATTCAGGCTTTTTAAAGATGTACATATTTTCATACTCTAAGATGAGATTTTTCTGTATGTCATTCCATGAAAATAAAGGTATATCTTGCTAGTTAATATGATGGATACCTTTTTAAATGCCATTCCAAGGTTGAAAAAATACTAGTCTGCAAAGTATAAACTATTAAAGTTTGAGCAATTTATGAATCCACAATTCAGGATATATATTTTTGTATGATTCAGAAAAAATTAACCTCTGACATTTCAGACTGTGGAAGTGATGGCTGTTAGCAGAAACATCCACTTTTAAATTATTATTTTACAAGCTAAGTTACAGTAACCATCTAGGGATCTTTGTGCTTCTGACTTTTTGTCAATTTTATTTCTGTTTTAACTGAGTCAAATCTAGGGTAGTGTCAGAAATTTGATTTTGCAAAATGAAGGAAAATATGTTGAACTAAAGTAAACTAAGGAAACATTCAGAAATCCTTTCTAGTTATCAGGAGCAAAACCAATTTATCAGCATACACTGTCATTTTCTTTTACTTCTAGAGGGGAGAAAATGGAAATTTAGACACAGGAAAACTTGCCAGCATTTATTGTGGAGGAAGTATAAGAATCAGGAGGGTTTATATGCTGCCCACTACGTAGAACAATAAAGCTTGTAATGTAGAGGGCTTCCAAGCAGCTTGGAAAGATGGGAGTGTGAAAGAAAGAATCTGACCAAAGGGTTTTTGATTTCCAAGAAGAGCATGACTTTTGGGCAAACACATAATGCTATTTCTGTAGTTTTAAAATTTGTCCACGAATTCTTTGATTCTCTTCATTCAGGAGGCAGAGCGTTATTCACTTCCCCCTGAGTGTGGTCTTGCCTTAGCTCCTTGAGGAAGTGACAGTTTGCAACATCAGAGACTAGGTAACCAAAAGCCTCTGTAGATTCTGTCTTGGTTGTTCTGACTTGCTCTCTCTGGAATCTCTTAGGCTGTGAGGAAACTCAGGTAGCCTATGCAGGGGTCCATGTGTCAAACAACTGAAGTCTCCCACTGATGGCCAGTGAGGAACCGAGGCCTCCTAAGAACTTGGAAGTGAATCTTCCTCAGTCAATTATCTAGCTGCAACCTCATGAAAGATCTTGAGCCAGAATCAACCAGCTAAATGCTTTCAAGATTTCTGACCGAGAGAAACATCAGGATAATAAATGTGTGTTGTTTTAGATACTGACTTTTGAGGTAAAAGTTGTTACTCAGCAATAGGTAACTAATACAGTCATTGACCTCCACGTTTGTTTTTTCTACAGTTGAGTTAGGAGTCTTTTGGGCCCTACTCTTCTGCCAACTTAGTTACTGCATCTTTTAAAAATAAATGTTTCGGTTTTGCATATGGTTCAAGAAATATCTTAGAAGAGCCTTGAGACCAGTTTGTATCCCTTCTAGCTAAATCTTGTCTCTGTTATAAAGATGAAGTGTGGTGGTTATTTTTTAAGGTGCTTTAACTGAAAGCACCCTAACTGATACATTCTAAATGATCTCACTTTATCTTACCTTTACATAATCTCAGATACTTACATATTATCTTTTTAGAGATTGTTAGAAAGAGATCATGGGAGATTCTTATGTAAATGACCTTCCTTCCCTTAGTGCTGGGAGAATCCTTTTGCTCTACTTAAATATAATATTCTTGGAAAGAATTCCACAAAAATGATCTTTGTTCTTCTCAGTGTATCATATCAAGGATCACATCCATATGTCTCATTGTTGGTGACGCTAACTTTGATCACTTAGTTGAGGTTGTATGTTCCAGGTTTTGCTAATATAAAGTTATTATTTTTCACCTTGTAATTTAATAAGTATTTTGAGACTAGGCAGATATCCTATTTCAGATCATATGTTTGCTCATTAATTTTATCTTAGGATAATTATTACCGTGCTGTTTGGTAAATGTTGATTTTCTATTTCTATCACTGTTTCTACATTTAATAATTAGAATTCTGCTATAAGAAAGGGCATTCCCTTCCTCTCTTTAGCTTATTTATTCAATTATTTATTTAGAATTATTTGGTACTATTTTTGTAACTTTCTTGCAAATATAAAACTTTCAAAATAAAAAGTTAGAAAATTTAAATATCTTATAAATCTCAACGTTCAATTGTGGAAGGCATAGAGGGGTCTGGTAACTTTAATGTAGTGTCGGGCTATTTGTAAATTTAGATGTTTCCAAATAATATGTACATCACCAAAATGGCATTGACAGAGAATTGTCAAAATCACCATTGACTTCACCAATTATAATATGATGTCTATTAGAGCAGCGATCCCCAACTTTTTGGCAGCAGGGACCAGTTTTGTGGAAAGCAATTTTTCCATGGACCTGGGGGGTGGAGGTTTTGGGATGATTCAAGCGCATTACATTTATTGTGCACTTTATTTCTATTATTATTACATTGTAATATATAATGAAATAATTGTACAACTCACCATAATGCAGAATCAGTGGGAGCCCTGAGCTTGTTTTCCTGCATCTAGACGGTCCCACCTAGGGGTGACAGGAGACAGTGACACCTGAAGTGTGTTGCTTATGTCCAGTCTACTCCATAATCTCGTTTTGGTTGCTGTCACTGCAGAAAACCCTGCTTCACAAAGATAGGATGCTGGAAATGGAAGCAGGCTTTTCATTGCTTTTGTGGCAATCTCAGGATATCCCTCCTTGTCTTTAATCCAGAGTGTATGGAAATTTGAAGTTGCCTCAAACATACTTTTAAGGGCACCGTCACGTGCAATCTCAAGCAGTTGATCCTCTTCTAGCACGGACAAAGTTGATTCGCCTGGCTTATTCACAAATGGGTCACAAATCTACTCCTTCCTGGTTTGGGGGTCTTTTGTGGTTGGGAAGTAATGCTCAAACTCGTTTGAAAGCTGAGATAGGTGATCATACACCAGCTGGGAGAAAGAAGGCCCTGGCTCAGTCTCTTTCAAAATCTCTGCTAATGTTTGAAATGTCAAAAATCCCAATGTTCACCCATCACCCCCATAATTCCAGTTTGGCTTTGAGTGCAGCCACTTTATCTGCTGACTTGAACACAGTTGTAGTTCTTCCCTGAAGTGACACATTGTGTACGTTGAGTAGGTTGAATGTGTCACACAAGTAATAAGCAAGTTTTCAACCCATTCTGTGTCACTGAAATGTGCTGCCAGTGATGACTGTTTTTCTAAAAGAAATCTCTGGAGCAGCTCTCATAACTCAAAAACTCTGGCCAGGGGCTTCCCTGGTGGCGCAGTGGTTGAGAGTCTGCCTGCCAATGCAGGGGACACAGGTTCGTGCCCCAGTCCGGGAGGATCCCACATGCCGTGGAGTGGCTGGGCCCGTGAGCCATGGCTGCTGAGCCTGCGCGTCCGGAGTCTGTGCTCCGCAACGGGAGAGGCCACAACAGTGAGAGGCCCGCGTACCGGAAAAAAAAAAAAACAACTCTGGCCAGTTATCTACCTTTAGAAAGCCATCTCACTTCTGTGTCTGAGAGAAGATGCGTGTGTTCTGCGTCCACCTCCTCACAGAGCTGTGTGAACAGACGTGAGTTAAGGGCATGTACTTTAGTGGTTGATAATTTTAATCACATCCTGCAAAACGTTGTTAAGCTCAGGTGACATATTTTGGCTAGCCGGCATTGCTCTGTGGATGACACAGTGCGTAGACTCACATTCAGAAACGACCTCTTTGACCCAAGTAGTGAAACCAGAAAGCCATCCACTCATGGCAGCCGCTCCATCCATGCATATACCAACACAAAATGACCAATTCAGTTTTCCTGTTATATAATCATTCAAAGACTTGAACAGTTCTGTAGCTGTGGTGCTGGTTGGCAACAAAAGTGCACAGAACATATCCTCATGCACATCCTCCTGAAAAATACATCACACCAAAACAAGCATTGTTGCCTTGTTGTCAACATTGGTAGACTTGTCAACCTGGATTGCATATCATGGTGACTCATTAATCCTCTCTAACAATTGTGCATTAATATCCTCTGCTTTTTTGCCAATTCATCTAGTTATGGTGCTAGCTGAAAAAGGAACACGTGCCATGTTTTGAACTGCAGTCTCTCCTAAAAGTACATGAAAAATGTTCTTAGCAGCAGAATTCTTCACCAATAGTAAAGAGCTTCTTAGCTTTAGCAATGCAGTTAGCCACTAAGAATGATGGTCTCAGTGCAAACAAATTTGATGAAGTGGTGGCCTTCAATAATTGCTTCTGTTCTTCATATTCCCTTTTTTTTCTTTTGAAAAACTCCAAAGGCTTGTCTTTGAATGCACGGTGCTTGGTCTCCATGTGGCGAAGCAGTTTTGAAAGTTTCATCGTTTCGTTGGATAGCTGGTCAGCACATATTATACAAAGTGGGCTTGGCGAATGTGGATCACCTGTTGCAATTAACCTGTAATTTAAGTAGGACTCTTGGTATTTTCTTTTAAATGCAGCTTCCTTTTTGTTGTCAGTCTTAGACTCTTCTGCTGTCTCATCATTGGTTCTTTCCCCCTTTTCAAAGAAGCTCTCCAGTGACATTTGTTTTTTACTCATTTTGGCTAGGGTTAGCATGTGGGCTTACCAAAACTGAGACAAGTGCAAAGTGCAGGAAAGAGGTGAGGACAGAAGTAGTAAATAAAATAATGGGCGGGCCATGCACAGACTAAAATAAGTGTCAGATTCTGACTTAAAGCCTACCACAAGATACAGCTGGACAATTGAATTACATCAACTCACTTGCCACTATAAAGCCTGCCACCAGATGTAGTTTAATTGTCACTTGCCACTCACTGATAGGGTTTTGATATGAGTCTGCAAGCAATTGATTTATTATGGTCTCTGTGCAGTCAAACCTCTCTGCTAATGATAATCTGTCTTTGCAGCCGCTCCCCAGCGCTAGCATCACCACCTCAGCTCCACCTCAGATCATCAGGCACTAGATTCTCATAAGGAGCACGCAACCTAGATCCCTCGCATGCACAGCTCACAGCAGGGCTCGTGCTCCTATGAGAATCTAATGCCACTGCTGATCTGACAGGAGGCGGAGCTCAGGTGGTAATGCAAGTGATGGGAGCAGCTGTAAATATAGATGAAGCTTTGCTTGCTTGCTCTCTGCTAACCTCCGGCTTTGTGGCCCAGTTCCAAACAGGCCATGGACTGGTACCAGTATGTGGCCTGGGGGGTTGGAGACCCCTGTATTAGAGGATAATCAATATATACAGAAATCTGAGACAAATACTATTATAGTACTCATCTCTTTCAATTATTGGAATTCATCGTAGTAAACTTCCTTTCAATGTGTACATCTCCAAATTCTAAATAATGAACAAATTTATTTTTAAAAAAGAAGCATATATTGAGGAGTCTTTCAGTTTATCCCAGTTTTTCCAGTGTAAGTATAACCACAAGGAATAGAGAAATGCAAAAATAAGATTTTTTTCATATATTAAAATCTTTAATCTCATATTTTAAATTCATATACTGTCAAGGAAACTAAATTTAATTGAACTTTACCATTCAACTGAATCTACTACAGATTTTTATACATACATTAGTATTTATTGACACTGATAGCATTTTCATCTATATTAGATTAATGGATTCTCAAAACAACTTTTGTGATAGGTACTATTTCCATTTTTTTCCTCTGGACTCTCTGATCCTACTTCTGTCATTAAATCTCTCTCTCTCTCTCTCTCTCTCTCTTTTTTTTGAATATTTATCTATTTGGCTGCACCGGGTCTTAATTGCAGCACATGGGATTTTTGATGCTGCATGTGGGATCTTTGTTGTGGCATGCGGGATCTTTAGTTGCAGCATGTGGGATCTTTAGTTGCAGCACACGAAGGGTTAGTTGTGGTATGTGTGATCTAGTTCCCTGACCAGGGATCAAACCCAGGCCCTGCTTTGGGAGCCCAGAGGCTTAGCCACTAAAACACCAGGTTAAGTCCAAGTATTATTTCTATATTGTAGATGAGAACATGGAAACAGAGAAGCTAATTATCGTTTCCATGTCTCCCAGTGAAAACTATAAGGATTCTGATTGTAAACCCCATGATTTTTCCTTTATATTGTAATTGTGTCTATATTTCTACAAAGAACCATGTTTAACCAAATTATTCCATATTTATTGAGATAGTAATAATTCTTATCTGGATTTTATCTTCTTTCTTTTTTTTTCTTTTTTTTAACACCTTTATTGGAGTATAATTGCTTTAAAATGTTGTATTAGTTTCTGCTGTATAACAAAGTGATCAGTTATACATATACATATATCTCCATATCCCCTACCTCTTGCGTCTCCATCCCAACCTCCCTATCTCACCCTCCCTATCAGCCCTGTAGGTGGTCACAAAGCACTGAGCTGATTTCCCTGTGCTATGTGGCTGCTTTCCACTAGCTATCTGTTTTACATTTGGTAGTGTATATATGTCAATGCCACTCTCTCACTTCATCCCAGCTTAAACTTCTCCCTCCACATGTCCTCAAGTCCATTCTCTACATCTGTGTCTTTATTCCTGTCCTGCCCCTACATTCTTCAGAACCTTTTTTTTCTTTTTTCTTTTTTTAGATTCCATATATCTGTGTTAGCATAAGGTACTTGTTTTTCTCCTTCTGACTGACTTAACTCTGTATGACAGACTCTAGGTCCATCAACTTCACTACAAATAATTCAATTTCATTTCTTTTTATGGTTGAGTAATATTCCATTGTATATATGTGTCACATCTTCTTTATCCATTCATCTGTTGATGGACACTTAGGTTGCTTCCATGTGCTGGCTATCGTAAATAGAGCTGCAATGAACATTGTGGTACATGACTCTGCTGGAATTATGGTTTTCTCAGGGTATATGCCCAGTAGTGGGATTGCTGGGTCATATGGCAGTTCTATTTTTAGGTTTTTAAGGCACCCCCTTACTGTTCTGCATAGTGGCTGTATAAATTTACATTCTCACCAACAGTTCAAGAGGCTTCCCTTTTCTCCACATCCTCACCAGCATTTATTGTTTGTAGATTTTTTTGATGATGGCCATTCTGACTGGTGTGAGATGATACCCCATTGAAGTTTTGATTTGCATTTCTCTAATAATTAGTGATTTTGAGCATCCTTTCATGTGTTTGTTGGCAATCTGTATATTGTCTTTGGAGAAATGTTTATTTAGGTTTTGCCCATTTTTGGATTGGGTAGTTTGCTTTTTTGATATTGAGCTGTATGAGCTGCTTGTATATTTTGGAAATTAATCCTTTGTCAGTTCTTCATTTGCAAATATTTTCTTCCAGTTCTGAGGGTTGTCTTTTTGTCTTGTTTATGGTTTCCTTTGCTGTGCAAAAGCTTTTAAATTTCATTAGGTCCCATTTGTTTGTTTTTGTTTTTATTTCCATTTCTCTAGGAGGTGGGTCAAAAAGGATCTTGCTGTGATTTATGTTATAGAGGGTTCTGCCTATGTATTGTTCTAAGAGTTTTATAGTGTCTGGCCTTACATTTAGGTCTTTCATCCATTTTGAGTTTATTTTTGGGTATGGTGTTAGGGAGTGTTCTAATTTCATTCTTTTACATGTAGCTGTCCAGTTTCCTCAGCATCACTTATTGAAGAGGCTGTCCTTTCTCCACTGTACATTCCTGCCTCCTTTATCAAAAATAAGGTGACCATATGTGCGTGGGTTTATCTCTGGGCCTTCTATCCTGTTCCATTGATCTATATTTCTGTTTTTGTGCCAGTAACATACTGTCTTGATTACTGTAGCTTTGTAGTGTATTCTGGGGTCAGGGAGCCTGATTCCTCAGCTCCGTTTTTCTTTCTCAAGATTGTTTTGGCTATTTGGCATCTTTTGTGTTTCCATACAAATTGTAAAATTTTTAGGAACAAAATATTTTAAAACCAATGATCTATAGCACTTTGTACACAGTTGCTGTCCAATAAATATATATTGACACTGATTAATGGCTTTATCTAGTGTCTGTCAGTGAATTGATGTGCAGTACCTTCAAGCATTAAAGTTATAGTGTCTTAGATATGAAGAGCTATTCATAGCATCCTGGCGAATGGCCTGGTGCCTCACTCTTTGTTCTGTATCTATTTGCATCACTATGTATTCCCTTTTTCTTCAAACTGTAGGAATCTGATAACACTATTCCATTCCCATGTATAGCCCAGCGAAACTTGTAGAGCTAGACATGAGCTCTAAATGAGCAAAGGCTTGAATCAGATCATTAAGCAGATGCTGGGCTCTGGGTCTGATAGAAATGGACATCTTGGGTTATAAATATTAATTGGACAACATAGCAGTCAGGCAACACTTCTAATTTTGAAAAATGTGCAACAACAGAGAGTGTTATAAGTACATGATAAATAAGCCACTCTGAAGACATCCTCTGAGAAAAAACCACTTGAAAATGCATAAACAGAGTTGTAACTTGTTACAGTAATTAGAGAAAAATACTCTGATTGATTTTCCAAAGTATTTTTAGGATAGACATCTTACTTTTACTTTTCTTTGTGATTCACTGGATTTAGAATGCTCATTCGGGAGTAATGTCAGTAAGAAATTAGAATAGGAAGTTCCAGCCCTTGTTCCCCACAGAAACACTGATTTAACAACAATATATGAGGCAAAATATTTTATGAGAAGTTCTGTATCCAGGTAAGAAGCTGCAGTGCTTTAGACAAACACACACACACACACACACACACACACACACACACACACACACACA
>NW_020837956.1:211072-357894 GCF_003676395.1 Aethalodelphis obliquidens
CACACACACACACACACACACACACACACACACACACACACACACACCTTACACTGAAATGGGTAAAAGGAGCAATTTTACCTTACCCCCATCAGCCTGTCCTCCAAGCCAGCACAGCTCAGTGATTTGGCCTGTGATTTTCCCCTCAAGGAGAAAGAGAAAGAGGAGTGTTTATCCAAAGTCCCTGGACTCTCAGTGCACTGCCTGAAAGACTTGTTTCTACCTCACCTCACCTGGAACACTGACAGAACTGGCATAGTTTTGGCAACTAAGAACAAAAGAAAGGTGTGATGGCTTGCTGCTGCCAGCACACTCTGCAAGTTTGTGAACACACAGAATCTGAGGCACATTATCTCAGAGAGAGGAGTAGACCATGCCTCCAACATTCTGGTCTTAAGTGTGCTTCCAAAAGACTCACTTCTATCTTGCCTCACATAGCGGGCTGATGGAATCAGCATAGTTTGGATGCCTTGGGATAGCTGAAAACAAAGGAAAGGGGAAAGAGGTTTTTGCCTAGCATGCAAGATTGGGAGAAGGTGCAGAACCTGAGGCTTCTTTCCAAAGAGGTAGGGAGAGTAGTGGAGCATGACTCCAATGTTCTGGGCTACAGTGGAGTCCAGACACCAGAGGGAGCCAGAGATTATGGGCTCCTAAAAAAATAGTGAAACTGGTAAATCCCTCTAATTAGGAGTCTACACACAAAAGTTTAGAGAAGATACATTCATAGAAAAGATTTGAGAGGCTCCTAGAATGTCTAGCTGGGATGATTGATGAATATCTCTCCCCATTGAAACCAGTCTGTAAAGACTGGGAAAAGCAGCTGTTTCTTCAAATTTGTAGATACCAACACAAAGCTACATGGAACAGCAACAACAACAAAAATCAGGGAAACATAACCCAATCAAAGGAACAAAACAACTTCTAGTAACCAACCCTAAAGAAATGGAGATCTATGTATTATTTGACAAAGAATTCAAAATAATTGAATTTAAAAGTCTCAGTGAATTACAAGAGAACACAGATAGACAACTAAACAAAATCAAGAAAATGATACATGAACAAAATAATATCAACAAAGAGAAACTTAAAAAATAACCAAAGAGAAATTCTGGAGATGAAGGAGTACAGTAACTGAACTGAGAAACTCACTAGAGTTATTCAACGGCTGACTTTATCAAGCAGAAAAAAGAATAGTGATCTTGAATATGGATAATTTAAAATTATCCAGTAAGAAGAAAAAAAGAAAAGAGCCTATGGTCACCAGCAGACAATCCAACATATACACTATGGAAAAAAATTTCTAATTCCAAGGAGAAAAATGGAAATCCAGATTCATGAAGCCCAAATATGATAATTCCAAATCACTGCATCCCAAGACAGAATATAATCAAACTGTTCAAAGACAAAGACAATTGTGAAATCAGTGAGAGAGAAGTGACTCATCATGCATAAGGGATTCCTCATAAGACAATGAGCAGATTTATCAGTAGAAACCTTGCAATTCAGAAGGCACAAGAATAATATATTCAAAGGGCCAAAGGCAAAAAAGAAAAAACTGCCAACCAAGAGTGATATATGTGGTAAAACTGTCCTTCAAAAATGAAAAAGAGAAAAAGACTTCCCAAATGAAAGCTGAAGGAATTTATCAATGCTAGACTTGCTTAAAAAATGGCAAAAGGAGTCCTTCAAGTCCCACGTTCAACAAAGGATAAAACATCCAGAGAGAAAATCAATAAGGAAACAGCAGACTTGAGAAACACCATGGATCAAATAGACCTGAGACATATACAGAACATTTTACCCAACAGCATCAGAGTATACATTCTTTTCAAGTACATATTAAACATCCTCTAGGACAGATCACGTGTTAGGCCACAAAGCAACTGTTAACAAACTTAAGACAATTGAAATCACACCAAGTAACTGGTCCAACCACAGTGCAATGAAACTAGAGATCCCTAATAGAAGGAAAACTAGAAAATTCATAAATATGTGGACACTAATACACTCTTGAAAAATCAATGGATCAAAGACAAAATCAAAGAGAAAATAAAAAAATAGTTTGAGACAAATGAAAATAATATGACATACCAAAACTTATGAAATGCAGCAAAATCACCCTAAAAAATTTTTATAGTGATGAACACCTACATTAAAAAAGAAGAAAAATTTCAAGTAAACAACCTAAATTTATACCCCAAGGAATTAGAAAATAAAAGAACAAACTAGCCCCAAATTTGCAAAAGAAAGGATAATAGAGATTAGAGCAGAAATAAATGAAATAGAAAAACAATTAAATCAAAGCTAAGAATTAGTTTTTGAAAAGCAAACAAAATTGACAAATCTTTAGGTAGAAAGGTCTAAGAAAAAAAGGAGTGAAGGCTCAAATAAATTATAAACAAAAGATGAGACATTACAAGTGATACCACAGAAATACAGAGGCACTTAGGAGACTGCTGTAAACAATTATATGCCAAAAAATTGGATAAACAAGAATAAATGGATAAATTGCTAGAAACACAACCAACCAAGACTGAATCATGAAGAAAGAGAAAATCTGAACAAACCAATAAGGAAATTGAATCAGAAACGAAAAACCTCCCAAGAAAGAAAATCCCAGGACCAGATGACTTCACTGGTGAATTTTATCAAACATGTAAACAAGAATTAACATCACACAGTGTTAAATGTCAAATATATTTCAACAAAAATACAAATATCTTTATTACACAGTTTTTAAACCACTTATGTAAATGTATTACAGAAGAGGTATCACAACTATTCCTGAAAAAACACTCTTATCAAAGTAGCTTGTACAGACCACTCATATACTCATGGTTAATACAAACAAAGAGAATTCAACAGCAATTCTTCTTGAACCCTTCCAAAAATTTGAAGATGAGGAAATACTTCAAATTTATTTTACAATGCCAGACTTACCCTGATACCAAAATCATACAAGGAAACTACACAAGGAAAATATTACAATTCAATATGTCTGATGAACATAGGTGCAAAAATTCTCAACAAATTACTAGTAAACAGAATTTAACAGTACATTAAATGGATCATATACCATGATCAAGTGGGATTTAACCCTGGGATACAAGGTTGGATCAGCATATTCAAATCAATAAATGTGATACATGACATTAATGAAATGAAAGATAAAAGTCATATAATCATCCCAATAGGTGCAAAAAAATTGACAAAATACAATATCCTTTCATGATAAAAACTCTCAACAAATTGGATTTAGTAAAAATGTTTTTCAATATAATAAAGACCAAATATGATAAACTCTCAGCAAATATCATATTCAGTTGTAAAAGTTTGACAGCTTTTCCTCTAAGATAGGTACAAGACAAAGGTGCCCACTGTCACTACTCTTATTCAGTATAGTACTGGAAATCCTAGCCAGAACAATCAGGCAAGAAAAAAAAAAAATAGAAGGCATCCAAATCAGAAAGGAAGAAGTAAGATAGTCTCAGTTTTCAAATGACATAATCTTATATGCAGAAAACCCTAAAGTCACCACTGAAAAACTTTTAGACTAATAAATGAATGTAGTAAAGGTGCATAATAAAAAAAATCAATATACAAAACTCAGTTGTGTTTCTATATACTAAGAGTAAACTATCTGAAAAGGAAATTAGAAAACAATCCTATTTACAGTAGCATTAAAAAGAATAAAATACTTAGGAATAAGTTCAATCAAGGAAATACACCAAAAACTATAAAACATTGATTAAAAACAATTTTTAAAGACACCAATAAATGGAAAGTCAGACCTTGTTTGTGGATTAGAGGACTTAATATAATTTAAATGTATACACTATTCAAAGCGATCTGCAGATTCAATTCACTCCCTATCAAAATACCAAAGGCAATTTTTGCAAAAACTCAAGAAAATCCATTCTAAATTTGTAATGAACCATGAAAGACTCCAAATAGCCAAATAAATATTTAAAAGAACAACGAAGTTGGAGGCATCACACTTCCTGATTTCAAAATACACACAGATCTACAGGATTAAAACAGTTGGTACTGACATGGAGACCTACAGAACAATAAAATAGAGAGCCCAGAAATGAATTTGGTCAACTAATCTTTAACAAAGGTGCCAAGAACACATTATGGGGAAAAGAAAGTCTCTTCAACAAATGATGTTGGAAAAACTGGATAGCCACATGAGAAAGAATAAAATTGGACCCTTATTCCACGGACAAAAAATAATTCAAAATGGATTAAGACTTAAATGTAAGACCCCAAACTGTGAAACTCATAGAAGAAAAGCATAAGGGAAAATCTCATGACATTGTTTTTGACAATGACCTCTTGGAGACGAGACCAAAACCACAAGCAATGAAAGCAAAAATAGACTAATGGGAGTATATCTAAGACACTCTTGCACAGTAAAAGCAACAGTCAACATAGTGAAAGGACAACTTTGGGAACTGGAGAAAGTATTTGCACATCATGTATCTGATAAGCAGTTAATATCTAAAAATGTATAAAGAAACCCTTACAACTCAACAATAAAAAACCAAATAGCTTGATTTAAAAATGGGCAAAGGACTTGAATAAACATTTTTCCAAAGAAGACATATAAATGACCAACAGGAGTATGAAAAGATGCTCAACATCACTGACCATCATGGAAATATGATTCAAAATCACAATGAGATATCACTTTACACAACTTAGGATAGATTTTATAATAACCCCCTCACCACAAAAAAGATAAAAATTGTAGTAAGGAGCTGGAAAAATTGGAACCCTTGTACATTGTTGGTGGGAATGTAAAGTGATGCAGCAGTTATGAAAAACAAAATGGTGGTTCCTCAAAAAATTAAAAATAAAACTACCAACATTCACACTTCTGGTTACACACCCAAAAGAACTGAAATCAAGACCTCAAAGAGTTGTTTGCATTCTCATGTTTATTGCAGCACTAGTTACAATAGCCTAGATATGGAAACAAGCTAAATGTCCATCAACATATTAAGAGATAAAGAAACCACAAACTTGGAAAGCTTAGAACAATAGAAATTTATCATTTCACAGTTCTGGAGGCTAGAAGACTGAAATGAAGGTGTCAGTAAGGGCCTTGATTTCTCTGAAAACTCTAGGGAGGAATCCTTCCCTGCCTCTTCCTAGCTTCTGGTGGTTGCAATTGTTAATGTTCCTTGGCTTGTAGTTGTGTCATTACAATATCTGTCTCCATAGTCACATGGAGTTCTCCCTGCGTCTGTGTCTGTGTCCAAATTTCCCTCTTCTTAAAAAACACCATTGATTGAATTAAGGCCTGTTAATCCAGTATGACTTCATCTCAACTTGATTACATCTGCAAATGTCCCACTTCTAAATAGAGCCACATTCACAGGAATCTGTGTTTAGGACTTGAACACATCTTCTTGGAGGATATAATTCAACTCTCAACCAAGCCAGATTATAGAGGACTTTGAATCCCAGGTCAAGATACTGTTTTGTATAATAAAGGCAGTGGAGAAGCATGAAAGCTTTTAAGCAAGAGAATAAAAATAAAAAATTTGCTTCAGAAAAAAGGATGCTGTTATAGTGGAGATGATCTGTAAAGGAGAGAGGAGAGAGGAGAGAGAACTAGAAATTCCTAAAAACTTTATTGAGTATTTTATTTTTAAGTTTACAGAAAATTTTTTCTCATAATTATTTTATGACTAAAGACCTATAACTATTTAGTATCTAAAATCAGTGGCATTATCAAGTAGAAAATATTGTTATAGTAATAGGAGACCATTATTTTAATATCAGAATTTGATTCATTCCTTTCCTTGATCTTCTAGTGGGAAAAAAAAAAACAGTAAAAAAAATGAATGCAACTGCCTAATGAGTTTTTGGAAGTAAGATCATAGTAATAAAATGTCATTCTCATCATATCATATCAAGAATGCATACAATCAACATGACTTATCACTGTTGTTGTTCATCTGAACAACTTGCTTGGGTAGTGTTTATTATGTTCATCCATAGTTGCTCTTCTCCTCCATTACCATACTATACTCTTTGGAAGGAAGTCCTACTTCAGTCCACACTTAAGGAATGAGGAGCTATATTTCACCTCCTTGAGGATGAATGAAATTTCTACATCAATTATTTGGAATTCTCCTGCATGGGAAACTTGTTTATTTCCCCCCCATTTATTTATATCAGTATGGATTCATGGACTTTTTTTTATATATTAGGTTATAATTCAATACTATATTATTTATGTTGTTGCTAAAATTGTTCCAGTTTTGTCCATCGGGAGTTCTTTCAGTTGATTTCTGTGTCCCTTTGACATACTCCATTATTGTAAATTTTTAAAATACTTCCTTACTTTTGGGGCACTACAAAATGCTCCAGGTTCATCTTGCATATTCCCTCCCCCAGTCCTAGTGTCAGTCATTTCCCCAAAGGAGCTCCAGTTCCCTAGGTTGAAGAGTGATATTAGAAACCAAGATGGTGCTAGACGTGTTCATTGACCTCTTAACTGACACAAAAAGGAAATAATATGCGTGCACACCTAATCATATATATACACATATAAATATTTCTATATGTATCCATCTGTATCTATATTTAGCTAAACGTGTGTTCATTTTAGGTCTCCACATGTAATACGTTACCACAAGGAGCATTTTAACCTTCTCCCCTTGCTTGTCTGTGACCCCTCACTCTATCAGTGCAAAACCTGACTTCCCTCATCTGCCATCCATTTACTTAATTGTTTAATTCTGATATATATGTATAGAAGTTTCAAAGTTGTTAATCCATACCCTTGTGGGAAACAATTTTATCAACTGAAGTATAATGCTATGTACAGTTCCTTTTGTCTTTACTCTTCCAGGCTCCTTTCATTTCTAAAGTTACTTAGATCAGCACCTCTTTCCTTTACCCACTTCTGTGAGGTTACTTTATATATTTGTGATATGGTTATGTCTTTTGTCATACTCTGCAATCCTTCCTGGGATTTCCTGACTTCCTAATTGACTTTTTAAAACATCTGCATACATTAAGGTTCATTCTTTTTACTATACATTTTTATGAGTTTGACAAATGCATTGTCATACGTCCATCATTACAGTATCATATATATTAGTTGTATGGTCCTAAAAAGAAGACACTGTGCTTCATTTTTTCAAATCTCTCCTTCCCAAATTCCTTGTTACCATGATCTGTTCACATCTCTATGGTTTCTCCTTTTCCAGAATGTCATATAAATGGAATCACACACTATGTAACCTTTTCAAAAAAGTGGAGAAAGTGGCTTTTTTTTCACTTAACAATATGCATTTAAGATCCATCCATGTTTTCGAATGGCTTGATTACTCATTCCTGATTATTGCTGAACAGTATTCCATTGTACACATGTACCACAGTTTGTATATCCTTTCACCTATTGAAGGACATCTTGGTTGAAGAAGTCAAGTATTTAATCTAACTGTAAACATTATTTGACTCAAAGTTGGTCTGAATTTGCTTAAATGCTTCAACCACTAATTAATTCTATTTCCTCCTTGCTCTTCCTATCAAGAAGTGAGTGTATTGTTCTGTTTAAATTGAAAAGCCTATTATTCTGTTTAAATTGAAAAAATTACTTGTATGTTAGCTTTTCTCTGATCATTCCAATGGATTTTGTTAAAGATAACAAACATTGTTTTGGTACAATTTTTTCAAAGTGTAAAGCCATTTACATGAAAATACCTTTAGAAATGATGCAAAGAAATGACAAAATAAGCTATGAATCTTCATCATTATTTTTGATCTTATTTGTTTTTCTTATAGGTATTTTCTTGCTTCAAGATAGCAATCCTACCCCACCCCTGGGACTTTTATTTAACAAATCATGTATTTAAAGCCTGTTTTTGTCCCTTATTTCCAGAACAAAAATATTACTCAACCTCAAAACTTCAAATGTTGATTTTACATTAGAGAATTTGATTTTAAAATGTTTTTACTTTCTACATTTTTTAAATACTATTCATTTTAAGGGTGTGATGTATCAAGGAAACAGTTGATAGTGAAGAAAATGCTCAAGAAAATTAGCTCTTTGAAGTAGATAATAGTAAATTCTAAAGTGGTAAAATAAGACATATTAAATAATACTGAAAAAATTAGGTAATTTCATAATCACAATAGCCAGCAATGATTGGGAACTTATATGCCAGACACAGAGGAAGCTAATTTGTGTTCAATAAATTACCCCAACAATTCAAGGGAAAGTTATTATTATCATATTATTATTATAAATATTAATTACAGAAGGAAATTGAGGTTTATGTAGGATTATGTAAGTTTCCAAAGTCCATATTATTAGAAAGTAGTAGAATTATGTTCAAAATGAGGTCTTTATGGCTTCAAATAACATGTGTTTAGCCATAGTTATCCATTTCAGTGCTTCCTTCTGTTCATGATAATATAGTATCTACAGAATATCATAACAGAATATATACCTGGTCCTTACTGGTCATGGTGAATGTATTTTAGATTTTCCAATAAGACTGAGAATACAGATATGCCCATAAAATGATGGTTTGTCTTGACCAATCTTAGGAGGCGAGACTTTAAGAAAGTTAAAGAAATGAGGCTTGGCTCTTCTGAGACGACTGATTGGAGTTGTTGTTTCTGGCTTTCAAAATAAGTTCTGCCACCCTACCTCTGGCTGGCAACAGATGCCTGCAAGCATAATTTCCATTAAGACATGGGTATCCCTGTGGTCTTTCTCAAGAGTCATCCTGCAGTAGAGAGGCTAAGCATCACACTGAATATTTTAAACTACAGCAACAAATGGAGAAATAAACTCCTGTGTCATTTGGGACACTGTGAGAATTGAATCAGGGGAGACTTCTTCAATCAGGTAAATCTGGAGTCAGCTCTTCATTGCTTATGAATAATTATGGAGAATAGACAGAATCATTAAACCACATGGAGATCTAACTGCAAACTTATTCACTCTTAATATTCACCAAAAGAAAATATGGAGGCAGAAAGAGAAAATTATTTGTGCATTTACCATCTTTTATATGAGTTTCCCAATTTGGCAATTCATGATAATAAAAATTCAAGTTTGGCTCTTTTCAAAGTGAGTGGTACTTAATCATAATTGTAAAGCATTTATTCTTAAGAAATTACAAAATTCTAGTCTGAGGAGTTTAAGTTAAAAAGTGGAACTATTGTCATGTAATTCAGGAATGATTTCCACAGAGTGGAAGTCAGATTTTGTAACTTTAGGAAATAGCTCCAGCTTCCCAGAAGACAATATTTTAAATCCAGAAAGTGTCTGCCACTCACATATTCACTCTGAGTAGAAACACTAACCATCTATTACTCCTGTTGTGAGAAGAGTGATAATATTGAAGGTATGAAGGTTTTATATTTTTTAAATATGGTTTAATTTTAGATTTCCTGAAGGCTTTTAGATGATGATGAGGAGGATAATAGTGGTATTATTATTGATATAGTAACCATTTATTGACTATAACTGACAGTGCCAAGTCAGTTCATTATTATATCTTTCTATATTTACCACAGATATATGTGATATCTACTATTACTTATATTTAAACAAAATTTAAATACATTAACTAACATGTTCAAGGCCAAAAAACTTTAAAGGATGGCATCCTAACTGAAATATGATCCAATTTAACTCTAAAGCCCTTTTTCTTAATGACTATGGTATACTGATAAGCAATAATGCTCACTCTAACCCCTTTTAAAAATCAATTTATTGAGGTATATTTACATAAAATATAATGTACCCATTGAAAGTATATGTTTAGATAAGCTTTAGGAAAATTTACACACCAGGGAAATCATCAGCACAATAAAAATATGGAACATATCCATCACTTCAGAGTTACCCGGTGTGCCTTCTGATTCAAACCCTCTATGCCCACCTTATTTCTTTTAGTCATACTTCTTTTCTTTAGAGGTTCATCTAGGGATTGTATAATATGTAGTCTTTTGTATCTGGCTTCTTTCACTTAGCAGAATATTTTAGGTTTATTTGTGTCGTGTTTTGGTTCAACAGTTGCTTCTTTCAAGTTTCTAAGTAGTATTCTATTGTATGAATATTTAAAAAATAAGTTCATTCTCCTGTTGATGGACATTTGGGATGTTTCCAGTTTAAGGCCATTACAAATAGAGCTGCTATCAAAATTTAAGTACAAGTCTCGTTTGAGCATAGGTTTCATTTATTTGGTAAATGCTTAGGAAAAGGATTGCTGAGTTTTATAGGGTGAATATATATCTAGCTATGTTAAGAAACTGCCAAACTGTTTTCTAAAGTGGTGGTGCCGTTTTGCATTCCTACCAGCAATGACTGAGAGCTCCACTTGCTCCACAGCAATCCATAGTGTTGTCAGACAGGTTAATTTTAGTCACTCTAATGTGTGTTTTTGTAGTATCTCACTGTAGTGTTAATTTGCTCTTACCTGATGACTAATGATGTTGAGCATCTTTTTGTATATTTTCTTTGATAAGTGTCTATTCAAATTTTGCCAATTTTTAATGGGTTAGTTGTATTCTTATTCAATAGAGTTCTTTATGTAGTCCGGATATAAGTATCTGTCATTTATATGTAATGTGATTATTTTCTTCTACTTTATAGCTTTTCATTCTTTTAATGTGTGTCTTTTCATTTTTTTTGTATGAGATCTAATTTATCAAATTTTTCTTTTATGATCTATCCTTTTCCAGGACTACTTATTAAATCCCAGCCTGTCCCATCATCACGAAGATTTTCTTTCTGTTTTCTTCCAGACAATTTATAGTTTTAGCCCATAGTCTTAGGACTATAATGAACAAAAATCTTGCACTTCTGGAGCTTTTGTTCTGAACTTTTATAATAACAGAGCACCACCGATATGTCAAGTTGATTACATGTAGCAACAATTGATTATAATCAGGTAGCAACAATTCAGAGTAATGAGACGAGCCAGATCAAATTAGTGATATGTAGAACAGAAGGATACTTTTAAGATTATACTTGTTAATGAAGAAGAGGCTTTAAAATTATAGTCATTGAAATATTATTGGCTTCATATAGCACTTTGTATCGTGCTATGTTTTAACATTTTTCAAAAGCTGAAATTGAGATAATGGATGGCTCTAAAACGTCAATTATTTCTCAATGATAGCATTGAGGTAAAACATTGATAGTAAACTAGTTGAACCTATCTAGCAATATTTGTCATTAAAATGACTTCAATTACATAGCGCTGAAGTTTGAAAATATGGAATAAAATGTCCTGGAAACTATAAAGCATTCACCCTGGGTTCCAGCTTTAGATTTTAAAAGGATGTCATAGTAATTCAACTAAAATTATTTTGTTAGAGGTGTGTCTAATTTATGCTGAACCACTAAGTATGTGGTTGGTAAGTGTGAAAGCTTTGTTGTATGTTTGTGGCTATGGTGGCTTGCAATAAAATTTGCTGAAAGACGTAAAACTGAATAGCACATTTGACATTAGAAGTAATGAAAGGCAACATAATACTTAAATGAAAGTCATACTGTCCTTTATGTGGTGGGTTTTTGAAGAGAGAAATCCTAATGTTGTGAAAATTATCACCCTGAAAATTAACCTTCCATTACTAATTTTCAATATAGACTTAAGAATATTTTGGAAGGCATGTTTTGAAATTCATTTAGAAATATAAACTATTTTAATTAGTACTTATTCCTTAGTATATCTAATATTTCCTTGCATATATCATTTTATTTAATCCTTTCAGTAATCTTATAAGGTAGATAATACTATTTCCCCATTTCATTGGTGAAAAACTAAAATTTTAGGTTGACTTATAGTTGCATAGCTAGTAAGAGAGCTAACACTTCGATTCAGGCACATCTAGCTTCAAGCTCATGTTCTTCAACACTATACAACTCTGGTCAGTAATTAATGTATAGTGAATGAAAAATAGTAGTGCTTATGGAATTTTGTTCCTCTAAAATTTCTGTTTCAGCAATAAGCCTTAAAAGATATAGAACAAATATCGTATATTAACGCATATATGTGGAATCTAGAAAAATGGTACAGATGAAGCTATTTGCAGGGCAGGAATAGAAAGGCAGATGTAGAGAAAGGATGTGTGGATACAGGGGGGGAAGAGGAGGGTAGGATGAATTGGGAGATTAGGTCTGACATAAATACACTGCCATGTGTAAAATAGATAGCTAGTGGGAACCTGCTGTATAGCACAGGGAGCTCAGCTCGGTGCTCTGTGATTGCCTAGTTGGGTGGGATGGGGCGGAGGCAGAGAGGGATGTCCAAGAGGGAGGGGATGTGTGTATGTGTATGGCTGATTCACTTCTCTGTGTGGCAGAAACTAACACAACATTGTAAAGTAATTATACTTAAAAAAAAAAAAAAGGAAAGATGTATCAATATCAGTGGATTTGCTTAAGGGGTTGAAGGAAATAATATGGGATATCATATAATGTAGTTTGTTGGTTACCTTTGTTTCTCCTCTTAAAGAACTAGAAATTACATAAATGTTATTATCCACTTAAAAGGAATACTTCTGAGTATCTTATGCCATTAAGATTTGAATATTTTTGGTTAATTTATTAAATGTAGAATTTTAAGTCCAAGCTAACTGTAAAAGCACAAGGATAATATAAAGCTCTGTATCATCCTTACTGTTGCACTTGCACAAAAATAATGCTATCAGTGTTTTAAATGAGAAAAATGCAATTAAGAATGTATATTAACATACTGCTGTGAGAAAACTGGATGATGAACACAGCATTGAAACAATAAAAGTAAGGACATATAATAGAAAATTTGAGGTCCAAAATAATAGAAATTTAGAAAAGATTTTATTTAGCCTTAAAATAATTACTTGAAAGTGTTTATTAATGTAAAAAGCAAAAATATTGAATTGAAACATCACATCTGGGGATAATGAAATAGTTCTTGTTGCCATTTTTTGCTGCAGTTAAATTGAAATGTTTTTAAACTTGAAGAAATAGATTGATGAAAATGGAGAAATGAGTTAAATTTTAGATTAAATGAGGGCTTCCCTGGTGGTGCAGTGGTTGGGAGTCCGCCTGCCGATGCAGGGGACGTGGGTTCGTGCCCCGGTTCCGGGAGGATCCCGCGTGCCACGGAGTGGCTGGGTCCGTGGGCCGTGGCTGCTGGGCCTGCGCGTCCGGAGCCTGTGCTCCACAATGGGAGAGGCCACAGCAGTGAGAGGCCCGCGTACCACAAAAAAAAAAAAAACAAAAATTTAGATTAAATGTAATATATTCATGAAACAATCTTATACTTTTATTATTCCAAGTAAGATTTATAAGGGGCCTGGAATAGACTAGTGCAGATCAATCAATAGCACATTATCAGTAGAGGATAATTTTCAACATGGCGTGGAAGATTAGGAAAGGACACACAGTTAAAGAAGAAGGTAATCAGAAGAGTAACAGGAGAGTAGATTTATATGGTAACTTCCATAAAGTAATGACTTTGAAGTGCCTTTAAGAAGAGAAAGATAGGAAACTGTTTTTCATGTACGTTTAAAGTAACAGATCCAACAGTGCAGGAATAGAAAATAGCAGAGGAGAGAGCAGCCTCTGCACAGTGCACAGAGAAGACAAACACAAAGGGAGGTATGCCCAGGTTTATGGACAATCCAGGATCGATGTTCCATGCTAGACTGATGAACTAGACTTGTTAAGTAACTGGAAATGGAGTTTTAGAAGCAATTCAAGGTAAACATGGGCATTTGAATCTCTCTCCCCTGGGTCATAGTAAGCCAACACAGTATCAGTTTCTTGGAGCTGATGGAAAAAATTAGTACCACTGTTTCCTTTCAGTTGTGGTGGATCCAATATTGTGTTTGGAAACACACTTAAGCTATGTCTACTTCTGATACTGAGCTCTCATTCAGTCCAAATAGGATGACCTGTCTGGAAGGCAGCATTGTGGCTGGCAGAGGCTTAGAGACTGACTTGGGCTCATTTGTAGGTCACAGTATATACTGATTTTATGATGACATAGTCAGAACAGTTCAAAAATCATTTAGTACTAAAGTGTAGCAGGTAAGGATTTACATTTACAGACTCAAGGGATAGAAGTTAAATTTTTATTGTGGTAAGAACACAACTTGAGATATACCTCTTAACAACTTTTTCAGTGTGTAATACAGTATAGTTGACAACAGGTAAAATGTTGTACAACAGAGCTCTAGAATGTATTCATCTTACTTAACTGAAACTTTATGCCTATTGATCAGTAACGCCTCATTTCTCCTTCCCCCAGCCCCTGACAGCCACCATTCCGCTCTCTGAGTCTATGCATTTGATTATTTTATATACCTTATGTAAGTGGAATCATGCAGTATCTGTCTTTCTGTGACTGGCTTATTAGCATAATGTCCTCAAGGTTCATGTATGCTGTCACATGTTGCAGAATTTTCCTTCTTTTTAAAGGCTAAATAATATTCCATTGTACGTGTATACCACGTTTTCTTTATCCATTTATCTGTTGAAGGACACTGAAGTTGTTTCTGTATCTTCTGCTTCTTGTGTTGTGCCTAGTGCTGTAATGAATACAGGAGTGTTAGTATCTTTTTGAGATCCTGATTTCAATTCTCTCAGGTAAATGGGAGAAGTGGGATTTCTGGAAGCCTCTTTTCTAGAATTGAAATGATTCTCCATTTGAGAGCCTTTCTCAGAGTCCCTTGCCAGCTTCTGGGCAGTGCACAACTCCAGGCAAGCCGTGAAGATAGATCATGCCATACAACATGTGTCCCAGAGCTGTGCAGAGCCCTGCTGTCTTGTCAGGATGCAAAAAATAATCCTGTCAGCCAGTTTGGAACTTCTAACCCTACATCCCTTTGTTCCTGAGATTTTCTCTAAATAACAGGGCATGGTGGGGATCATTCATCTGATTTTTTATGTCATTAGTCCATGCTCACATCTCTGAAATACTGTCTGGTTGTTCTTTGCTCAGTGATCTTCGCAAGTTGCTGATATGTGGAAAATTCTGTGTGGAAGGATGTATAAGGCCCCCTGCTGGAGGTGGGGGTGAGATTACAGCTCATAATTGACTGATAAGGAGTTTTTCTTATATTAGGGCTCTCAAGGTTTTTTATCCAAAGATTTTAACATTACATGACTAGTCTTATTTCTTTGGACTCTGCCAGTAGCATTTGTCAGGAACTGCTCGTGGATTAAGTAGGAGTTGATAATTTTTGACACCTGAAGTACTAAATGAATCTGTTCTCCTATCCTGATTCAGTAGTATTGTAATTTTATAAAATTTCTCTATAATCTAGTATTATCTTTTAGCTAAAGCTTAACACATAAATAATTGATTTTCAGCTTATGAATTGTTTAAAGCCATAGTTATAACTAGTCATTAGCAGCACTGCATTCCTGTCCCTTCTAGTAAACTATATCCTTATGTTATCCCTATCTATCTATCTATCTATCTATCTCTCTATCTAATCTATTATCTCTTTGTTTCCTTGTAATAAAAATTGTGACTTCTACTTAAGACTGATATTTAAGAGTGAGTCTCTGCTCCTCCAAACCTTGCTTATAAGTAATTGTCACTTTGGTCAAATCACTTACATTTCTGGATCTCAGTTTCTTTATCTGCAAAACGAGTTTGAAACAAATAATTCTTAAAATTACTCTGAAATATGTAATTCTATGAATTTACGATTCTCAGATATCAAAAACTATTATCTATTGACATGCTGATACTTGAGTATAGACAATTACTACAAGGAGGTTTTTCAGTTGCTGTCCTCAAAGAGCTTGTATTCAATACCCTAAAGCTTACAGTCATCATACCCTAAAGCATCGTAATAGCTATAGTATCATGTAGGTCCAGAAAAAGAGATTGAATTAAAGTTACTCTTGCTCAGCAGATCAGAACAGTGCTATAAGACATGGTAGCAAGGTTTAATTAGGAACCCTCGTTTGGAGGTAGGATATATATCCCATAGCTAAATAAACAGTAACAAGTAAAATAAGATTCACAAAAAGCAAAATGAGGAGCCTTAGAAAATTATTTTATAGATAAGAGAGGAACTAAGTTTTCTAGGGTCTTATGTCAGTGCTAAGGAATTAGTAATAAAATAGGCATTGAAATGCTTTAGGCAAGGGAGTGACATGGTCAGATTTGAGTTTCAGATCACCTACACTGATGGCATTAAGAATGGCATTAAGTGGAATGGAAAAGGGAAGAGATAGGTTTTAACTAGGCAATGGATGGAGAGGGGATCTCAAGTAGACCTAGATATGAACAGCTGGCAAAGAGGGTGTCAGGGGAAACTATGGGGGGGAAGACAAGCACTACATTCTTCATGCAGGACTTTCCTGTTTCCTCAACCAGATCATACCAACTTGAAATGATGTCTACCATGATGTCTACTCCTTGTTTATTCCCCATAATTTCTAATAGAAATTTGACTCATAGTTTTTGCTCAGTAAACATTTTTTATTAGCTTTGACCAATTATACCAGAATAAGATCTCTGTGAGCTAGTATAGTATTTTATACTAGAACTGATAGTATTTTACATACTTGTGTGCAGTCAACCTATTCCAGAGACTTTCTGACATGGTATTGTCAATTACTGGGAGCTTTGTGAAATTCAGCCCTCTTGATTACAACATCAGTAAAACTGGCTTGATAATAGCTATTGATGTCAATAAAATTTAAGTGTTTTGCCATAGTCATTATGTCATTGGGATGCTAACTGACATTAATACTAGACCCAATTTATGACTTCTTTTATTATTGCTATTTTATGAACTCATGTTTTCCATGAAGGCAAGGAAAACACTGCACATAACTTACCTGTTCTCTCTCAGTATGAGAGAAATTAGTTAAATCTAGTATGCATAAGCACATATATGTATGCATATATACATAAATGTATGTATACATAAATGCCTGTGTGTATATATGTAATATATGTATTTTCATATGTATAATGTTTCTGATTCACTGACATAGACCAGTGGCTCCCAAGCTCATAGAGCCATCTAAGTAGCAAAATCCATGAAATAAGTCTCATTACTTCAAAAAGTCTAATTAATAGGAATCATATATTTACTCGCGACAGGGCAACAGGGGCTATTGACCCATATTTCTTGTGTTTTTTTAAAATTATAATTAACATACAATATTATATTAGTTTCAGGTATTATACAACATAGTGACTCCATAGCTTTATACATTATGAAATTATCACTATAATATGACCAGTTACCATCTGTCACCATACAAAGTTGTTACAATATTATTGACTATATACTCTGTGTGTACATTATGTCCCTGTAACTTACTTATTTTATAGCTGGAAGTTTGTACCTCTTAATCCCCCTTCACCTATTTTGTTCATCCCTCCACCTCCTTCCCCTTTGGCAACCACCAGTTTGTTCTCTGTATCTGTGAGTCTGTTTCTCCTTTGTTTTGTTTTCTTTTTTAGATTCTACATACAAATGAAATCATACAGTGTTTGTTTTTCTCTGTCTGACTTAGGATATTGTGATATCCTCCAGGACCATCCAAACTGATGCAAATGGCAAGATTTCATTATTTCTTATGGCTGAATAATATTCTATTGTGTATATATTCCATATCTTCCTTATACATTTGTCTATTGATGGACACAAGTTGCTTCCATACCTTAACTATTGTAAATAATGATGCAATGAACATAGAGGTACATATCTTTTTGACTTAGTGTTTTCATTTTTTTGGATAAATACCCAGAAGTGGAATTGCTGGATCATATGTTAGTTCTATTGTTTGTCTTTTGAGGAAAGTCTGTACTGTTTTTTATGTTGGCTGTACCAATTTACATTGCTGCCAATAGTACACAAGGATTCCCTTTTCTCTACATCCTTGATAACACTTGTTTTTTGTTGTCTTTTTTGATAATAGCCATTTTTACAGGTGTGAGGTGGTATCTCATTGTGGTTTTGATTTGTATTTCTCTGATGATTAGTGATGTTGAATATCTTTTCATGTATAGGTTGGCTAATTGTCTTATTTGGAAAAATGTTTATTCAGGTCCTCTGCCCATTTTTTTAATTAGGTTGTTTGTGTTTTTTGATATTGAGTTGTCTGAGTTCTTTATATGTTTTGAATATCAACCCCTTATTGGATATATCATTTGTAAATATCTTTTCCCATTCAGTAGATTGCCTTTTAATTTTATTAGTGGTTTTCTTTACTGTGCAAAAGCTTTTTAGTTTGATATAGTCTCATTTGTTTCTTTTTGCTTTTGTTGCCCTTGCCTGAGGGGACATATCTAAAAAAAATATTGCTAAGATTGATGTCAGAGAGGTTACTGCTTATGTTTTCTTCTAGAAGTTTTATGGTTTTAGGACTTACATTTAAGTCTTTAATTAATTTTGAGTTTATTTTTGTACATAAACTGTGTGAAATACAGTTTATGAAATGTGTATGAAATGAAAGTGGTATATGAAAGTGGTCCAAATTCATTCTTTTGCATGTAGCTGTCCAGTTTTCCTAATACCAGTTATTGAAGAGACAGCCTTTTCCCCATTGTATATTTTTGCCTCCTCTGTCTGTCATAGATTAATTAATCATATGAGCATGGGTTTATTTCTGGACACTCTCTACTCTTCCATTCATTTATCTGTCTGTTTTTGTGCCAGTTACACATGGTTTTGATTACTGTAATCTTATTGTATAATTTCAAGCCTGGAAGAATAATACTTCCACCTTTGTTCTTTGTTTTCAAGAGAAAACCATAATTCAAATAGACACATGTACTCCAACATTCATTGCAGCACTATTTATAAGAGCCAGGACATGGAAACAACCTAAATATCCATTGACAGATGAATAAAGAAAATGTGGTACATATATACAGTGGAATATTACTCACCCATAAAAAGAAATGAAATTGGGTCATTTGTAGAGATGTAGAGGGACCTAGAGTCTGTCATACAGAGTGAAGTAAGTCAGAAAGAGAAAAACAAATGTATATTAATGTATATATGTAGAATCTAGAAAAATGGTACAGATGAACGTATTTGCAGGGCAGGAACAGAGATGCAGACGTACAGAATGGACATGTGGACACAGGGTGGGAAGGGGAGGGTGGGATGAATTGGGAGATTAGGATTGACATAAATACACTACCATGTGTAAAATAAATAGCTAGTGGGAACTTGCTGTATAGCACAGGGAGATCAGCTTGGTGCTGTGTGATGACCTAGATGGGTGGGATGGGTGGGGAGTGGGAGGGAGGTCCAAGAGGGAGGAGATATATTTATACATATAGCTGATTCACTTAGTTGTACAGCAGAAACTAACAAAACATTGTAAAGCAGCTATGGTCCAATTAAAAAAAAAAGAATTCTTTGGCTATTTGGGGTCTTTTTTGGTTCCATTCAAATTTTAGGATTATTTGTTATAGTTCTATGAAAAATGCCATTGGTATCTTGACAGAGATTGTATTAAATCTGTAGACTGCTTTGGGTAGTATGGACATATTAATATTAATTCTTCCAATCCATGATCATGGTCTATCTTTCCATTTATTTGTGTCATTTTCAGTTTCTTTCCACAAGGTCTTATAGCCTTTAGAGTACAGGTTTGAGAACTGTACTCCTTTTTAAATTCCTAGGTATTTTTTTTGATGCAATAGTGAATGAGATTGTTTCCTTCATTTCTGTTTTACATAGTTTGTATCAGTGTACAGAAATGCTAGACATTTCTATGTATCAATTTTAAATCTTGCAACTTTACTGAATTCATTTATTGTTCTACTAGTTTGCTTGGTAAAGTCTTGGGGTTCTCTGTATATAGTATCATGTCATCTTCAAATAGTGACAATTTTATATTTTCCTTTCCAGTTTGGATGCTTTTAATTTCTTTTTCTTATTTGATTGCTATGTTTAGGACATCCAGTACTATGTTGAATAAAAGTGGCAAGAGTGGGCATGCTTGTCTTTTTCCTAATCTTAGGGAAAAGCTTTCAACTTTTCACCATTGAGTATCATGTTAGCTGTGGGTTTGTTTTATATGGCCTTTATTAATTTGGGATATGTTTCCTCTATACCCACTTTGTTGAGAGTTTTTATCATAAATGGATGTTGAATTTTGTCAGATGCTCTTTTTGCATCTATTGACATGATCGTTTTGTTAATATGGTGTATTTTTTGTTTTGTTAATATGGTGTATCACATTGATTGATTTACAGATGTTAAACCATCCTTGCATCCCTGGAATGAATCCTGTTTGATCATGGTATATGATACTTTTAATGTATTGTTGAATTCACTTTGCTAAAATTTTGTTGAGGATTTTGCATCTATGTTCATTAGTGCTTATTGGCCTGTAATTTTCTCTTTTTGTAGTATTTTTGTCTGGTTTTGTTATCAGGGCTATGCTGGCCTTGTAAAGTGAATTTAGAAGTGTTCCTTCCTCTTTAATTTTTTGGAATAATTTGAGAATAATAGATGTTAACTCTTCTTTAAATGTTTGGTAGAATTAACCTGTATAGCTGTCTGGTTCTGAACTTCTTTGTGTGTGTGTGGGGGGGGCAGGTTTTTGATTACAGATTCAATTTTGTTACTAGTGATCAGTCTATTCAGAATTTCTATTTCATCATGATTCAGTCTTAGAGGATGTATTTCTAAGAATTTATCCATTTTGTCTCTGTTGTCCATTTTATTAGTGTATAATTGGTCATAGTAATCTCTTATGATCATTTGTATTTCTGTGGTGTCAGTTGTCATTTCTCTTTTCTGATTTATTTATTTGGGCTCTCTTTTTTCTTGATGACTCTGGCTAATCGTTTGTCGATTTTGTTTATCTTTTCAAAAAACCAACTCTTAGTTTCATTGTTCTTTACTACTGTTTAATTTTTTAGACTCTTTTATGTTTCTCTGCTCTGCTCTTTTTAATTTCCTTCCTTCTAATAACTTTGGACTTTGCTTGTTCTTTAAATGTACATTTAGGTAGTTTGAGATTTTTCTTGTTTCTTGAGGTATAGGCCTGTTTCTCTATGAACTTTCCTCTTAGGACTGCTTTTACTTTGTCCCATAGATTCTGGACAGTTGTGTTTCTATTTTCATTTGTCTCAAGATAGTTTTTGATTTCCTTTTATTTGCTCATTGACTCATTGGTTATAATAAATGAGGAAGTTGTTTAGTATCCACATGTTTGTGTTTTTTTCAGTTTTTTTCTTGTGTTTGATTTCTAGTTTCATACTGTTCTGGTCAAAAGAATGTTTGACACTATTTTAATCTTCTTATATTTATTGAGATTTATCTTGTGGCCTAATATGTGATCTATCTTAGAGAATGTTCAACATGCACTTGAAAAGTACATGTATTCAGCTGTTTGGGGATGATATATTCTAAAAATATCTATTAAGTCTATTTGGTTTAATGTGTCGTTTAATGCCAGTGTTGTCTTATTGATTTTCTGTCTGGATGATCTATTCACTGATGTAAGTGGGGTATTAAAGTCCCCTACTATTATTATATTGCTGTCTATGTCTCTTTTTTTTTTTTTTTTTTGTGGTACGCAGGCTTCTCACCATTGCGGCCTCTCCCATTGCAGAGCACAGGCTCCAGATGCGCAGGCTCAGCGGCCATGGCTCACGGGCCCAGCCATTCCGCGGCATGTGGGATCCTTCCAGACTGGGGCACGAACCCGTGTCCCCTGCATTGGCAGGCAGACCCCCAACCACTGCGCCACCAGGGAAACCCTATGTCTCTTTTTGATTCTGTTAATATTTGCTTTATATATTTATGTGCCCCTAAGTTGGGTGCATAAAAATTTTTAAATGTCATATTTTCTTGTTGGATTAACCCCTTTATCATTATATAATGTCCTTCCTTGTCTTTTTTATAGTCTTTGTTTTAAAGGCTATTTCATCTGATATGAGTGTTGCAACCCCAGCTTTCTTTTATAGTCCATTTGAATGGAGTAACTTTTTTCCCATCCTTTTACGTTCAGCCTATTTGTGTCTTTAGATCTGAAGTGAGTCTCTTGTAGGCAGCATATACATTAGTTTTGTTTTCCTTTATCCATTTAGCTACCTTAAGTTTCTGATTGGAACATTTAGTCCACTTATGTTTAAAATGATAAGTGATAGGTATGTACTTATTGCCATTTTGTCACTTGTTTTCTGATTGTTTTTATAGTTCTTCTTTGTTCTTTTCTTCTTCTTTTAGTATCTTCACTTGTGGTTTGAAGGATTCCTTTAGTTTTGTGTTTGGATTTCTTTCTCTTTTCTTTTTTGTGTATCCATTATAGTTTTTTTGGTTTGTGGTTACCGTGAGGTTCATATATATGGACCTGTATATATAGCCATCTAATATTTTAAGCTGACAGTCACTGAAATTTGAAGGCATTCTAAAAACAATGCGTTTTTACTCTGTCCCATGCTTTATGTTTTGATGCCATATTTTACATCTTTTTATTTTGTGTATTCCTTAAATACATGCTTTAGTTATAGTTGATTGTATAACTTTTGTCTTTTAACCTGCATACTAGCTTTTTAAGTAGCTAATCCACTGGTTTTACTATATATTTACCTTTACCAGTGATATTTTTTTCCTTTCGTATATTTTCTTATTTCCAGTTGTGGGCTCTTTTCTTTTCTTTCCCTCCCTCCCTCCTTTCTTTCTTTTCTTTTCTTTTCTTTCTTTCTCTCTCTCTCTCTTTTCTTTCTTTCAAGGTTTTTTTAGAAAATACATTTGAAGTTCCATTAAATAACCATTTAAAGGCTATAAATGTACAAAAATTATTCTCATCATACCCAAAAATACAGTAAACTTTTTTTTTTTTTTTTTTTTTTTTTTTGCGGTATGCAGGCCTCTTGCTGTCGTGGCCTCTCCCGTTGTGGAGCACAGGCTCCACACGCACAGGCTCAGCAGCCATGGCTCACGGGTCCAGCTGCTGCATGGCACGTGGGATCTTCCCAGACCGGGGCACGAACCCATGTCCCCTGCATCGGCAGGCGGACTCTCAACCACTGTACCACCAGGGAAGCCCAATACAGTAAACTTTTAATTATATGTTATGATCAGGAAGTTCCAATGAACCCCCCTTTTAAAATGGATGTGATACAGTATAATTTATTTTTTAATTTTCTAAGATTTTTTTCTGTTCTTTTTCTCATACCAGTCGGAATCTGTAGTTTTTTTGGGTAGTATAGTCATTTTTACAATATTGATTCTTCCAATCCAAGAACATGATATATCTTTCCATTTGTTTGTGTCATCTTTGGTTTGTTTCATCAGCATCTTATAGTTTTCAGAGTACAGGTGTTTTGTCTCTTTAGGTAGGTTTATTTCTAGGTATTTTATTCTTTTTGATGCAATGGAAAATGGGATTGTTTCCTTGATTTCTCTTTTTTATCTTTCATTGGATAGGAATGCAAGAAAGTTCTGTGTATTAATTTTGTATTCTACAATTTTACTAAGTTCATTGATGAGCTCTAGTAGTTTTCTGGTAACATCTTTAAGATTTTCTATGCACAGTATCATGTCATCTGCAAACAGTGACAGTTTTACTTCTTTTCCAATTTGCATTCCTTTTATTTCTTTTTCTTCTCTGATTGTTATGGCTAGGACTTCCAAAACTATGTTGAATAAGAGTGGCAAGAGTGGACATCCTTGTCTTGTTCCTGGTCTTTGAGGAAATGCTTTCAGTTTTTCAGCATTGAGAATAATATTTGCTGTGTGTTTGTCATATATGGCCTTTATTATATTGAGGTGGGTTCCCTCTATGCCCACTTTCTGGAGAGTTTTTTTCATAAATGGGTGTTGAATTTTCTCAAAAGTGTTTTCTGCATCTATTGAGATGATCATATGGTTTTTATTCATCAATTTGTTGATGTGGTGTATCACACTGATTGATTTGCAAATACTGAAAAGTCCTTGCACCCCTGGGATAAATCCCACTTGATCATGGTATATGATCATTTTAATGTGTTGTTGGATTCAGTTTGCTAGTATTTTGTTGTTGATTTTTGCATCTATGTTCACCAGTGATATTGGCCTGTATTGTCTTTTTTTGTGTGTGATATCTTCGTTTGGTTTTGGTATCAGGGTGAAGGTGGCCTCATAGATTGAGCTTGGAAGTGTTCCTTTCTTTGCAGTTTTTTGGAAGACTTTGAGAAAGTAGGTGTTAAATCTTCTCTAAATGTTTGATAGAATTCACCTGTGAGGCCATCTGGTCCTCAACTTTTGTTCCTTGGGAGTTTTAAAATTACAGTTTCAATTTCATTACTTGTGATTCATCTGTTCATATTTTTTATTTCTTCCACATTCAGAGTTGGAAGTTATACCTTTTCTAAGTATTTGTCCATTTCTTCTAGATTGTCTATTTTATTAGTATATTGTTGCTTGTAGTAGTCCCTTATGATCCTTTGTATTGGGTTGGCCAAAAGTTTGTTTGGGTTTTTCCATAAGATGGTATGGAAAAACCTGAATGAACTTTTTGGCCAACCTAATATTTCAGTGGTGTCCAGTGTAACTTCTTATTTTTCATTTCTACTTTTATTGATTTGAGTCCTCTCCCTTTTGTTCTTGATGAGTCTGGCTAATGGTTTATCGATTTTGTTTATCTTCTCAAAGAACCAGCTTTTAGTTTCATTGATCTTTGCTATCATCTCTATTTCATTTATTTCTGTTCTGATTCTTATGATTTCTTTCCTTCTACTAACTTTGGGTTTTGTTGGTTCTTCTTTCTCTAGTTGCTTTAGGTGTAACGTTAGTTGCTTATTTGAGATTCTTCTGTTGCTTGATGTAAGAGTGTATTGCTATATACTTCCCTCTTAGAACAGCTTTCATTGCATCCCGTACGTTTTGGATTGTCGTGTTTTCATTGTCCTTAGTCTCTAGGTATTTTTTGATTTCCTCTTTGATGTCTTCAGTGGTCTCTTGGTTATTTAGTAGCATATTGTTTAGTCCCCATGTGTTTGAGTTTTTTTCAGTTTTTTCCTGTAACTGATTTCTAATCTCATAGCGTTGTGGTCAGAAAAGATGCTTGATATGATTTCAGTTTTCTTAAATTTATCAGGGCTTTATTTGTGACCCAAGATATGATCTATCCTGGAGAATGTTCCATGAGCACTTGAGAAGAAACTGTATTCTGCTTTCAGATGATATGTCCTATAAATATCAATTAACTCTATCTGGTTTAATGTGTCATTTAAGGCTTGTTTTTCCTTATTAATTTTCTGTCTGGATGATCTGTCCATTGATTTAAGTGGGGTGTTAAAGTCCCCCACTCTTATTGTGTTACTGTCAATTCCCCCTTTTATGGTTTTTAGCATTTGCCTTATAATTTGAGGTGCTCCTATGTTGGGTGCATATATATTTACAATTGTTATATCTTCTTCTTGCATTGATCTCTTGATCATTATGTGGTATCCATCTTTGTCTCTTGTAACGGTCTTTATTTTAAAGTCTATTTTGTCTGATATGAGTATTGCTACTCCAGCTTTCTTTTGATTTTCATTTGCATGAAATATTTTTTCTATCCCCTCACTTTCAGTCTGTATGTGTCCCTAGGTTTGAAGTGGGTCTCTTGTAGACAGCATACATACAGGTCTTGTTTTTGTATCCATTCAGCCAGTGTATGTCTTTTGGTTAGAGCATTTAGTCCATTTACATTTAAGGTAATTATGGATATGTATGTTCCTATTGCCATTTTCTTAATTGTTTTGGGTTTGTTTTTGTAGGTCTTTTTTCTTCCCTTCCTCTTTTGTTCTTTTCTCTTGTGGTTTGATGACCATCCTTAGTGTTGTGTTTGGGTTGCTTTTTCTTTTTTGTGTGTGTATCTATTGTAGTTTTTTGGTTTGCATTTCCCATGAGGTTTTGATAGAGCAGTCTATATGTATATACAAGGTTGTTTTAAGTTGCTTGTCTCTTAATTTCAAATGCAGTTCCCTTTTCCTGCATTTGTACTCTTCTCACTGTTGCTGGTTTTGATTATCATGTTTGTGTATGGATGATTTCCTGCTTTTACTGTATGTTTGCCTTTACCAGTGAGCTTTCCCATTTGTGATTTTCTTGTTTCTAATTGTGACCTTTTTTTTTTCCTTTGCCTAGAGAAGTTCCTTTAGCATTTGTTGTAAAGCTGGTTTGGTGATCCTGAATTCTTTTAGCTTTTGATTATCTGTAAAGCTTTTGATTTCTCTGTCAAATCTAAATGAGAGCCTTGCCTGGTAGAGTATTCTTGGTTGTAGGTTTTTCCCTTTCATCACTTTAAATATATCATGCCAGACCCCTTTGGCTTGCAGTTTCTGCTGAAAAATCAGCTGTTAACCTTATGGGGATTCCCTTGTATGTTATTTGTTCTTTTCCCTTGCTGCTTTTAATATTTTTTCTTTGTATTTAAATTTGTTAGTCTGACTAATATGTGTTTCGATGTGTTCCTCCTTGGGTTTATCCTGTATGGGACTCTGTGCACTTCCTGGACTCGGGTGACTATTTCCTTTTCCATGTTAGGGAAGTTTTTAACTATAATTTCTTCAAGTATATTTCTCAGGCCCTTTCTCTTTTTCTTCTTCATCTGCGACCCCTATAATTTGAATGTTGGTACACTAAATGTTGTCCCAGAGGTCTCTGAGACTGTCCTCAGTTCTTTTCATCTTTTTTCTTTATTCTGTTCCACCACAGTGATTTCCACCATTCTGTCTTCCAGCTTACTTATCTGTTCTTCTGCCTCAGTTATTTTGCTATTAATTCCTTCTACTGTATTTTTCACTTCAGTTATTGTATTGTTCATCTCTGTTTGTTTGTTCTGTAATTCTTCTAGGTCTTTGTTAAACGTTTCTTGTATGTTCTTGATCTGCACCTCCATTCTTTTTCCAAGATCTTGGATCATCTTTACTATCATTACTCTGAATTCTTTTTCAGGTAGATTGCCTTTCTCCTCCTCATTTAGTTGTTCTTGTAGGTTTTTATCTTGCTCCTTCACCTGTAACATATTTCTTTGTCGTCTCATTTTGTCTAACTTACTGGGTCTGTGGTCTCCTTTCCACAGACTGCAGAATTGTAGTTCATCTTGCTTCTGGTGTCTGCCCCCTGGTGGGTGAGTTTGGTCCAGAGGCTTGTGCCTTTATCCCCTAGATAGACAGGTTGGCAGGTGTTGTGGTGACCTGAGCCTGCCCTGGATATTGAGTGGGGCCTCCCCTTTGTTCTGTGGTTGTCACTTCCCTGTCAGCAGTGGGCTCTGCTCCCTAGTTGTTGGAGTAGAGGCCCCCAGATCTGTTTCTTACCTGTGATTCTGATCTGTGGTGTGAGGTAGGTGGCATTGGAGCACTCCCACTGGGAGAGAAGCCACTGAGTATTCCTCCTCTGGAGCTGTTCACCTGTGAATGTGCTCTGTTGTGTCCCCTTTTGCCCACTGTGTGGGCTCACAAAATACACTGTTGTTGGCACTGCTCTCAATCCCACCTTAACTGTGGTTATGCTGGCAATTGGCCCTGGTGACCTTTAGGTGTTGTTTTCACCAGACCATCAGCACAGATCCACTGAGCTCAGGTCCCAGGACTGAAGTAGTTGTGCATGTGGACCTGCTGTGGGAGCTATGGAGGCAGCTCAGACTCTGGCCTGGGCCAACCCCCATGTGTACTTGCCCAAAAGCTCACAGCTGCTAAAGCCAGACCTGTCCCAGCTGCGGGAGCACTTGTCCTTTTAGATGTTTCACGGGTGCTTAATTTAGGAAGTCATCAATGGAGGTGAAACTCTGTAGTTCATGCAGCTTCAAGGAGAGATTTCAGCTCTTCTTCCTTAGTCACACAGCCCCTGGAGCTCAGCAGTAGTTTCAGCCCCACCTCTGCATGTGTTCTTCTCACCAGTCTGCTCTAGAGGATGCCAGAGCACACGAGCTTGTCAGGCAGGAAAGAGCCAAGGCAGTGATCTGGGTGAGCAGGCTGCCCAGGTGGGAGGGTGCTAGCAATTGGAACATGTGAGCCTGTAAGGTGGCAATTTGGGCAAGCATGCTTCCCAGGTGGGGTGGAAGGGAGGACAGAGGAGGCAATGGCTGGGGTGTGTGAGCCCACTCTGGTGGGAGCCCTCCCTAGTGCTCGTGGAGGCAGGGACTGGCTCATGAGGAGAGAGGCTTCAATGGTGGCCCTGCCCTTTGCACATCAGTTGACAATGGCGCTTTGCTCCAGGCTTTCTCAATGAGCATTCCTGGTTGCAGAGCCCCTCACTCCCAACCCCTCAGGTCCTCTCCTCACGGCCAATAGCAGTCTCCTCTCCCAGTCTGCTCTCCAACCCCATGTTCCAGCCCCCAGCCCCCATGCGCACTGGTGTACACACGTCTCAGGCTGGGGCATGCACAGATGTGGCACGGACTGTCTGTGTAGGTATTATTCTGTTCTGCCTGCCACAGACTGGCTGCTGTCTCTCTTCTGAGCCCCCGACACTCCCCTTCTGTCTCAGCTGATCTCCCTACTGGTAAGGGGATTTCCCAGATGTGGGAACCTTTCCTCACCTTCAGCTCCCCACCAGGGATGCAGGCCCCATCCTGCTTCCTCTCCTCTTCTTTTTCCCTTTGTCTTTCTTTCATCCTACCTGGTTACATGGGGATCTTTCTAGTTCTTTTAGGTGTCTGAGGTCCTCTGCTAGTGTTCAGTAGGTGCTCTATGAGAATTGTTCCATTTGTAGATGTATTCTTGGTGTGTTTGTGGGGAGAGACGAACTCCATGTCCTCTTACTTCTCCGCCATCTTGGAAAGTCCTCCTTTAAGTTTTGATTGTCTGGGAAACTCTTCATCTTTCCTTCAATTCTGAATGATAACCTTGATGGATACAGTACACTATTTGGTTTTTTGGGGGGGGTTGTTCCTTACAATACTTTAAATATATCCTGCTACTCCCTTCTTGCCTGTAAAATTTCTGCTGAAAAAAAGTCAGCTGATAGTTTTATGGGGTTTCCCTTGTATGTGTTGAGTTGCCTTCTGTTCCTGCCTTTAAGATTATAATTAAAATGGCAAAAGTTAAAGATAATGTCTTGTGTGAATCTCTTTGGGTGCATCTTGTTTGGCATTTTTTCTGTGTTTTCTGTACCTGGATGTCTGTTTCCTTCCCCCAAGTTAGGGAAATTTTTAGCCATTTCTTCAGATAGGTTTTCTGTCCCTTTCTTTCTTCTCTTTTTTGTACCCCTATATTGCAAATGTTAGTATGCTTGATGTTGTCCCAGAGGTCCCTTAAACTGTCTTCATTTTCAAAAAATATATATATTTTTTTGCTATTGGGATTGGGTGATTTCCTTTTCTCTGTCTTCCAGATTACTTATTCATTCTTTTGTATTCTCTAATCTGCTCTTGATTCGCTCGAGTGTATTTTTAAATTCTAGTTATTGCATTGTTCAGTTCTGATTGGTTCCTTCTTATTTATTCCAAGTCTTTGTTGAAGTTTTCACTGAGCTCTTTAATTCTTCTAGTTTGGTGAACATCCTATGAACTTGTCTTTGAATTCTTTATCAGGTAAATTACTTAACTCCATTTCATTAGGTTTTTTTTCCCCTGCGGTTTGATTTGGTGTTTTGTTTGTTTGTTTGGACCATATTCCTCTCTCATTTTGTTTGACTTTCGGTTTCTGTTTGTATGAATTAGGCAAAACAGCTACCTCTCCTGGTCTTGAAGGGGTGGCCTGGTGTGTGAGCATACCCTGTGTAGACTGCTTGTGACTGGTGGCTTGGTCAGCTGGAGCTGGATTTGGTGTGAGCTGGGGGCAATTCCTGGGGAGTGGTGTGCCCAAGGCCACTTTAGCAAGGTAGCTGGGTCTAGAGTGGGTGCGGTCTGGGGGTAGTCCACGGGGAGCATTGTGCCTGAGGCTGCCTTGGTGGGGTAGCTGGAGCTGGAGCAGGTAACGCTGCGGGGGAGTCCTGGGAGGGCTCAAGCAATGTTGCTCACTGGTGCCTCTGACCCTGGAGAGGGCTCTAGCAGATCCCTGCCCATTTGGCAGAAACTCTAGGGTTAGTAAAAGGATTTCTTTCCGATACAGTCTAGGTGCCCTTTAAACTGTTTTTTTGCTGTGTCCCAGGGTGGGTGAGTCTGTGCTTGGGCTCCTCAGCAATATCTCTCCCCACTGCAGGTTGTTGCATTGGAGGTAGGGTTTCCATGGAGACTTGTATCTATGTGTTTTATACCCATTTCTATGTGGTCCATGTATACACAGTAGCTGTTCAATCAGCCTGCAGGTCTTCTTCAGGAGGAGTTGTTCTATATGTAGGTACAGATTTTGTGTGTCCATGGGAGGAGATGTCTTCCTGCAGGGTCTTCTAGCACCCTGGACCCTTCTCCACGTTTCTTGTTTTGAGCAGAATTTTGTATTCACTCAATATGGCAACATTCTTTTTCTCATACTAATTTTTTGATTAATAATTTAAAACACACGTGTGCATACCTATACAAATGGAAAACTGTTACTTAATATAAACCAATTGGTAGATCAAATTGTTCAAAACATGAAATCCAAGGTGAATAGATAGTAAGTGGTATCCTTGGAAGTAAAAAATTAGAACCACAGACACAGACAACATAATGCAGACTCTGAATTTATGCCTAATCAGATAATAGGTAGAAGGAGCGAATTCCTCAACAAACATTCATTAAGCAACACTATTTATGCATCATCACTGTTTTTGGTGCCCATGATACATCAGTGAGCAGAACAGAAGCATATCCCTTATTACTGGAGCTTATGTTCTAGTAAGAATGAGACCTTTATACAGTACTGCAAAGAGGCAATTTATTGGATTGTGCTAGATTGTGGAGTTAAGAAATATTGATGATCTGTAGAGAAGGAGGAAGTATGTCAATGATATTAAAAATGCCTATAGAAATCGGAACACAATAGAAATTTCTGGGTAGATGTCATAGACACACTGCTTCTTTTAGTAATTTTCTGTAAAGTCTGTCTCCTTTTTTCTCTAACAATTTCTATTTCTTGGTATGAAAATTATTTGAAAGGTAGGGTACTTCTCATTTCCAGAGAATTATATCATTCCTCTGGTGACAGAGGTTATTTTGTGGGTGGACTATTTTATGCCTCTTCTGTTCCACCTAAGTGTGATTGTACTATGTGCTGTGTGGTATTTATTGATTAGTTGTACTGTGAAAGGAACAGGAAATGTTACATATTGATGACCTGCGTGAGGGTTTAAGCTACAAGCACTTGTTTCTTTTAGGACAAAATATGAAGTAAACCTTCTGAACATTTTATCTCTGGCATCTGCTCCTTTCAAAGAAAAAAAGCCATAATCTGTAGGCAATTTATGCCTCTTTCAAAAAACCACTATAACATCCAAACTCCCATAGCATTTGGCATCTGGCTTCATTTTATTTTGTTTGGAAGAATAACAATATTTTAAAATAAAATTTTACTCAGTGAAATGCTTATGGAGATGCTAGAGTGATTGTTAGAAAATGGTCACAAGAGTTATATACTTAAGAAAAAGAGGGGAGGTGGTATAATGAAAGATTATCTTGATAATTCTAACTGTAGGAACATTCATGCTTTTTGTAGAAAAATTTGACCAGAATGATTCAGATCACATGTCTGCATGAAAAAACTTACTAGGCTATTATTGAAATATTCTCATTTGTTATCTCCATAGGCATAACTTAAAGCACATATAGCTAATTGCATGTATATGGTATTCATGTTTAATCACCCTCGTAGTTCATTATGAATGAATGTTTGAAACGATTTTTTGTTTTTAGAATTCCCCCTTGAAAACCGTAAAATAATGAAGAAAATACATTAAAAATATTATACATCGTTTGTATTAATAGTGAATTTGGACATGATCACAAATGGACTCAAACTATTTAGGGAGGTGTCTGATTTGCCATTCTGTATAAGTGTATATGTAGTTAATTTCAAGACATGCAAAGTTAAGGCAATAGTGTTACATTTATGTGTTTATATGCTAAGTGTTGAGTTCAGAAGACAGTGGCATAATCAGAAATTTGCCAGTGCAGTTCCTCAAGGTCACATTCTTAGAGTCTACAAATCTAGGTGGGCAGGCTTTAGTCAATTTTCCTGGCAGTTGTAGATAGGCACAAAATAGATGTATTGAAGGCAGTATTGATTCTGATGTGTGTTGCTGCATGTACACTCCAGGAAAGTCTGTCCTTCTTTTCTTTCTTTTCCTTAGAGGATAATTTCTCTCCCTCTTTAGAGGCTCCTCTCTCAGCATTGACTCTTGCAAGAAAGGCCACCTCTCATGATGAATTCCTGCCACTGCCTATACTGTGATTTGAGTAGCAATTTCTATCATTAACAAAGAAAAATGCAATAAGAAAACAAGTCTAGTCTTTATAGGGCACCCTGCTACATTTAATACTGCCATTTATTTCACATTGGAGATGTCTAATTAAATGGATGTAAAGAGATAAGAGACAGATTGAATTAAGGAGATCAATGCTGTCTGTGTGCTCTTTGGTTTCATCTTTGGCAGCCTTTCCTGGATTTTACTAGAATGTTCCTCCTTCATTATGTGATGTATTTTTGTGATGGAGATACAATAGATAGCATTGGTCTTTAATGAAAAAGGGATAACTTAATGTCTAGGGGTCTTGAGACAAAAGAAGTTTGGTTTAGTGGGAATAATATCTAAGAAGTCCTGGGAGGAATGTGGCAGTGAAAAGCAAATACTGATTTGGAGAGTACACAATTCAGGAAAAGGGAAGGAGCAGAGATGAGGATGTCCTAGAGCACGGGAAGAAGACAGTAGTCAACTACTCCCTCCAGAACTGAGAATCAGGAGGAACTAAAGAAACCAGAGAGGAATGGTGATAGCTGACTCAGAAATACACCAGATTACTCTAACGCTCTTGATCTCCCTAGTATCTTTCTTCTTCTCCCTTTTCCTTCATCTGTATCTTTCAGCCATCTTTCATAGAACCTCCCTCTGGTATTTATTGGGCAATTCCTTGTTGCTAGACTTTGGGCTAAGTGCTGGGGTAATAAGGTGACACTGACCTTGAGGAGTTAATTGATACCTATGATAAAAGTATGAGAAAATAAGTACAGGTTGCTTGAGGGGCATGTAGAAAGGGGCACACCTCAGGATTAGGAATCAGTTAAACTCTTCTTAGATGGAGGGGGAGAACATGATGGTTTTAGGGGTCTGTAAGGGAGTCAAGAAAGTCAGTGTGAGTAGAACCCAGAGTACTTGGTTTTGTGTGCCCGGGGAAGTAGTGTAACAGAGGAGTGTATTACAAGGCACAGGGTAGAGAAAGTTTGAGAGACAATCAGGGGCTGATCATAAAGCTCTTTTTAAAAATATAATAATTTGGACATTATCCTGAGGACAATGGGGACTTGTTGAAGGATTTTAATCAAGCAGTGACATGATTAGATTTGGAGTTTCAAAAGATCACTTTGGCTGCCACATAGAGAGAGGATCAGGAGGAAATGAAATTTATCTATTATTCATTAAGGTATTAAAATTGGTCAGGGAGCATTTTCACAGACAAGACTTCTCTTCATTTACTCAAAAAATTTAAAGGCGAGATTTAAGCTCTTGTTTTGTGACTTAGAAAAACCATAGTGAAGACAAATAAAAATGGGAGAAAGAGCAACCATGTTTATGCAAGAGTGGTGTTTACTTCTCAGTTTTGAGAATTATTTTTATAACAATTTTTCCCCATCAATCTCTAAGCACACACACCTTCTGTCACTAAAACAACAATTATCATTCTATCTGGATTTGTTCTAAAAATATAAATCAAGGGAAATCAACATTGTCTTTCCCTCATTGTCTTATCTGAAATGAAAATGGATCCATATAAAAAGCTTGTCATAGTGATTTGCCATGGCTTGACCAATATCTCCCATTTTAGGGTCATCCTTGGTTAATGAAGACCAGACACATTTCAGCCTGTCTGACACTAAGCTCTGAGGTGTAGCTTAGGGGCCCCCAACTGATAGTTATCATGCACTGTATTTGCATTGTGAGATGCTCTGGTTTCCATCACAGGGCCATTATTTCCTGCTTCAAGGTCTTTATGAACAGTATAGTGGTAAGAGCAACTTCAAGGGACTGATATTATGAGTTTGTAGGTTGGAGCTTTTCTCTTTCCAAGACTAGTCACGGAGTCCGTGGTTGCTTCCTCAGGAGAATTGTTATAGCACAGAATTATCACACAGTTGAACACAGCTGGCACTCTGGCCTCAAGAGAAACCAGAACAAGATTGGGGAGGATAAATGGCAGGTAGGTTAAACATAGGCTAAGAAAGGGACCTGGAGAAGAGAGAATCTCATTATAAGTTTATGGATATTTTAAATCTCTGAAGGTTTCTATTCACATTCAGCCCAATTCTACTAAAATTGCAAAGTAGTATCATTTGATTATTAGTCTTCCTATGATCACATTTAATATAGTTTTCTAAATGTTTTTCTAATTATTACCTCTTTTCATCTTTGCATTTTTTATGAGATGTATAGTATATTATTGTCAATTGACAGCTGAAGAAAATGAAGTACAAAAATATTAACTAACTTATCCAATGTCATATAATTAATTAAAAACAGAGCAAGGAAAAGACTCCAGTTCAACTTCCTAATTCTAGCCTCTTTCCATTCAGTGGTAATCAAAACAGATTTGGATGTAATCATTAAGTTCTGCAAATAATTAAAAATAGAGTTACTTGGTCTATAATTTGGGGTTTGATTATTTGAATATCACTCCCCACCCCACCACCTTTTTGATAATGAAGCAAATATTTACAAAGATTAAGAAAATATTATAATAAGAAAAAATTTGATTTTGTGAGGAAATTTCTTATCAGCCTCCTATCTTGAACAAGGTTTTGTTTGTTTTTTTCTTTCTCTGTCTAAACATAAGTTCCTTGTTGTATTCCTATTTATTTATTTATTTTAAGATGTGATGGTAGAAGATTGAAAGGAATGGATATGGGAATATCAAAAACTCATTTGTTTAACTCAAATATGAGAGTATCAAATACATTCAAAGCATTGTAGTAGACTATGAAGGGGAGAAACAGAGTTAAGCTTAACAAAGAGTTTGCCTCAGTGGGTTTCATTGAGTTCCCACAGTGCTTACTGTAGAAGGCACTAGTGGGAGGATTTAAGGAAAAGAAAATCAGACAAAATTCCCACATTAGAGAAGCTTTGCAACCTAATTAGAGAAATATACATACTTGAAACAGCTAAGTAACAGCATGAGGTAATATGTGATTAAGTGTAAAAAGGGTGATTCCTGGCCATGTTTTTTTTTTTTTTCTGAAAGTATCATAAAATTATTTCAAACCACAAAGCAAAAAAGGAATTAGATGGATACCTGAATGTCTTTTCCCAAGGCAGGATATACAGTAAAATATCACAAGAGAATGCAAAACTGTTAGAAACCTTGTCAGCAGTTGACTTCAAACCTCATCTCTGCACCCCTCTGCCTACCATTTTCCTTCTTTGTTTTCCTGTAGATCAAGATTTTCCTGCTTTATTGTGCACATGGCTAAAAATGCCTTCCTTGTTCTGAACTTTATGTGGGTTTTTTGTTGTTGTTGTTTAAGTAATCAAGCCAGAGTCATTAGCTATCTCTGAGTCCCAATTCTAGTTATTAGGACAGAGATTCTGACTGGTTCATCTTGGTCACTACTTCCTGATTCAGTCATCTGTGGCTGGGTTGGAGAGCCATATATACAAAATAAATGTTGGATCAAACATCTGGGGGACTAAGAAAGTTCTAAGAAAAAAAGTGTCATATCCTAGCAGGATATCTTAAACTGTGTTTATAAGAGAAACTAATTCAGAAAAAAAATTATGGGCTGAGATGCATTGCTAGAAGGCCTTGGGAACTGGTAGAACATAAAGAATCAGTAATATTTGGATTAATGCAAGAGGATGGAGGAAGGAGTAATTCCAGTAGAGCAATTGAAATGGCATAAAAGTAGAGATAAGTCAGGTATGTTTGAGGAGCAATGGGAAGATGGGTCTTCCTAGAGTCAAGGATTCATGTAGTACAGTTTTGAAAAACAACTCAATATCATTTATGTGGGAAATACATTAGAGGTGGGTTTCTAGTTTCCTTTTCAGGTTATAAATGTAGCTTTAGAGATTGTCAGCATTTGAATGCTAACTTTTCTAAACTCATGAGAATAGATTAAATAATCCATGGATGTATATTTAAAATGAATAGGGAAGAGGATTAAGGCTAGAACCTTGAAAAACATCAACACTTTAGGGATGGAGAAAAGAAGGAAATCCTGAGGAAACGTCTGGAAAGGAATGGCTACAGAGATAGAAGGAAATGCTGTCATAAAGGGCAAAGGAGAAGAGAATTTCAATTAGAAAGTAGTGAACAGATCGGTTGCAGGAAATTCAAATAAGATAAGGCCTGAAAAATGTTCATTGGATTTGACAATTAGAAGAAAAACAGGTGGATAAATGATGTTAAGTCTGTGGAGAAGACAAATATATGGGTCAATGTGTGAATGAGAGGGTATAGATGATGGAGGCATGAGGTCACCATCAAGAAGATCCTCTGAGGAGGAGATGAGTGGAGGGAAGGCAATGGGGAAGGAAGAGGGAGGCAAAGAACTAGGGAAAGGTTTGAAACTGGGGAGCACATTGACCAAGTCAATAAACTGAGGAGAAAAAATAATGAGGAAAAATTCACAGAACGATTTGTGAGAGTGTGGAACGTGGTTGAAATGTGTTTTGGAGAATGACAATATGCAGAAAGAGTCAAGGACTGAGTTGAGGTCATTAAATTTGAAAATAAAATTATAAAGGGATATTCTGAATTACATGGTTTCTCAATCACTTTTATTCACCTGATTGCATTAAATCTATCTAACCAGTCTGTGAGGTTGGCAGCCCAAATATTATTGAGCCACTATTCAGGAATGAGGAATTGGACATTACTTAATTAAAAAGCTTGCCTGGGGTTCCAAGGTATTAAGGCGCAGGGACTCAAATCCAGCTTCTAAAACTCTAGTTCTGGTGCTCATTCAGCTTCACTGTGATTTCTAATACCTGTGTATCTGCAGCTATGTAGGATAACTACAGTTATCGTGAGATCAAAGAGCAGATGTCACGATTTTAGGTGCGTAGTAAGGGAGTAGAAATAAGACATATAGACCTATGTTTTGAGAAATTTAAAAGTAAAGGGAAAGGAAATGTAGGGGTTTGGGTATTTTTTTTTTATGGTTTTAAATTGATGTAGAAGCCTTGAGGTGCTTGTCCCATAAGGAGAAATACCAGAGGTGAAGGAGAGCCTGGGGATGAAGGAGAAAGAAATGGTCAAATGCAAAGTTCTGAGAAAGACAGCACAGGTGAAGGGGTCAGCTTTCAAAAGAGTAGCCACAGCTCCTCCTTGGTAAACCATGGAGATTAAAGGATGGTGAAATGTGGGGACATTTTGAGACAAATTAGTCTACAAGTTCTAGGTTTCCTCCTTTGTCAACAGATAATATGCATGATAAAAAGGTTTTGTGAGAACACCATTAGAAACTCGTATAACTGCTTAGAAAACAGTAAGAAATGAATTTTTGGTGGATATAAGTGTTATGTTGAGTGCTAATAGGCTAGACTCACCAAAAATTCCATCAACTCCCTCATGTTCCTCATACCCCTTGCAGTTAGCTGGGGTCATTCTGGTCATGGGCTACGAGCAGAAGTGATGCAAATTCCTTCTGGGTCAACATGTGAGCAGTCAGTGATTCTCCCATTGTCTTTTCCTCTGCCCAGCAAGGAAATGTTCCATACGGTAGAGACACTGTCAGCCTGGAGGGAGTAGAGCTTCCCCTTCTGCCTCTTCCTGACTAGCATTAGTCACATGTCACGATGAAACAAATGTACTTTTCTTGTGCTGTGCCACTGATTTCAGGGTTAATTTGTTAAGTCCGCATAACCTAGCCTATCCTGACTACTGCTACTGCCACCAGGCTAATGGCAGTTTCCACAGCCTATTCATCTTGTTTCTAAGAATACATGTTAAATTAGACCCTAGTTAGTTATAAAGTATTTTTATATTTGGCACTAGGAATCTTCTGTAAATTTAAATTTACTTGACTTTTTTTCAAAGAGATTCAGAAAGTACTGTTTCAGCATGGACCATGGTGCCCTGTGCTGGGAGTTTAGAACACAAAGTTAATAATAATAACAATAGTGAGTATGTATCAAGCTGCCTTACTCCAGGTGTAGTGTGCTTCACAAGAAAACTCACAATTAACTCCATTTTACAAATGAGGGAACTGATCCCAGAGAGGTTAATTACTCTACCAAAAACATAGAGCTAATGGGTGGTAAAACTAGAATTCTAAATTAGGCACTAGAATTCATACTTTCAATTACTCTATTTTCCTCTTACTCAGTGGTATCTACCCCAGTGAAGTTCAGAATCTCTGGAAAGAATTCTAAAATTCTAGGCCATGGATTGGGTGCATTAGAATTAGCTGAGGAACTTTTACAAAAATAGGTATTCATGAGCTCTTCCTAGACCCACAGAGTCAGAAGCTGTATGGTAAGGCTTTGCATATTCTAATTGCCAATCAAGTTTGGAAACCACTAGGAGTCTAGGAGTAATATAGGCACTTAAGTACTTCTGATATGGTGAGAGAAAAGATAGATTCCTTGAAAAGTCCAATAGAGCAGATATGAGGGCAATTAATTCTGCTTTTGTAACTATAATACAAAGTGAGTTTGTAGTTGAAGGAGGAGGGGTAATAGTTTGATAAAAAGACGGATAAAAGAAAATCCATGATATAAAATAAGCGAACACAAAAAGGAATATTTAGTCCACTTAACCTGTAAATATTGGGGTTTCATAGGGCTTAAGGGAAGTTCCCTTCTCTCCTTTCCTTATATTTTCTCCTAAGTGATCTTAATTATTGCTGTGGGTCTAAATACTATCTCTATATTAGTGACTTCCAAATTTACATCTTAAGCCCAAAGTCTCCCCTAAGATCAAGGATTTTATAGGAATTGGTTACTGTTCTCTTCCCACATATATTTCACAAGCTTCACAAACTTAATACATCTGAAACTCTTGATTTCTCTCCTAAACTAGTTCTTCAAAACTTTTGAATCTTAATAAATGACACTGGTCCTATTACCTATTGTTGCATAACAAAGATCCCAGAACTTAGTGACTTAAAGCAATAATTTATTATTATTATTATATCCCAAGATTCTGTGCATCAGGAATTTGAACAGGGCTCAGTGGGGATCACCCATCACTCCCTAGACATGCCATAATGTCTGGGACCTCAGCTGAGATAACACTACTGGCTGGAAGTTGGAAGAGCTGGGGGCTGGATGGGCAGCTTTCCCTCCCCTTACCTCTCTGTCACTCCTGCCCCTGCTGGTATCTCCACTTGGCTGCCTAGGCTTTCTCATAGTATGACTGACTCACAGTAGTCAAACTTCCTACTTGAAAGCTCAGGGCACTAAAAGCAGTTGTCCCCAGAAACATGGGCAAAGCTTCTTCTAACCAAGACTCAGAAGTCCCAGAATGTCACTTCCGCTGTATTTCTGGGTCAGACAAGTTCAGCTCAGAGTCAAAAGGTGTGTGTAGTATGCTAGTGGTAGTGGTGGAGATTATAATCTCTTTTTCAATGAAGGGATTAGCAGAGAATTTGTAGCCAAATTTAATCTACCGCAGACACCATCACATCAATTTCTCAAGCCTGAAATTTAGGATTAATCCTTAATTCCTTCTTTCTGTGACCTCCAGTAAGTCTTGCTGTTCTTACCTCCACAGCTTATCCTGAATCTATTTCTTCTGACACTACCATAGTCCAAATTGCCATCGTCTCTTGCTTGCAGATGCATCCTAACTATTTTCACAGTTGTCTTTCTTGCCTTCCTATAATGTATTCTCCACCTAGAAGTCAGGGTGTGATCCCATTACTTCTGATTAAACTACTCCATGGCTTTACATTGAGAATAAAATCCAAATTCCTTGACAAGACCTAAAGGCCCTTCCGGATCTATCCCCTGTTTAGCTCTAAACTTATGTCAAACCATTTTACCCTAACTCATTACACTCAAGACACACTGTTCTTCACACAGTCCCTAGAGCAGTGGTTCTCAACTGGGGGAAATTTTGCCCCCTCATAAGGCATTTGGTAATATCCTGAGATGTTTTTAGATGCTGCTATGTATCCTCCCAGGTGCAGGAAGCCCCCACAAGAAAGGCTGATTCTGACAAAGGATGGGAGGTATTTCTGTTTATCAAACAAAGAGGTACTACACCGTACAACTCACTTGGTCCCAACAGCTTTAAAATATATGATTCTTTACACATTAAAAATGTCAGGAGTTTTCACTATATCAATTATTTGCATAAATTGAGACTTTGCTACAATTTTTGTATCACATTCTTTCAAATTTGGATAATTCAAAATCATATAAAATGTATGTGTGTTATTTCTAGTCTATCTAGTTTAGGAAGAATGAAGTAGCATTCTCTCTCTACTACTCTGTTTTTGGAGGTCTCCGGACCTGGCCCTCCTCCTCTTGTTAGTAATCAGCAACTCCCTGCAATTCTACAGCTTTCTCTGAGGCATGATGACCACTGTTGCTATGGAATCCGATGTGACATTAGGCTTCAAAGGTTGATGGTGCCTTTGTCCTTGGTGTTTAGGCTGGTGATCAACTCCCTTCTTCCCCACACTCCTTTCAGTACTTGCTAACATGAATTTAGACTCCAGTGTTGTCCCTGACCCTGAAATGCATCTATCAATAGACTCTGAGCAGTATGGAAACACACACTTTGGGCAACCTTAATATAGATTAAGTTATTCCAGCAAACATAGATTTGTGAATTCTTTCTGTCTTATCCAACTCTGCCCCCACTACTTGTCCAGAAGAGAGTCTCTGCAAGGGAAAGTGATTTGTCACCTCTAGATAACACTAGGATAACACTTTTTTTTGCCCAGCCTGAAGAGGAAAACAGACACACATGTGTATTCCATCCAGCACTGACTTTGTGTTTGCATTTGGCCCATCGTGGGGTGGCGTGGGGGGAACCAACACAGGATGGCAAGGAATACCTATTTAATCATTTGTCAATTCTGCCTTCGGACATAAAAAATGCTATTTGAGGTCAGATTTCCTGAGAGTCTGATTGAGGTATCATTGGCAACTGTGAAATCTGAAGGTTCAAGAGGAGTAGCCGTACCAGGCAATAGCTGATTCTTTTTGCTAAGCTTTCATTTCACTCTTAGTTAAGGAAAATTTTCAGGGACTATAACCTATAGAAAGCTATTGATACTTTAGACTGTACTCAAAACAGCTAAATGTAGAATAAAAATTTATTTTAAGCATCTGTGTAATACTTTGAAATACACACACAGGATTTTTTCCTGCTTGTTTTGCATAATCTCTGCACTCAGCAATATCATCAAAGAAAAAATGAGCTCTTTTCTTTCAGCTGTTGTATGCCTGGTTTGTTAAGTAAAATCCCTTAGTCTCATTAGACCAAGGAAGAAGACTATGACCTCTTGTGGAAGCTAGGTGAAGCATTTTATTGCAATAAGAATTATGTAGCCAAGTACATAGAAATATATGTAATAGCTTCCATGATTCCCTGACCATAGCAGCTAGAAGTGATTTCTCCCTGTTTTGACCTCCAATATCATGCATCTGCTCTTGTCATAATTCTTTTAAATACTGCCATGTTTTATGATTATTTTATTTATTCAGTATATTTATTTAACATGTCAGCCATTTTTATGTGGCTAAGATTATGAATAAAATACAGTTCTTTCCCTTAAGCTACTCACAGCCTACTAAGAAATTGCATAAAAATAAATATATAATTACAATGTAATGTGAAAGAGTGCTAACAGAGGTTTGTGCATAGAGTTTTGAAAGCTCAGATGTATTGATAATATATCTTATTTTTCAAACTAATTTGTAAAAAATTTTTCCCTGTGTCCATTCCCGTAATAACTTGAATTTATTTGGAAGTTATTCAGTGTTTATTAATTTTGTTTCATTTTTGGTTTTGTTTTTGAATACTTCCTCATTGGGAGAGCACATCCTCTAGAATTCTTAACGTTCTATTTTCATTGAAGTATAAAATATACAGAAGGTACTCCACATCCTAAGTTTATATCTCAGTGAAATATCTAAAGTAAACATGGCCATGAAACCACACCCCAGGATGGTGTGCTGGAGATGGCTTGTACCAACTTGTGGGATCCAACTGGTAAATATTCAGGAATTTTGCCACTGGTTTTTCAAATGTTGGTAGCTTGAAATTGGGCAGCATGAGAGTATTTAACTACTAGGAGCTTTGTTCCAGAAAACAAGGTGCTAAACTTGTTCTAAACATTTAACATCACTGATTAATCACTGCTGATTAATGAATACAGAATTAACAGCATCCCTGAAGCCACTCCTATGTCTACTTCCAATCATTAACCGTTCTATTTTAGGGGTAACCACCAACTTGATATCTAGCACTATAAGGTTAACTTACTACTTTACAAATGTTTAGCTTGAGGAAAGAAGAGATTCATGAGGGTGTGAAGCTTAAACGATTTGGGGCTCTCTTTAAAGAAACAAATACATAATTATAAATAAAATAATAGGTACAGGGCCTTAGATGGAATCTGAGCAAGTTAAAGGACCTCCATATTATCTTCATGGTAAATCTAACTCTGCTGGTGTGTATATTTTCTTTCATTCTTTTTTTTTTTTTTTTTTTTGGTCTTGCTTCTATCATTTACTATTGTGTTTGAGAGATTCATCTATGCTGTTGCACGTGGCAGTCTGTACATTTCATTGTTTGCATTTACCACAATGTACTTCTCCGTTCTACTGTGGTTGTTTCCAGTTTGAGGCTCCTACCAGTACTCCTGCTACAAACACATGTACATGCCTTTTGGTGCACACGTGTTTCATTGTGTTGGACGTATATCTGTGAGTGGCATTGTGACATAATAGGGTGTTCATGTGTTCAGCTTTAGTAGATGGTGCCAAACAGTTTTTCCAACTGGTGGTAAAAGTGTATGGTCCCAACAGCAGTGTGTGGGAGATCCAGTTCTACCTTTTTGCCAAAGCAGAGTATCGTGAGACTTAAAATTGCCATTCTGTGCATTGCCCTGATGTCCAGTTAGCTTTAGAATATTTTTCTAACAAGTTTTGCTCCTTTGGATATTTTCTTTTGTGCAGTGTTTTGTGCATTAAAAATTGGGTTATCTATTTTTAACGTCTTCTAGCAGTTATTTTTATATTATGGATATGAATTCTTTGAGGGGTATATGCAATGCAAATCTTTTCTCTCATTTTCTAGTTTGGGTTTCACTCTTTTAAAGTTATCTTTCAATGAAGCTAAGTTCTTGATTTTGTAGAAATTTAATCATTTTAATAGCTAGCACATTTTGCACTCTGTTTTATGAAATCTTTTCCTCCCCCAAAACATTAAGGATACTCTCCTGTGTTATTTTCTAAAAGCATTATTGTTTTACCTTTCATTTACTGAAAAATATCTATCACTATGATGGAGGATTTTTCTATATTTCTTTTAGTTCTGTCACGTTTTGCTTTATATAATTTGAATCTATTATTCATTGCAAAGAAATCCAGAATTACAATGTATTCCTGGTGGACTGATATTCCCTTCATCTTCAACAATGCTTCTTGCCTCAGAGTCTATCGTTTATGATATTTGTATGCTTACAATAGTTTCCTTTTATTTAGTATTCACATTGTAAACTTTCCCCTTTCTTTATTTTCAATCTATTTGCATCCTTATTTTTAAGGTGTGTCTATTATATCTACTGTTATTTTTATCCAGTCTGACAAACTTTGTCATTTAATAGGAGTATTTAGTTCAGTTACATTAAATAGTTACTTATGTGTTTGGACTTAAATCTACTATCTTATGTTTGATTTATATTTCTCCAATGTGTTCTGTGTTACTTTTGCCATGGTCATTTTCTTATTTTATAGGTTATTGTAAATGTTTTACATTTTCCCATATGGGCTTTTTAGTTCTACATTTGTTTACTATTTGTATTGGTTGCCCTAAATTTTACAACATGCATTCTGACTTATTCTAAAAAAATAGTGTTTTTACCACTTCTCCTCCTACTCCTAATTAGGCTTTTGCTGTTTTTTGTCATATAATTTATTATACATATGTCTATATATCACAAGGCAACATTTTTATTATTTTACACAGTTAATAGCCATTTAAATTTAGCCACATATTATCCTTTCCATAATTCTCATTCCTTCCTGAACCGCCATGATTCTATCTAGGTTCATTATTCAAATATGGAAAGACCTTTAATATTTACTTTAGTGCATATCTTTTGTCTTAATTACTGTAGCTTTAGAGTGGCTCTTGAAATCAGATTGTTTATGTCCTCCAAATTTGTTTTCTTCTTCAAAATTGTTTTGGCTCTTCTACATCTTTTGCATTTCTACATAAATTTAAGGTTATCTTGTCAATTTCTAGAAACATAACTCTTCATTTTATTCTTTGACTTTGCTATTAGTTCTAGTATCTTTTTTGAAAATTTCTTAATTTTTTTAAATACACATGATCATGTTGTCTATGAATAAAAGGAGTTTAACTTCTTAATTTCCAACCTGTATGACTTTTCTTCCTCAGCTGCACTGGCTAGGACCTCTAAACCTATGTTGAATAGACGTACTGAGAGTGGACAGAATAGTCTTGTTCCCAGACTTAGGGAGAAAGCATTGAGTCTGTTCCCTTTAACAACTGATACTAGCTGTAGGTATTTTACAGATGCCTTTTATGGGATTGAGGGTATTATTTTCTATTCCTAGTCTTCTGAGGGTTTTTATAAATGGGTGTTGAATTTTTCAAAAAAAATCTTGTGTATACTGTGTATTGGAGCAGTCATGCAGTTTTTCTCTTTATTGTGTTAATATGGAGGATTATATTGTTCAACTTTCATATATTAAACCAAACCTGTACTACTTGAATAAATCCCACTTGTTCATGATGTATTAGCCTTTTTATATATTGCTGGATTCAATTTGCTAACATTGTTAAAGAGTTTTGTATCTATGTTCATGAAATATATTGGTCTGAAATTTCTTTTCTTGTAATAATATCCTTTTCTGATTTTGGTATCAGTAGCACTGGCCTCATGGAATAAGTTGGGAAGGGCTTGTTTTTCCTCCATATTCTGAAACAGTTTGCATAGAATTAGTATTTTTTATTTCTAAGTGTATAATAGAATTCATCAGTGAAGCCTCTGTCTCTGAAGGGTTTTATGTGTGTGTGTGTGTGTTTTGGGGGGAATTTTTATTTATGAATTTGGTTCTTTAGCTATATAGTTCTACTATGTCTCAAGTTTGTTTTGGTCATTTGTGCCTTTCAAAGTTGTCCACTTCATTTACATTTTTTAATTTATTGACATAAATTTTTCATAATATTGTCTTATTTTAATGTGTGTAGGATTGCTAGTGGTTTCCCCTCTTGCATTCTTCTTGGTATTGGTAGATTTTGTGTTCTCTCCTGTTTTTTTTTTGTTGTTGTTGTTTTTCTTGATCAGTCTAGCTTGAGGTTACTCTTCTATCAACAAGTTTTTGGTATCTTTTTTTCCTCCAGTGTTTGTTTGTCTCTCTTCTTTTTCATTAATTTCTGCTCTTATTTTATTCCTTCTACTTACTTTGAGTTTAATTTTCTCTTCCTTTTCTAGCTTATAAAGTGGAAGTTTAGAAAACTGAGTTTAGATCTTTCCTCTTTTCTAATATAAGAATCTAAAGCTATAAACATCCTGTGAGTGCTATGTTAAATTCATCCTACAAATTTTGATTTGGTGTATTTTTATTTTCATTCAGTCCAAAATAACTTCTAATTATGTGTGAGATTTCTTTATTTACCCCTGTTTTTTTAGAAGTGTGTTGATTAATATCCATATACTAAGGGATATTCCAGATATTTTTGTTACTGATTACTAATTCATTTGTTGTCAAAGAAAACACTTTGCATGATTATAATCCTTTTAAATTTATTGAAAATTTTTTATGGACCAGCACATGTCTATCTTGGAGAATGTTTCATGTGCGTTTGGAAGGAATATGTATTCTCTAGTTGTTGAGTGCAGTGTATTAAAATGTCAGTTAGATTCATACTTACTTTGTGCCTACTTGCTTTACAAATTACTGAAGGAGGATTTTGAAATTTCTAGCCTTTATTATGTATTTATTTGTATCTCCTTACATGTCAGTTTTTGTTTCTTGTATTTTGAAGCACTAATTTTAGGTGCATAGCCATTTAGGATTTGTATTTCTTCTTAAAGAAGTGAAGCTTTTAAATGTACAGTCAATTCTTATTATTCATGGTAGTTATGTTCTATAATGTCACTGTGAACACTGAATTAGTGAATACTGAAAAATCACTCCCAGAGAAAATATATACACATATGTACATGTAGGACATAGATTATAATCTTAAATGCTAAAAAAACAACATGGCATGGTAGATTATTCTTCCTTTATTTTACAAAAGAAAAAATGAGGCTCAAAAACGTGAAGTGACTTGCCTGAGGCTGCCCCACTGACATATGCCAGAGCTGGGATTTAAACCCTGTCTGTCTGGACCCAGAGATGGATCTTCTTGCACTACATCTCACTGCCTTCTGCTGTCTCTTTACTCTGGCCATCACAGTATGAGAACTGGAAAAAGTAGGCAGAGCATTGCTTTGTTCAACCTCAGCTGGGAATGTGTATGTCGGAAGGCCAAAATTTGCCCCCATTCCTCACAAGTCCACAAATGACCACGAAAGTACGGGGAAAATTGATTTGGGGATGAAAAATAAATTTTAGCCAGGAAGTGAATCCACAAATAATGAGGATCAACTGTACCTCATTTGATAAGTAGGAAGTTGATAAATAATAAGTAATATCCTTATTCTGAAGTCTATTTCATCTGACATTAAAATAGGTACTTTTCTTGATTAGTGTGTTTGCATGGTTTTCTTTTTCCAACCTTTTACCTGTAATTTTTATATCTGTATGTTTAGAGTGAGTTGCTTTTAGCTATAGTTGGGTCTTGAATTTTTATGAAGTCTGACAACTCTATCCTGTTAATGTTTTATCCATTTATATGTGATGTTATTACCATTATGATTTGAATCTACCATGTTTCTACTTGTTTCTTATTTGTCTTATCTGTATTCTTTTTCCCCACTTTTTTTTTTTTTGCATTAAGTGATTTTTAGGATTACAGTGGATTCACTAGTTTCTTATTGCTATACCTCTTTGTGTTGTTTCTTTAGTTTTTTTCTCTTGGGCAGAGGCTTTTTTTTTTTTTTTTTTTTTTTGCGGTAGGCGGGCCTCCCACTGCTGCGGCCCTTCCCGTTGTGGAGCACAGGCTCCGGACGCGCAGGCTCGGCGGCCACGGCCCACGGACCCAGCCGCTCCACGGCATGCGGGACCCTCCCAGACCAGGGCACGAACGTGTGTCCCCTGCATAGGCAGGCGGACCCTCAACCACTGCACCACCAGGGAAGCCCGGCCAGAGGCTTTTGTAGGTCCTTGAGTTTCTTAAGGAATCTGTGAGGTCAAACTGTTTTCACAGTGATGCTAAGAGTTATTTGCATTTTTTCTCTCTTGTATGGTGGGGTTTTCCAGAAGCTATATATCATGTCATGTTACAACAGATTAAAATTGCAGCAGATATGAAAATCTAGTCATCTATTATTAGGCCAACATTAAAATAATTTGCAAAGTGTGAAGTAATGATACTTTTAAGCACGCTTTTGTTTTGTTAGACACAGTATTTCATTAAAATTTGTACTATGTATGTTAACATATAATGAGTTTATCACTATTTTTAATATTTAAAAATTAATTTATAGTATGATAAATACTGAGGGATAGAACTAATATAAATAAGCTCTTTAGAGTCCCAAATAATTTTAAGACTCTAAGTTTTTCTAAGATCAAAAAGTTGGAGAATTAGTGCTCTGGGTTTTATCATATGTATCTCTAATTTATCACAGTCTACCTGCAAATAATAATATACCACATTGCACATAGTATAAGAGCTTTGCAATAGTATACTTTCATTTTTCATCTTCTATTGTTTGTGTCATTGTTATTATACATTTTATTCCTACATTTGTTATAAACTCCACAAAGCATTGTTAATGTTCTCTCTTTAAACCATCTTTTACCTACATATTACCATTTCCAGTAATCTTTATTTCTCTATAAAAATACAGCTTTCTTTCAGGTGTCCTTTTCCTTCTACCTGAAGAATTTCCTTTAACATTTCCTGGAGTGTGGCCTGCTGTCAATGAATTCTTCACAGACAGGGAGATGCTTAGGAGTCATAAAGATCAGTTCGTTTTGATGAGTGACTGATATTAGGACAGATATAAAATATAGGAGAGAGAGATTTTAGAACCAGAGTTGGCAAGATTTAGCAACTGATTGGATGGATTGGGGATGAAGTGTTACACGCTAAAATGCCTTTTAAACATCATAGTCAATGCAATAAGAATAAAAGAGTAAATATGGGGAAGGTTCATCCAAGAGTATTATTTGCAGATAATAATACTGTCTAACTGGAAAACCCAGAATCCACTGAAAAATCATTAAAATCACTACATTTAATAAAGAAATTAATGTGTATATAAAATTTATTTCTTGTATTTAAGAAAGCTATTATCTATTAGAAAATATAATAGTAAACAACAGCAGCAACAAAAACCATAAAAATATCTGATCAAAATAGAACAAACATTTGAAATACCTGGCTAAGGAGCTACTAATAAGAAATGTAAAGAGCTGATAGAAAGAAAACTATAAAGAACTTGAATGAAAAAATTAATAACTAGAAAGGTGCATCTTGAAATATGAGGCTTAATATGTCCAGTCTCTCTAATCTGTAGATATAATTAATTCAAAATAAAAATTCAAGTAGATAAATTTGATTCTAAATGTTTATTTTGAATGAATGAGAATATGGTATAAACATTTTTTAAATGGTAAGGAATCTTGTCCTATCAAATATTAATATACATTATAAAGTCATTGTAATGCTAGTACAGGAATGAATAGACAATTAGTAAAATAGAATAAAGGTCACGGCCACATTTAAGTATACATATCAAGATTTACTGTATAATGACTTTGAGCCAAATTAGTGGGGGAAATAGAGATTGACAGTATTAGACAAGAGCTGCTATTTGGCAAAAAAAATAAAATTAGATCTCTACTACATAATATATGTTAACATAAATTTCAGATGATAGGTTAAAGATCTGAATATAAAAGTAAAGCCATAAAATTACTAGAAGAAAAATACAAGTAGAAGACTGTGTGGTCTGGAGTTAGAAGGCTTTCTAACATAATAACAAATACATAAACCTTAAGAAAATGACTTACTTTGGCTCATTTAAAATACATAACTAGTGGATGGAGACACAATGGCAGAGTACAGGATATGATCTTATGAAAACACCAAAATCACAACTACCTGCTGAATAACCATCAAAAAAAAATGCTAGAGCCTACCAAAAAAAGATACCTTGCATCCAAAGATAAACAAGAGGCCACAACAACATGTAAGGAGAGTGCAATCATAATAAAATCAAATCCCACACCTGCCAGTTGCGTGACCCACAAGCCGGAAAATAATTATATTACAGAAGTTCTCCCAGAGGAGTGGAAGTTCTGAACCCCACATAAGTCTCCCCAGCCTGGGGGGGTCTGGCATCAGGAGGAAGAGCCCCCAGAGAATCTGGCTTTGAAGGCCAATGAAGGTTGATCACAGGAATTCCATGGGACTGGGTGTAAGAGAAACGCCACTCTTAGAGGGGACACACAAAGTCTCGAGCACCAGGACTCAAGGAAAAAAGCAGCAATCTCATAAGAGACTGGTCAGACCACCCTGTTAGTATTGGAGGGTCTCCTGCAGAGGTAGGGGGGTGGCTATGGCTCATTGTGGAGACAAAGACACTGGCGGCTGTAGTTCTGGGGAATACTCATTGGGGTGAGCCCTTCTGGAGGCTGCCATTTTCTTACCGAGACCTGGCCCCACCCAACAGCCTGCAGGCCCCAGTACTGGGATGTCTCAAGCCAAACAACCAACAGGGCAGGAACATAGCCCCACCCATCAGCAGACGGGCTGCTTAAAAAGTCTTCCTGAGCCCACATCCCTCTAGACATGCCACATGGTGCAGCCCTGCCCACCAGAGGGACAAGACTCAGCTCCGCCCACCAGTGGGCAGGAACCAATCCCTCTCACCAGGAAGCCTGCACAAGCCTGTTAGATAGCCTCATCCACCAGGGGGCAGACAGCAGAAACAAGGAAAACTACAACCCTGCAGCCTGTGGAATGGAAACTGCAATCACAGAAAGTTAGACAAAATGAGACAGCAGAAAAATATGTTCCAGATAAAGGAACAAGATAAAACCCCAGAAGAACAACTAAGTGAAGTAGAGATAGGCAAACTACCTGAAAAACAATTCAGAGTAATGATAGTAAAGATGATCCAAGATCTCAGAAAAAGAATGGATGCACAGATCAACAAGATACAAGAAATGTTTAACAAAGACCTAGAAGACCAAAATAAACAGAAATGAACAATCAAATAACTGAAATGAAAAATACACTAGAAGGAATCAATAGAATAAGTGAGGCAGAAGAATGGATAAGTGAGATTGAAGACAGAATGGTGGAAATCACTGCCACAGAACAGTATAAAGGAAAAAGAATGAAATGAGGAAAGTCTAAGAGACTTCTGAGACAATATTAAATGCACCAACATTTACTTTATAGGGGTCACAGAAGGAGAAGAGAGAAAGGACCTGAGAAAATAAGTGAAGAGATAATAGATGAAAACTTCCCTGACACGGAAAAGGAAACAATCACCCAAGTTCAGGTAGTGCAGGGAGTCCCAGGCAGGATAATCCCAAGGAGGAACACGCTGAGACACATAGTAATCAAAATGACAAAAATTAGAAATTGACTACAAGGAAGAAAAAAACATAGAAAACACAAAGACATGGATGATAAACAATATGTTACTAAACAACCAATGGATCACTGAAGACATCATAGAGGAAATAAAAAAATAGCAAGAGGAAAATGAAAACAAAAGGACAACAATCCAAAACGTATGGGATGCAGCAAAAGCAGTTCTAAGAGGGAAGTTTATAGTAATACAATCTTACCTCAGGAAACAAGAAAAATCTCAAATAAACAACCTAACCTTACACCTAAAGCAATTAGAGAAAGAAGAACCAACAAAATCCAAAGTTAGTAGAAGGAAAGAAATCATAATGATCAGAGCAGAAATAAATGAAATAGAGATGAAGAACACAATAGCAAAGATCAATGAAACTAAAAGCTGGTTCTTTGACAAGATAAACAAAATTTATAATTCTTTAGCCAGACTCATCAAGAAAAAAAGGGTGAGGACTCAAATCAATGAAATTAGAAATGAAAAAGAAGTTACAACACACATCACAGAAATACAAAGGATCATAAGAGACTACTATAAGCAACTATATGCCAACCTGACAGAAATGGACAAATTCTTAGAAAGGTACAACTTTCCAAGACAGAACCAGGAAGAACTAGAAAATATGAACAGACCAATCACAAGTACTGAATTTGGAACTGATTAAAAAACTCCCAACAAACAAGAGTCCAGGACCAGATGGCTTCACAGGCGAATTCTATCAAACATTTAGAGAAGAGGTAACACCTACATTTCTGAAACTATTCCAAAAAATTGCAAAGGAAGGAACACTCTCAAACCCATTTTATGAGGCCACCATCACCCTAATGCCAAAACCAGACAAAGATACCACGAAAGAAGAAAATTACAGACCAATATCACTGATGAACATAGATGCAAAAATCCTCAAAAAAATACTAGGAAACAGAATCCAACAACACATTAAAAGGACCATAGAACATGATCAAGTGGGATTTATCCTAGGGATGCAAGGATTATTCAATATCCACAAATTAATCAGTGTAATACACCACATCAACAAATTAAAGAATAAAAACCATATGATCATCTCAACAGATGCAGAAAAAGCTTTTGACAAAATTCAACAGCAATTTATGATAAAAACTCTCCAGAAAGTGGGCATAGAGGGGACATATTCCCACATAATAAAGGCGATATATGACAAATGTAGAGCTAACATCATTATCAATGGTGAAAATCTGAAAGCATTTCCTCTAAGATCAGGAAAAAGAGAAGAATGTCCACTCTCGCCACTTTTACTCAACATAGATTTGGAAGTCCTAGCCATAGCAATCAGAGTGGGAATATAGATAAAGGGGATCCAAATTGGAAAAGAAGAAGTAAAACTGTCACTCTTTCCAGATCACATGCTGCTATATGTAGAAAATCCCAAAGATGCTACCAGAAAGCTATAGAGCTCATCAACGAATTTGGTAAAGTTGCAGGTTACAAAATTAATACGCAGAAATCTCTTGCATTCCTATACACTAACAACAAAAGATCAGAAAGAGAAATTAAAGAAACAATCCCGTTTACAATTGCATCAAAAAGAATAAAATACCTAGGGTATTTTATTTATAAAATTGCTAAGGAGGCAAAAGTTCTGTACTCTGAAAACTATAAGATGCTGATGAAAGAAATCGAAGATGACACAAACAGATAGAAAGATAGACCATGTTCTTGGATTGGAAGAATCAACATTGTGAAAATGACTATAGTACCCAAAGCAATCTACAGATTCATTGCAATCCCTATCAAATTATCCATGGCATTTTTCCCAGAGCTAGAACAAAAAAATCTTAAAATTTGTATGGAGACACAAAAGACCCCAAATAACCAAAGCAATCTTGAGAAAGAAAAACAGAACTGGAGGAATCAGGCTCCCTGACTTCTGACTATACTTCAAAGCTACAGTCATCAAAATAGTATGGTACTGGCACAAAAATGGAAATATAGACCTATGGAACAGGATAGAAACCCCAGAAATAAACCCACACCCTTATGGTCAATTAATCTACGACAAAGGAGGTACAATGGAGAAAAGACGTCTCTTCAATAAGTGGTGCTGGGAAAACTGGACAGCTACGTGTAAAAGAATGAAGTTAGAACATTCTTTAACACCATACAGAAAAATAAATTAAAAATTGATTAAATACCTAAATGTAAGACTGGATACTATAAAACTCTTAGAGGAAAACATAGGCAGAACAGTCTTTTACAATAAATAGCAGCAGTATCTTTTTTGATCCATCTCTGAGACTAGTGGGAATAAAAATAAAAATATACAAATTGGGCCTAATTTTACTCTAAAGCTCTTGCACAACAAAGGAAACCACAACAAATCAAAAAGAGAACCCAGACTTCCCTGGTGGCACAGTAGTTAAGAATCTGCCTGCCAATGCAGGGGACATGGGCTCAAGCCCTAGTCCAGGAAGACGCCATATGCCGTGGAGCAACTAAGCCCATGCGCTGCAACTACTGAGCCTGAGCTCTAGAGCCTGCGAGCCACAACTACTGAGCCCGTATGCCACTACTACTGAAGCCCATATATCTAGAGCCCGTATGCCACTACTACTGAAGCCCATATATCTAGAGCCCGTGCTCCACAACAAGAGAAGCCACCACAATGAGAAACCTGTGCACCGCAACAAAGAGTAGCCCCTGATCGCTGCCAACTAGAGAAAGCCCATGCACAGCAACGAAGACCCAATGCAGCCAAATATAAATAAATAAATAAATTTTTTTTAAAGTGCTGGATTTTAAAAAAAAAGGAAAGATAACCCCAGAATGGGTGAAAATATTTGCAAATGAGGTAACTGACAAGGGATTAATCTCCAGAATTTACAAATAGCTCATGCAGCTGAATATCAAAAAGAAAAAGAAAAAAAACATGAAAACAATCAACCCAATCAAAAAATGGACAGAAGAACTAAATAGACATTTCTCTAAAGATGACATACATTTGGCCAAAAGGCAGATGAAAAGATGCTCAATCTCGCTAATTATTAGAGAAATGCAAATCAAAACTACAATGAGTTATCATCTCTCACCAGTCAGAATGGCCATCATCAAAAAGTCTACAAGTGCTGGAGAGGGTGTGGAGAAAAGGGAACCCTCCTACACTTTTGGTGGGAATGTAAATTGGTACAGCCAGTATAGAGAACAGTATGGAGGCTCCTTAAGAAACTGAAAATACAACTACCACATGATCCAGGAATCCCATCTCTGGGCATATATCCAGAGAGGACCACAATTCAAAAGATACATGCACCCCAATGCTCATTGCAGCCCTGTTTACAATAGCCAAGACATGAAAGTGACCTAAATGTCCATCGACAGAGGAATGTTTGATAAAGAAGGTAGGGTACATATATACAATGAAATATTACTCAGCCATTAAAAGAATGAAATAATGCCACTTGCAGCAACATGGATGGACCTGGAGATTATCATACTAAGTGAAGTAAGTCATATGGAGAAAGGCAAATATCATATATTGCTTATATGCAGAATTTTAAAAATATGAAAGAAATGAACTTATTTACAAAACAGAAGCAGATTCACAGACTTAGAGAACAAACTTTGGTTACCAGAGGGGAAGGGTCAGTTGGGGGAAGGATAGATTGGGAATTTAGGATTGACATGTACACATTGCTATATATAAATTTTACAGATAAATAACAAGGACCTAATATATAGAACAGGGAACTCTGTTCAATACTCTGTAATAACCTAAATGGAGAAAAAATTTGAAAAAGAATAGATACGTGTATATGTGTAAATGAATCACTTTACTGTACACCTGAAACTTACACATTATTAATCAACTATACTCCAACATAAAACAAAAATTATTTTAAAAATACATGACTAAAATAATACTAAATACAATTTTATTTATGAATTTTAAGTGAAATCAACAATTCATAAAAACTTGTGATGGACAAAGGCTAAATATAATTAACATACAAGCTCCATTTATAAATCTTTATGGAAAGCATATCCATACACTTATTAAAATATTGCACAAAACACATGACCTGGTAATTTGTAAAATAGCAAATAGAATTCACAAAGAGGCATATGACAAGATATTTTTTTTATCCAATAGTAAGGGTAGAATACAATAGATCAGGAATAGCGTACTTGAAAGAGCAAGTAGGATAAGTTAAACAAAAGAAAACAAAACCCTAAAAGAAGAGCAAGAAAAGATGTGTGCTAAGTTTAATTACTTTTTATTATCAACACTTCACTCCCTTGGTGAAATACACTTTCCTGCCACAATGAAGTCAATTTGGACTGTGTAATTTTCTTTGGCTAAAAAATTTATCTTTCAGGCAAGGATTTTAAGAACCACTTTGTTCTTTGCAAGGTTTTCTTTTTATTTGCTACCATAACTGAAAAAATACCATATAGACACTGCTCACCTGGATCCAGAGTGAAAAGTTCATGGAGCAGGCCCCCAGCCAAACCACAATGGAAATGTAGTCTGGGTGAGAAATATACCTTTGCTGTTGTAAGCCACTGAAATGTTGGCGTTATTTGTTACTTCAGCATAACCTGGTGCATCCTGTCTGTTACATCTGGTCAACTTTATGTTTTTGACTTCCTATTGGAAAGCTGACTGACCCATTGGGTAGAGATTCCACACAAAAGAGATCATCTACCCAAAGAATGTATACAAAGAAGATAAGGTTTGGTAGGAGAGGAATATTAACAGGTTAACTTTTCATGAGTGGAGAGATTTAGGTAGAAAGTGATGAGAAATAAATGTAGTGAAAAGGGAAAAGGTAATAGAGGGTAGATGGTCAAATGCCTGAACAAAAGGCATTTAATTATATTTAATTGAGGACTTGAATGACAGTGCTTCAGTTTTGAGACAACTACTTTTTTCTTCCTCATTATTTTTATTACTTATTAGTTTGTCTAAATTATTTCTATGGGAAAAGGAATAGTTAGCATCGAGGAGCAGCGTGCCAAATTATCAGTGAATAAATATGTCCCATACTATCTCTGTTTTAATTATATTATCATAAAATTTCTAAGACCTTTAAACTAGAGTTATTACCAGGAAAATCCTAATAACCCTTCTTGACTTATCAACTGTCCATTTTCTAGGGTGTCTAAAGAATGGAAAGAAATCCACAGAGAATGCAGGTAACAGAGAAGTTATGTGTTAGTATAAAGCTTTTTATATCATAAGTAAGACTAGAATGCAGGTGCCCACAATTCTAGCCTACTGCCAGACCTAATAAAGTACACTGGCTCAGCAGTTGAAAAGCTTGGGTTTACTATTTTTGTGCAAAGATTTCAGACCCATGGTGGGAGACTGAGCCATAAACTATGTTTGCTTCTTCAGATGGTAAATGAAATGTTACTTTGCAGTGTGTTTAGTATGGGAACACTGTGAGGACATGTGCAGGTCACAATTACCCATTGTGGCATATCAGCTTTGAGATATCCTCAGTGTGAGTTCCAACTGCTTCCATGGCTTTCTTTCACACTATCTAAACTTACTTTTTTCTCTTAAATCCTTTTTCTAACCTTTGCTGAATCCTCTTTCTCTTCTGATTTCTTTAATATCTATGGATCCCACATTTCTGTCTTAGCCCTTGTTTTTTCCCTGTATAATCTTTCTGGTTGTTCTTTCTGGAGTTCAGTATTAGGTACATTTGATACTGCCTACGTCTGTGTCTCTGAATCAAACTTTCTACTGAGATTCAGTAGATCTCCAGTGTATCTTTGTTTCCCTGACATCTCAAGTTCAGGTTGTCCAGAATGTGTTCCTAACTGTACCTCTAATGCACAGCTAGTGGTACCATCATTTACCAAAACACTAAAACTCAATAGCCTAGGTGTAGCCTATAATTTCCTTTTCTTTTGCTCCTTGAAACTTTTTAGTCTAAATCCTATCAGTCACTTTTCTTGACTATTTCTTGCATTTATTCCCTCCTCTCCATCTCCATCTGAATTGGTTCTTGTCACCTGTCACATAGACTATTGTAATAACACTTCAGAGGGTCTCCTTTGCTCTAGCCTTCTCCTTCTCCACTTTATCCACCATGATGTCTTACCATTGACACCAAGAATTATGATTCTAAAACGCAAATTAGATCATATTACTCCACTTCTTAAACTTTCCAATATTTCTCCATTGCCTAGTCCATAGCATTCATATTTGTGTGCATACAAGGCCCTTTGTGACCTGGCATCTTGTCCACTTCTCCAGCTGTGTTTCCTCTCATATCTCTTGGTGCCCCTAGAAGTGACTTCATTTTGTTCCTTCACACCTCTTGGCTGTGCACATGCTTCTCACTCTGAAATAGCCCTCTACTGATTGTCTACTGGTCAAACATTGGTTAAACTTCTACTCTCCATTCAGGCATCAGTCTAAACACTCCCTGTGCAAAGCCCTGGGTGGAAAGTGCATGTATGTCAGGCCATCACTGTATCTTCCTTCTCAAAGCCTCATATTAGCATTATCATATGTAGTCCTTTGTTTACTGGTCTAGCTTTATATTAGACAGCATGCTCCTTTAGGAAAAGAACTGTATCTTCATACACTCAGGACTCAGCTCAGTGCCCAGCACATGGTTAGTATCAATAACAAGTGTTGGGCTTCCCTGGTGGCACAGTGGTTGGGAATCTGCCTGCCAGTGCAGGGGACATGGGTTCGAGCCCTGGTCTGGGAGGATCCCACATGCCGCGGAGCAACTAGGCCCGTGCGCCACAACTACTGAGCCTGCGCTCTAGAGCCCACGAGCCACAACTACTGAGCCCGTTCACCTAGAGCTGGTGCTCTGCGATGGGAGAGGCCACCGCAATGAGAGGTCCGTGTGCTGCAACGAGTGGCCCCCGCTTGCCACAACTAGAGAAAGCCCGCACGCAGCAACGGGGACCCAACGCAGACAGATAAATTAATTAATTAATTTTAAAAAATAACAAGTGTTAAATATGTCAGTGAATAAATAAATGCATATATATTTTTTTAGCTTTAAAATAATTCAGTATATTCCCTCTTTTGCTATACTGGGAACAGTAGTTTAAGAATACCTTTGTCACTTATTAATTTTATTTGCTCGTGAGATTAACAAAGTTATGGCACTTTAACCTGGTGGGGCAGCAGTAGTACTGGGTGAAGGCTGAGGGCTAACAATGCTGGATTTATTATGCTTATTTGTACTTTCGTGGATAATTAAAAATTATTTTTCTATTCTGGTTAGTGTCTTGCATGCCCACATAGAGGCAAAAGTAATTGATATTAAGAAGTCTTTCTTTGATCACATTTTCTTTTCTTCTAGGAAAAAAATATTTAGTTGTCATTTTTCAATTTAAATATAAAAGTGAAACCTGTATTTTTTCATTAATCTGTACAAAATTCGTACATATACAGTAACCTATATCTAGGTTGGTCTAAAATTGTTGCTGATTTTTGAATAATTCAGACTTTTCAGGTCATTCTATGACGTATTTCCTCAGTTTCTGGGATCTAGCACTATAACAAACTCCGGGAGGTGAAGCAGGGTGGGGGGAGCAGTTGTTTTTATTTCATTAAAAAAATCATGTTATACGAAGACCAAAACAATTGTTTCAGACAAGGCATGTAAGAATTTGGTTAGATCTGACTCAAATGAAAATGAAATAAGCTAATTTTGATTCAAAAGCGGCAGACTTTGCCTAGTTGTGGAATGAAAGGTTCTATGAGGTTGTCGTCATGGCAACCAGCACTAAGGAAGCTAAGCTTTGAGTGCTCTTGTCCTCCATCACTGTCAGGTTAGAGATTCCCTATCTGGAGGAATGGTGTTGGTGACTTGGTAGTAAGAAATCACCAACTGAACCATTTACCACCAGTAAAGCTGTCTTTTGTATCATTAACTCCTAGTTATGATTCTATCCTACCTCTTATCAGGTTGCAAATCGAAACTGCTTCCAATAGAAAAACCAAAATATTTGGTGGTCTTTTTCTGCCTTTAAAAAAAAATATTTTGCTGAGGATTTTCTCAATTCATTGCATTTCCACATGGGCCCCTGTTTGCTCTGGGGAGCGATTAGTTTTGGTCTTACCATAAAAAATGCCTGTCCTTTACCTCTCCCTGTCCCTGCCTTTGTTACTCCATTAACAGCCCCATAGAGTAAGCTGTCAACATGTGAAGAGAGAATTGATGGCACAATGATTTTCTCAATGCAGGGAGGAGATTGAGGGGACCCACAATCTCTTTCAGAAGGTTTGCCAGAAGCACCTTTAAGTAAAGATTAGATCTACTGCTCTTGAAAGGCTCTTTTAAGGAGATGGCAGTGGTTTCTGAAACAGAATTCTCATTAAGGCTTTTCCAAATCCTTCCTCCTACTTCTCCTCTACTATTACCCCATTTTTCACCATTATTCCAACAATAAGTATGCAATGAACTCTTGTGGATTGCTTTTAACCTTGCTTAGTGACAGGTTACATAGGAAAGAATGTTGGAAACATTTAAAAAGTGGAATAACAATATAAGAATAATTTCCAAGTCCTTAATGTGAGACTTTGTGCTAAACACTTTATATACTACTAGTTCTTTTAATTCTCAGTAATCCAATGAAATGGTATTTTCATCTTCATCTTAAAAATGAGGAAATTAAGTCAGGAAGGTTTAACAACTTGTTACAAGGTCAACGACTAGAATGTGTCAGAACTAGAACCCAAACACAGACTTTTCTGGCTCCCAAGTCTGAGGTTCTTAACCACTCTATTGCCTCCCAACATCAGGTCTTTAGGGAGTTAAGCTGTTAGACTGATGTTAACGTGATACTTTTCTTCTGAATAATTACTTTTGGCTTTCTATTTCTTATTAGGACAAATTCATATCAAATGCCTACTATGTGTTGACCTGAAATAGACTTTAGATATTTCTCAGCGAAGATGGATTTATTCAGGATCAGCAGAGAATTGCAAGCCAGGGTCTGCAACTCTGTCAAACAATGTGCAAGTCCCCACATGGCAAGGGAAGGAGAAAGTGTTTACAGAGGGGAGAAGTCAGGAGGGCTCTAGTACACAAAGAGTCCATGGCTTTTAATTGACCAAGTCCTTCCCAGGAAAGCAGAGGAGTCTTTCTTCTTTATGTGAGGCTCTGCTATCATCACAGTGCAAGAGATCCTCCTTGTCTCCCAGCTCTATTTAAGTCAAGTTTCTATTTATTAATTTTTAACATTTCCCGTCTTGAGCCAGATCTTTCTCTGAAAGCATCACTGATCAAGAGTCAGGTTTTCTAGTTTCAGAGGCTTTTTGTCACTCATTGTAAGGAAGGACCTTTCTTGGATGTAGTGTCTCATGTAGTAAGGAAAGTGCACAGATTGGAAACCTATTAAGATCACATTTGAGTAACAAGGAGAGGTAGGAAGGACAACTCTCAGATATTATACATTTTTAAAATCTAAAGTCCAATGTTATCAGATTATAGACATCGGAGTTTATCTGAAGCATTACATCATTATCAAACATTTGGCAACAAACTTCCAACAGGCTTAGTCTGGATATCTTGGGAAAACTGTCTCATCAGATGTTGTCTGCTTTAATTCTTGAAAAACTTTACTTTCAGGTCACCAGATGATGTGCAATTCTAGTCAGGTTTCGGCAGCTTCTTTAGGTATGTCACGTGAGTACAGAGTTTATTCCTTGGAGTTTGATGGCACAAGGGTTGCTTAGCAGTACTTGATAGGGGCCTTTCCAGTTAGGTTGAACAGAGTTCTAGAGATGTCTTTTCCAATAGATGATAACAGATGTGTCTCCTGAGGGCACACTGTGAAAAGACTGCTCCACCAAAACATGTTTGTTTTTTTTTAATTTTATACTGGAATATAGTTGATTAACAATGTTGTGTTAGTTTCAGGTGTACAGCAAAGTGATCCAGTTATACATATACATGTATCTATTCTTTTTCAAATTCTTTTCCCATTTAGGTTATTATATAGTATTGAGCAGAGTTCCCTGTGCTATACAGTAGGTCCTTGTTGGTTATCTGTTTTAAATATAGCAGTGTGTACATGTCAATCCCAAATTCCCAATCTATCCTTCCCTCCCACCCTTCCCCTAAGTAACCATAAGTTTGTTGTCTAAGTCTGTGAGTCTGTTTTTTGTTTTGTAAATAATTCATATGTATCATTTTTTTAAGATTCTGCATATAAGCGGTATCATGTGATATTTGTCTTTGTCTTACTTCCCTTAGTATGATAATCTCTGGGTCCATCCATGTTGCTGTAAATGGTATTATTTTCTTCTTTTTACTAGCTGAGTAATATTCCATTGTATATATGTGCCACATCTTCTTTATCCATTCATCTGTTGATGGACATTTAGGTTGCTTCCAGGTCTTGGCTATTGTAAACAGCATTGCAGTGAACATTGGGGTGCGTGTATCCTTTCAAACCGTAAAACATGGTTATTTTTAATAGAAGCAGTTAGGCCTTTGCAATCTCCTTTTATCACTTGTGGGTCAAAAGAAGCAGGATACAAGGCATTGGGGATCCTGTGACTATCTCAAAGTGTAAGAGTTTTGAGTTCCAAAAGGGGTGGATCTGAGATTTAGAAAGACAAATGGCAATGCTTTTGGCCAAGGTATTTAGAGGGCCTCCACAAATTTTGCCATTTGAGTCTTAGTAATGCTATTAGTGTGTTCAGCTAACCCAGAGGATCAAGGGTAGTAAGTACAATGAACGTGTTGTAAAACCAGCCAAACAGTGGAGACTTGTTGAAGCACCTGGCCAGTAAAAATGTGTTCCTCCATTACTATGAAGTTCAAGAGGAGTTTCCCAGGTAAAGATAATCTTTGTCCAAAGGACTTGAGCCACAAAAGAGGCAGTAGTCTGCCTGCAAGGGAAGGTTTAGTCCAATGTGAAAACATACAGACCATGACTAAAACGTTTATATCCATATGTATGATCAGGCCACCCAAGACGGCTGTTCTCTTGCTCTCTGTACATCCCCTGCTTGACCAGTCCCTTCTTCACCTACACCCTACTCACATGACTGACCTTCCCTCTTAATCAGAGAAACTCATCAGTAAATGCCTACATACTTACCCTTAACCCCAGGTAGTGAGCGAGTGGATCTTTAGATCAGAACATCTCTACCATGATAGCTTATCAAAAGGGCAGTGAGGGGCATGCTTCTCTGCTGGTTTCCCAGACAACCAATGAGCTAACCTGATGTTAATTCCCCCTATAACTGGTAACCTCCCTCTCCCCTGTGCTTCCCTCCCCCCAGAGCGAAGACTGCTGCCATGTCCTGCTTGCTGTCTGCCACACATGGTGTGGGGTGTCGCTCCAGGACCTTGCTTCAGACAGGTAAGATCCCCCTATCCATTCAATCATTGATGTTTCTGTCGCTGACACTGGGCTCTTACTTGGGCTTGAGGCTGGGCAAGTACAGGGCTTGCAGGTTTTTGGGGTGCAGCCCATCACCATGAGAAAGAGGAATTTGCATGAAATCCATTTTCCAGACCTCAAATAGTCCATTAGGCAGTTTATAACGTCTGGGAGCAGTACGAACAGGCTTCCCTGGGTTGTACTTTGGATAAGTGGATCAAGTGGTGTAGGCACTGTTTGTGGCCTTGTTAATATTTTCCCACCTATATTGATTCATGAATGCTATCATTCTGTCAGTAGACCAATGGTTTAATGCACATATAGCATATCTACTATTAATATAAATATTGACAGTTTTGTCCTTGGCTAAAGTACAAGCCCATGTAAGAGGATATCATTCAGCCTATTGAGCTGAAGTAACCCTAGGTAAAGATACTGCCTCAACATAATCAAAAGGAATTGTAATAGCATAGTCAGCACAATATTTGTTACTGTCACCTTATAATAAGAACCATCAGTGAACAATAAGTCAACATTACCCAATGGAATTTCCTGTAGGTCATTATGAGGAGTCAGGAGGTGACCTGTCAGTATTAAGCAGTCCTGACATACTTTGTTGGCAACAGGGGAGAAGAGTAGCAGGGTTAAGGTTATTATATAATGTAAAAGAATTATGTAAGGGGCAGTTAACAAAAAGACTTTATAGTAGGTGAGGGGGCTACCTAAAAATGTTGAGTGTGATGAGAACTCAGGAGAGCTTCTACTGCATGAAGTACAAATGTGGTTAAAGTGTATACCACAACAATTTTCTTGGTGGCCTTACCCGAAAAGGCAGTGGCCATCATGACTCTAAAGCAAGGGGGATATCCCCATGCCACAGGGTCTAGCTGCTGGCTTACAGTGCCCTATGGATTGATGGTAGGCCTTGTGTTTTGGGTGAGTGACCCAAAGGCATTCCCTTCCTTTTCAAATACAAAAAGGAAAAAGGGAATCTACTAATCGGGATGCTCGAGGATGTGGTGGGGGGGTAGGGGGAAAGGAGGAGGGGGATCATCAAACTTTCCTTTAAGGCCTTGAAGGCTATGTTGTCCTGTTCTTCCCATAAAATTGGGTCAGGTTTGTTACTGTTGAGTAAAACGTATAGAGGGTGGAAATAAGAGATTATTGCTGAAAATGGACTTCAAAATTATCAACTGGCCTGAGAAAACCTTGCAGTTGGCACTTAGTTTTGGGAAACTCAGGACACAATGAATTATTTCTGGATCTAGGTGTAGCACTGGTTCTGATATCAGATGCCATAAATATCAAACCACGGTTTGGGCAAACTGCAGTTTTTCTTTGGCGACCTTATGTCCCTTTAAGGCTAAATCTTTAGCAAGTGGATGCTGTCTTCCTGTGAGGAGGCTTGAGAAGGAGGGAAAAGAAGCAAATCATCCATATATTGCAACAAACTGTAATCTCTAGGGAGCTTTATGTGATCTAGAATAGCCTTCAGGATTTGAGAGCAATAAAAAGGGCTCTCTGTATAACCCTGGGGCATTACTGTCCAGGTGAATTTTTTTTTTCCCCAAGTGAAGATAAAATGATATTGGCTAACTTCATCAGCTGGCATACTAGGGAATACCTTGCATGAATCAGTTACACTAAAGAATTTACTTTCAGTGGGAATGGAAGTTACTATGGTATGATGATTAGGAACAATAAGGTGTCCACGGCTAACAGCATTATTTATTGCTCAGAGTTCCTGGACAAATTTCCACCCTCGACTTTTAGGTTTTCTCACTGGTAAAATGGAAGTTTTACAGAGACTAGTACAAGGGATAATGAGGCCTTGAGACTTGTAATCTTCTATTATGAGCGTTATGCCTGGAAGGGCTTCTTTATTTATAAGGTATTGGTTTATTCTGGGAAGAGGTTTTAAAAGGCCTATTTGAATTTTGATGGGAGGTGCACTGTGAATTTTGCCAACATCAGGTGCATATTTTGCCCATAAGGAAAGTGGTAGCTGATTCATTAGAGACAAATGATCAGTGTTTCCAGACAGCTCTAGTACTGTCAGAGATAAAACAAACAAAAAATATCAAAGGGTCATTTAATTCATCTGGTAGGTTACTTTGCTACCTATTTTCAATTTCTAAAATTATTTCCCCGCTTTGGGAGAAAGAAATTCTGGCATGATAATTCTCTGAGAAGTCTTGGCCTAATGAATGGATAAGATTGAAGGAACTAAGGAGAAAATGATGTGTATCTCTCAAAGGGCCTAAGCAAAAGGGGATATGTTCAGAGACAGGAACCTCTTGAGATTCATTAAAGATCCCCACTATTTGAACGGTTTTAGTATTCCAAGGCAGTGGCTGTTTAATAGCAGTGAGGTTGAGCAGAGAGAGTGTGGCTGCACTGTCAATTTGGACTGGAAGAGATTCATCCCCAAACTGGAGAAGTGTTTCCTCCAAGTCGATTAAAAGGGAAGATTGCAAAAAGCCCCTATCCTTGACAGGAAAGAAGAGGAGTCTTCTCTTTAGAGTTCTGCCATCATGGCAGGGTGTGAGACCTCCCCCTTGGGTCTCCTGACTCTATTTAATTGAGGTTTCTGTTTTAATTTTTTACATATGTGCCAGGTGGTATTTTAAGCACTTGGAATATTTGTGAACAAGACAGATTAGCACCCTGACCTCTGGATCCTACAATTTAATGGGGGACAAAAGTCAAACAAGAAAACAAGCAAACAAGATTATTAGAGGTAGTGACTCATGCTCTGAGAGGGGGGAAACAGTGATGGAATGTGTCTTGAAGTTTATATATGTAACTACGGGGTAGGAAATTTAAGAACATGAGATCATTAGGGAATAACTATTTATAAAGGGAACATTTGCTCAAAGACTTGAATAATGGGAAAGGGACATTCTGTCATGGATTAGGCTACAAGGTTGTCCAGGCAGAAGTTCTGAAGGAGGAATATACTTAGCCTGTTTCAGAAATTCAAAGAAGGTCACTATGAACCAGGGAAAGTGAGAAATGAAAAACGAATGGTGAAATATAAGATTGGGAAAGTGGACAGGGATCAAATCATGTGGGATAATGCAGACCGTGATAAAATGATTAGATTTTTTTAATATCTTTATTGGAGTATTATGATAAAATGATTAGATTTTTTTAATATCTTTATTGGAGTATTATTGCTTTACAATGGTGTGTTAGTTTCTGCTTTATAACAAAGTGAATCAGTTATACATATACATATGTTCCCATATCTCCTGCCTCTTGCGTCTCCCTCCTGTCCTCCCTATCCCACCCCCTAGGTGGTCACAAAGTACTGAGCGGATCTCCCTGTGCTATGCTGCTGCTTCCCACTAGCTATCTATTTTACATTTGGTAGTGTATATATGTCCATGTCACTCTCTCACTTCGTCCCAGCTTACCCTTCCCCATCCCATGTCCTAAAGTCCATTCTCTATGTCTGTGTCTTTATTCCTGTCCTGCCCCTAGGTTCATCAGAACATTTTTTTTTTTTTTTAGATTCCATATATATGTGTTAGCATATGGTGTTTGTTTTTCTCTTTTATTCTAAATGCAAAGGAGAAATTTTAGAAAGCATTTAGCAGGGTAGTAATATGATTTGCTTTATGTCTTTAAAACTATTCCTGTGACTGTTGGGTGGAAAATGGATTATAAGAGAAAGGACAAGAATATAAACAGGGAGATTCGTAAATAAATTATTAGTATAATTTGGGTTAGAAATGAGGGTGGTTTGGATTAGGCTGGTGACTGTGGAACTGGAGAGAACTGGGCAGAATCAGGATACCTTTTGAGGGCATTATCAATAGATCTTGCTAGTAGATTGACTATAGAAGTGTCAGGCCTAGAGAGGAATGAAGGACAATTATGGATTAAGGACAATTCTGTAGTTTTGGACTTGAGTAACCAGGTGGATAAATGTGACATTTATTGAGATGTAGACAACTGAGTAGGAAGCAAGTAATAGAGTTGGGGTAATCAAGAGCTTCATTTTAAGATAAAATCCAAATTCTTTAGCCTGGTATCCATCTATGTGTACCTATGTCTAATTAGATGCTCTTTACAGTGTAGTGTTTCATAAGTGTTTATTGGATTAACATACGGAAAAGTCAGTGAGCTTACCTAGTTTCTCTCAAACTCAGGTGAAAGCATCCACCGAGAAAAGCTTACTGATTCTAGAATGCTGTTGCCCAATTTTTGAAAAAGGTCAGTTCTGCCCCATTAATCACTAAATAGTTAAAATCACTTGCACTGTAAATTGTAAAATTTGCCTCCTTGAAATTCACCAGACTTCTGCAAAACCTCTATTAACCCACTGCAAGAAATATTCACTTCCTGAGTGAATACAATATTTGTTTAAGAGCCAAAGCTAGAGAGCCCCATTGTCACTTTATGAAAATTAGCTTTCTTTTCCCTTGAGGTAAATTGCAGATTCTTGCAAATAGTATAAAATGTGACCTATGTTCTGTATGATAAAGGAAATATCTCCAATCATCCAAATTGCTCAACAAGACAGGCTTATTCTTTCACTCATATTTTAATTGCTGTAATGTCAGCCTCAAAGCTCATTAAGTTTTTTAAGAAACCATATCTTGGGTGTAAAATATTTTTATTGAGAAAATGAATTTTTTCCTGCCTTGAGAATAGCTCCCTAATTAGAAAGCACATACCATTAGTGCAAGTATATCACATTAAACATACCCTCTGATGAATTGATAATTCATCTCAATCTCAAATTATAATCATTTTATTACCTTTCTGCAAGAAAGAAACCTCCAGTGAAAGGAGAAAAGCACTAAGATATTTTGAAAAACTGGACTGTTCTTGGCTTAGGTTTCCTTGACGGTCATGTTTGCGTAGATGGTTTATAATAATTTTATTGTTTTGTTTTATTCTTTCAGCATCCAATTGGCATTTGAACATGCTGCCTCCAACCTGCCACCCTACCGAGACTGTTACGTAACTATTTATATTTTATTTTGCAATAATCTCAAAATTTTTTATCTTTGAAGGAGCTGAAAGAAAATTACATCTGTCATCATTAAAATATCTTCCATTTATTCTAGTCATTATGGTGATTATATAAAGAGCATGGTCTGTATCTTCCTGAAGACACTGAATCGTGCCAGCAGAGAATGACTATCTGCTATTGTCACAGAATCAGCAGTTTTAGGCAGCATATAATACATTAGCTTTCAAATTTTCTTCAGTAGAAACTCTCCAAGTTTAATTTACTCAACTGTATGGAGGTTAAAGATCTGCTGGTAAAGGACTCATCATTAACAGTGATTATTCATCGTCACATTTGAGTAGGCAAATTCCACTTTTGGAGATTTTCTTGCTAAGGAGAATTAATGGGAGCTGTGGAATCACAGTGGAAATGCCAGGTCACAACTCTGAAGGTTGAGACTTAAAAATGGAGAGGAACCTAAGAGTCCCGGCCAAGTGAGCAGATTGGCTCCTTGTCAAGGCAAAGAGGCAGAGAGCAGAGGCAAGAAGGGAAGGAGGAGTGACCTAGAGAGCCAGGCTTACTAATCTCACCAGCTTGACTAAACTTTTGACAGGTGTCTTCCTGACTATAGGCCCCTGACTTCCCTTTTCTTAGAGAAACCTGGAACTGTAAATTCCTTCTTCATTCCTTTTGAGATATAAATCATGTACAACCCAGGAATGTCTTTCTCAAGGACCTAGGAGTCTTCCCTTGGAACTATAATCATCAAGAAAGATGTTCTAAGCAGTTGAGAAAAATCAGTGAGGCCATCAGTCTTTCAAAGTGGATCCTATTGACCACTTACAGGAGAAGTACTTGGATAATTAATGAAATGCAGATTTCTGGACTATTTCAGAAAGTCTTAAAATTAAACTATCTGGGCATGGGCCTCAGAATCTCTTAGATAAGTTCCTGAGTTTTCTTTTCCACACTAAAATCTAAGTATAACTGCCGTATAGCAAGTAATTACAGTAAGCTTCATAATAAAAAAGTAAAATATGATGAAAGTCATGATAAAGAATTTGAAACAATGGAAAGGAGAATTTTAATTCCTTTTTTATAATGATTGATAAAAGCAGAGAGGTAGAGGTTTCCAAGTTATATTGCACTGAGATAGAAAAGAAATCTTAAATCACTTGATTTTTCTCCTTGTGTTTTTTTTCCCCATAAAAGACCTCATCAACTGAGAAGGTATTATCCTCCTAGCATTTTCTACTGAAGAAAATTCCAGAATTCTTTTCATTTGTTCATCAGAATGTATGTGATTATGTTTGGCTATGCTTCTTTGTAAATTATTCTGAATTTCTTACTACATTTGAAATTTACTTCTTTTTATTCAAACCATTAGTATTATGGGAAACTAGTGATAGTTTCAGGAGAAAAAAAACCTCTTCCCTTTTATTTTCATTTTTCTAAATGAAAAATTACATTAAAAAAAATATTCTCCAATTTGTAGAGTAAGGAAAATGATGTCCTAAATCAGGTCCAAGAAAATTGCCACTGGTCAACTGACTTTCAGCACAGTGATTTGGCTAAGTTTTGGAGGCCCTTTTTTTCTGGAAAAAGTGTCCTTTCTCTTGATCCCCTTATCCCTGTCATTAATCACTTCCATGTCTTTAAAATCTATTCTGAAGGGAGGCTCTGTCAGCAATTATTTACACTAGAGAGTAGGAATTTATTATATCACTGTGTTTCTTTCTGATATTTCCACTTCAGGAAATTTTCCACTGTGGAATCAAACATTTTCCACCATTAATGAGGAGGAGAGAATAATTCTAGAAGCAGGAAGGCCTTTCTAGTGTCTCTAAAATTTACCTGTTTCCTCCTACCATACCACCTTCTCTAAAACAAACCTTTTCCTGAGAAAAACTATACATTCCAGGCCCTTCTCCTTGGTAAAAAGACGATAGCTCCAACCACAATATGAAAAACCATGAAGGAAAAGAGGCAGAAAATCAAGTGAGGGAAATGTAAGTAAACAGCCTTCCAGTGTGGGACATTTTTCAGTCTGTGTTCTCCTATTCTTTTGCCCATTTCCTATCCACTATCACAAGTTGAAGCATTTAGATTTGAATGTGGGTTTTCCCTGCCACAGCTTCCTACCTATGTGGGCAAGAGAACCCTGGCACGGAATGTGGGCCCTTGGATTATCTCTGACCTGAATGAGTGCCCCAATGGAAACGCCGCACTATGCCTTGACTTCTGGATGGAAGACCAGGAGAAAGCTAGGCTGGTAAGAGTCAGCTTCTCCACACACACAAATCTTCTAATAATTAGCAATCACTGGGAGAAATAGAGGAAATTGTAAGTAGGTTAAATTGCTTTTTTGTTTTAATGCTCTCCTTGTTTGCATTTGTCCTGGTTTGGAAAGCCTCCCTCTGTGTGTGAAGCTGCACTGCAGCCCTCAGTACAATTAAAAGCTTGGTGAGAGACTAAAGCTTCAAGAGTTCTCTCAAACAGAGCCTTTTATTTTTAGGAGTGGATACCAGGGGCTCTGTAACACACTTAGATTGGGAGAAACACTGTGCCCTAAGAGAGCAAGGGAGCATGTTTGATTTCCAGCCACCCAAAAGAGGATCTCGTGCATGCTCAGAGAAATGAACTTTGGAGGTTTACTCTGCTCTGCTTACAAACTGCCTATGTAACTTGTTTTCTTTCTAATAAAGCTGAAGATAATGAAGTTTTGCTGCTCAATATAATAAAATAATAGCATACAGGAAGGCATGATGGAAAGCTAAGTGGCTATAAATAGAGAGATGGGTTGAAGGCCAAGTACTGATGAAGTGCAGAACAGAGGTTTGGGGAGGTGATCAGAGCAAAAATAGGAGACATGGGCTTGGAAGACATACAGGAATAAGAACAGGAATAAGAACAGGAATAAGAATTTTGCTGAGACCTGAGAAGTGTGGATGCAAAGATGGATTGGTTGTAGCCTTGATGGCTGGCAGAGTCATCCATTTTTTTTCTTCAACATTTATTGAACCAGTACTATGTGTCAAGTGTTATGCTAGATCCAGAGGCTACTTAGGAGAATAGGAGATGGCTACTCTCTGGAAGAATATAGAGATGTAAATATAGATGCTGATAATTACATTTAAACTGGATTCAAATCAATAAAAAATATAGAATATAATGAGGCTGTCAAATGAAAATTGGCATTTGCCATCTGCCTTTACGAGAATTAAGTCACAGCCGCTGCAGTTGCCAAGCTTCAACACACCCTGAAAGGAGTTCAGGGTGTATACAGATCAGGAATGAGACACTCTGTGCTCTGGAAAAAACTGGCAGAACAGGCCTTCAAGATAGATATTTTCAGGAGAAGATTTATGAGCCCAAATTCCTGCATCTTCTCATATTTAGAAAAGCACTGAAATCATTAACGGTGACATCTGCTCCTCATGACTCGCAGCAAGCCTCTGCCAATATGTGTGCTTGACTGCACGTACCACCCCCTTCACTAAAATCATATGTAACACTGATCTTCCCCGCTACCACTTCAGAGCAGTTCCCCAGGGCCTTCTGAGAGGCTTCCAGGCTATAGTCCTCATTTTGCCCCAAATAAAACTTAACTCACAACTCTCATGTGTATTTTTTTTCAGTCAACACTGCCAACCTTTAAAATATTTATATTTCGAAGTTTTCATAACTTGCACATGAGAGAAAGTGTTTGAGAAATATTAAGAACAAAAATGAAACATTAAAGATGTGTGCCATGTGCCCTGTTCTTTAGTCTAACATACACAAGCATAAATATGGACTTGTACTTTCTCTCTATAGCTACATGTAAAATCTCCAAAATTCCAGTTGAAAGATTTTAAGGAAATAAATGAGATGATAAGAGTAGACAGGATCTACTGGAATATCCATCCGTTTGCAACACACACATGAAAAGTGATCTCCTGAGGAATATTTTTGCGATTCAGGTGAATTAGAACCATAAGTAACTATGATGACTCTACGTAGAGAGATTAATCGTCAGTATGCTGCTTGAACTTTTGTTATTTGAAATTAACAATTTCATTCTATATTACGTTCCAAAATTCTAAAATAGCTCTAATGTAAAATGCAATTATTTTAGCTATCAAAAAGTTTCAACAGCCTTCTATTTAATTAAAAATTATTTCCTATATAGAATACCAGTGAACTCCTTGAAGAGATTTGAAATAGCTGCACCAATGACCTCATCAATATCAAATAATAATCTGCTGAAAACCAAACATAAGCAAATAGGTAATATGATAAATTACAAAAAATGGGCACAGTCTTTCTTCCCTCTATTTGTACTATACCTGTGATGCTCTTCTCAATGAGAGGGGGAGTCTATTTTCCACCCCTTGAATCTGGTTTGATGATGGGACTTGCTTTGGCTCTAAGAATACAGTAAGATAGAGATGTGCCAATTGTGAGTCTAGGACTCTACAGACTTTGCATGCCTCCACCCAACCCTCCACAGCCTCCACAAACATGTGAACAATCTCTGACTGGCTGCTGGAGGATAAGAGACCAGGTGGAACTAAGACCAGTATGGATCAGCCATTACTCAACCACATTAGCTGCTGATTCAGTGAACCCAGATGAGAACAAAAGAAATCCACGGCTGAATCCAGCTCAAATTGCCAACCTACAAAATTATATATTATGTAAATGGTTGTTTTAAGCCACTCAATTTTTGGAATAGTTTGTTACGCAGTGATAGCTAACTGGAAAGGAACAGATGAACCACAGAATAGAATTCTTAAAGTAGCTTTAACTTCCAAATCTATGAAATCAGTAGAAAATAGAGCAACATTACAATAATACCCATTAAATCTTACTAAAACCAAGAAAACTAGAGCAAACTTGGTAAGTAACCTCACAGTTATATTCATTGAATTGTATTTTTCTGATTTCTTATTTGCATACTACAATTTCCAGTAAAAAAAAATTTTCATCTCTCAATAACAATCATTGCTCCTATTTTAGTAACCTATAAAGAACATACTTATAAATTGTATAAAAATGCAGGTCCAATATTTTTTATTTAAATGATATTCAATTTTTATTTATAGCAAATGACAAAAGTTCTTTCTTCAGTTTAGATAACTCTTCCTAAGCAAATAGTAGATCAATGAACAGATGTTGGAATAAAATAGCAAGTTTTAATCCTAGTACTAACAAACTGTGAAATATTAGTCAATTCATTTTCTCTCTGTTGTCCCACCCATGAAATGAAAGAGAATAAGGCCTCTGCCCACCTAGCCTTAGAGGGTGGCTAGGTAAGGTGAGACAGTTCACCTTAAAATACTTCATAAAACATAAAGTGCTATGTAAATGTAAGGTGATATGACTCTATTACATTGGGGAATAGCCTTTCTTCTGGGTTGAATAAACAGAGAGAGAAAGGAGAAAGAATCAGTTCTTAGTTAAAAAATAATCACTTTATTTTGTGAGATAAAGAAAACATTTTGTTGCCCTCCCTGAGAAGTTGAGGGGAGACCGTCTGGTGGGCCCTCCAAGCATTTCACAATCAATCTCACATTTCATTAATCAACTGTGGGCATTAAAAAAGGCCACCTGTCCTCTTCTAGTTGTTGCTTAAAATGAAAAATGTTGCCCTAGGTGACTATTTTCTGATTAATATGAATATTTACTACACTATTTCTCATTTTGTCATCAATCCCCCACAAATATGTAAAGTCAAAGGAAGCTTATAAAAATATTATGTTCAGTAAGGACAACAAGGGAAATGAAGGGGAAGAGACTGGGGGAGAGAGAGATACAAATAGAGAGACAGACAAAGAGTAGGGGAGGGGAGACAAGTGTTCTGGAGCAGTAAACTTTACAAATGCATTTCTCCTGGTAAATCATGGTTTTTAATTTTTTAGGAGAACCTGTTGTTAACAATATGGATTTCATAATGACTTGTTTTGTTTTTTAATCCTTAGTCTATTTGCCTCAGAATGAAGTGCTGAAAAAATTAGTGTTTTAGTTTCTATGTCCACATGGACCACTTTTCTTTGCCCTATAGCAGGGTTGTACACTGAGCTGAGCCCCTAACCCCAATGAGCTGTGATAAGAGTATGTGTTATAGGTCCCAATGGGACTATAGTGGAACAAGCAATCATATAAACAACTTAACAGCCTGTGGGTCCGGGGGCTTATATTCTCATATTCTCTCTTTTTCTCTTTCTCTCTCTCTCTTCCTCCCTCCCTCCCAACTCACTAAGTGCAAAGATTCCTTAATTTCTTTAATAGTGGCAAGTTTTTCAGGGCACAGTTAAAAATAACACTCCAAGTTAAAATGTTCCTGAGAAAGTTCACAACAATTCATTGTAACATTGGTTAAGTGACCACTAATAAATCCTCTCTGAAGGAAGCATATCATAGACTGGAGGCAGTCATGAAATTGTGAGATTACCCTATTGGAAAATTGAGAGAAGGACAATGACGGTAAGAGAATGGCATTGGTTTTGATTTTGAAGATGACCTTAATAGATGTCATAGTCTGGGCAATTAATTACCCTACACAGGAGGTAATGTGAATGGATCAAATTAAAATAATTGCCAATATAGGAACAACAACTCAAAGGGAGTGTGCTCATAAAGGTGAATCATTTAAGCCATTTGGGTTAAGAGCACAATGTAGCGCTTAGCAGCTTCTGGTATCTGCTTTGCAGTCTGGTCATTGCATGACATAGACCCAATTCTCAACCTTCAGTTCCAATGGATTAAAAGTTTGCCTTCAGTTACATCAAGTACTTTCATTTTATTTTATGAAGGAATCAGAGCTAGGGAAAAGTCAAATAATATATTGGTCTAAAAGGTTAAATCACCAGCAGAGGATTAAAAGGCAATGGAAGAGAAGGGTCCTCTGAGGGTATTTTGTGTGAGATGACCTGGAACAGATCCTCTTACTCACAATAACCAATTACTCTCTACACCTTGCTCTTTTCTAACAGATAGTATCAGCAGTCGCAGTTACTGCAGGATTCAATCATTTCAGCAGAGACCCCCAGATGTGAAATGGGTGCTGATTATGGTAGCAGGTGAATAAGATATTCTTCTTACATATGACTGAAGAACGATTACAAATTCAAAGTGTGGAGGCTCTTGGAAATAAATCAAAGCCAAACAAAAACCTCCCATCTTTGTTAAAATTTTGATAACTGGGTCACATCTATCCTTTCTTGTGGCCGCTCTAATAGCTGCCAATTAGAAGAAAGCTCTAGCCTCCCTATTGTATCTGAGCAGTTATCTACAGAGTAATTACATGAGCCCTATGGTGAAAGTTTAGCTAACAGGCTTTTTTTAGCAAAAATTTATTATTTTGCTTGTGGCAAGGTCTCAATATGACATCAGAAAATGAATACCATGTATTCTCTGATGAAATTAATATATCCATTTGAAACTATAATTCTGCCTGTGAAAGAAATAGGCCTTTTTCATTTACATCTTGTGATTTTTGCCAATTTGTTATTCAACTCCATCCTACAACTTTATGTAAAACAGAGGCTTTAGAGTAATATATAGACTGCCACTGTGCTTCAGAAAGGGAATGATTAAAACAGGCCCCAAAGAATTAATTATCTCTACCTATAATAAAATCTCATGCACAGTTTTTGGTGTATACTGACATACTTTGAACTATATCAGAAAGTTGACAGAAAATAAATATTTCTTATTAAATCATATTTTTAAAAAATATTTTGGGGATGAAAATGCATTTGCTTTATCTTCAGTCACTTTTGTGCCATTACCTGTTCTTCCTTATAATTCACCTAGAAAAATGTACTACCCTTAAAACATGGTTCCATCTGACACATGGATAACTTTGTTATCTAAAAGATACTTTGGTCTGATTGAAAAGGTATGAAGTTAGAAGTTAAACCTACATTTTCAAATTGGGTCGTATCTAAACAAAACCATAGAATGTCCTTTGGCCTCAAATGTATCATGTGAATAATGAGAAAAATATATCAAAATTCTTGTGGGAAGTAAATTGTATAAATTTCAAAACATATTATAAAATTACAGACGCAATATAAGTGTTGGTTAAAATGGTACTGTAGTAATTACTTAATAAACACAGTATTCTTTTGATGGAAAAAAAGGGACAAACAAGTAATCTTATTGCCCATTTTATAGCTGGAATATACCTCACGCTAGAGTTCACTGGATGACTATAATCAATAATGAAAAGAGGAGGAACCAAGATGGCAGAGTAGAAGGACATGCTCTCACTCCCTCTTGTGAGAACACCAGAATCACAGCTAGCTGCTGGACAATCATTGACAGGAAGACACTGGAACTCATCAAAAAAGATACCCCACATCCAAAGACAAAGGAGAAGCCACAAAGAGATGGTAGGAGGGGCACAATCACAGTAAAATCAAATCCCATAAATGGTGGGTGGGTGACTCACAGACTGGCGAACACTTATACCACAGAAGTCCACCCACTGGAGTGAAGGTTCTGAACCCCACTCACCAACAGGGAGGGAACACAGCCATACCTATCAACAGTCAAGTGGATTAAAGTTTTACTGAGCTCTGCCCATCAGAGCAACTGTCAGCTCTAACAAACACCAGTCCTTCCCATCTAGCCTCTTAGATAGCCTCATCCACCAGAGGGCAGACAGCAGAAGCAAGAAGAACTGCAATCCTGCAGCCCGTGGAACAAAAACCACATTCACAGAAAGATAGACAAGATGAAAAGGCAGAGGGCTATGTACCAGATGAAGGAACAAGATAAAAACCCAGGAAAACAACTAAATGAAGTGGAGATACACAACCTTCCAGAAAAAGAATTCAGAATAATGATAGTGAAGATGATCCAGGACCTCGGAAACAGAATGGAGGCAAAGATCCAGAAGATGCAAGAAATGTTTAATAAAGACCTAGAAGAATTAAAGAAAGAACAAACAGAGATGAACAATACAATAACTGAAATGAAAGCTACACTAGAAGGAATCAACAGCAGAATAACTGAGGCAGAAGAACAGATAAGTGACCTGGAAGACAGATTGGTGGAATTCACTGCTGTGGAAAAGACTAAAGACAAAAGAATGAAAAGAAATGAAGACAGCCTAAGAGACCTTTGGGACAACATTAAATGCAACAATATTAGCATTATAGGGGTCCCAGAAGGAGAAAAGAGGGTGAAAGGACCAGAGAAAATATTTGAAGAGATTATAGTCGAAAAGTTCCCTAACATGGGAAAGGAAATAGCCACCCAAGTCCAAGAAGTGCAGAGAGTCCCATACAGGATGAACCCAAGGAGAAACACGCTGATACACATAGTAATCAAATTGCCAAACATTAAAGACAAAGAAAAATTATTGAAAGCAGCAAGGGAAAAATGACAAATAACATACAAGGGAACTCCCATAAGGTTAACAGCTGATTTTGCAGCAGACACGCTACAAGCCAGAAGGGAGTGGCATGCATGATATACTTAAAGTGATGAAAGGGAAGAATCTACAACCAAGATTACTCTACCCGGCAAGGATCTTATTCAGATTCGATGGAGAATTCAAAAGCTTTACAGACAAGCAAAAGCTAAGAGAATTCAGCACCACCAAACCAGCTTTACAACAAATGCTAAAGGGACTTCTCTAAGTGGGAAACACAAGAGAAGAAAAGGACCTACAAAAACAAACCCAAAACAATTAAGAATATGGTCATAGGAACATACATATCGATAATTACCTTAAACGTGAAAGGATTAAATGCTCCAACCAAAAGGCATAGGCTTGCTGAATGGATACAAAAACAGAACCCATATATATGCTGTCTAAAAGAGACCCAGTTCAGACCTAGGGACACATCCAGACTGAAAGTGAGGGGATGGAAAAAGATATTCCATGCAAATGGAAATCAAAAGAAAGCTGGAGTAGCTATCCTCATATCAGACAAAATAGACTTTAAAATAAAGAATATTACAAGAGACAAGGAAGGACACTACATAATGATCAAGGGATCAATCCAAGAAGAAGATATAACAATTATAAATATATATGTACCCAACATAGGAGCACCTCAATACATAAGGCCACTGCTAACAGCTATAAAAGAGGAAATCAACAGTAACACAATAATAGTGGGGGACTTTAACACCTCACTTACACCAATGGACAGATCATCCAAAATGAAAACGAATAAGGAAACAGAAGCTTTAAATGACACAATAGACCAGATAGATTGAATTGATATTTTTAGGACATTCCATCCAAAAACATCAGATTACACTTTCTTCTCAAGTGCACATGGAACATTCTCCAGGATAGATCACATCTTGGGTCACAAATCAAGCCTCAGTAATTTTAAGAAAATTGAAGTCATATCAAGCATCTTTTCTGACAACAATGCTATGAGATTAGAAATGAATTAAAGGGAAAAACACAAACACATGGAGGCTAAATAATACGTTACCAAATAACCAAGAGATCACTGAAGAAATCAAAGAGGATATCAAAAAATACCTAGAGACAAATGACAATGAAAACACAACAATCCAAAACCCATGGGATGCAGCAAAAGCAGTTCTAGGAGGGAAGTTTATAGCTATACAAGCTTACCTCAAGAAACAACAAAAATCTCAAATAAACAATCTAACCTTACATCTAAAGGAACTAGAGAAAGAGGAACAAACAAAACCCAAAATTAGCAGAGGAAAGAAACCTTAAAGATCAGAGCAGAAATAAATGAAATAGAAACAAAGAAAACAATAGCAAAGATCAATAGAACTAAAAGCTGGTTCTTTGAGAAGGTAAACAAAATTGATAAACCATTAGCCAGACTCATCAAGAAAAAGAGGGAGAGGACTCAAATCAATAAAATTAGAAATGAAAAAGGAGAAGTTACAACAGACACCACAGAAATACAAAGCATCCTAGGAGACTACTATAAGCAACTCTATGCCAATAAAATGGACAACCTGGAAGAAATGGACAAATTCTTAGAAAGGTATAACCTTCCAAGACTAAACCAGGAAGAAACAGAAAATATGAACAGGCCAATCACATGTAATGAAATGGAAACTGTGATTAAAAATCTTCCAACAAACAAAAGTCCAGGACCACTTGTCTTCACAGGTGAATACTATCAAACATTTAGAGGAGAGCTAACACCCATCCTTCTCAAACTCTTCCAAAAAATTGCAGAGAGAGGAACACTCCCAAACTCATTCTATGAGGCCACCATCACCCTGATACCAAAACCAGACAAACATATCACAAAAAAAGAAAATTACAGAGCAATATCACTGATGACTATAGATGTAAAAATACGCAACAAAATACTAGCTAACAGAATCCAACGACACATTAAAAGGATCATACACCATGATCAAGTGGGATTTATCCCAGGGATGCAAGGATTCTTCAATATAAGCAAATCAATCAATGTTATACACCATATTAACAAACTGAAGAATAAAAACCATATGATCATCTCAATAGATGCCGAAAAAGGTTTTGACAAAATTCAACACCCATTTATGATAAAAAGTCTCCAGAAAGTGGACATAGAGGGAACCTACCTCAACATAATAAAGGCAATATACAACAAACCCACAGCCAACATCATTCTCAATGGTGAAAACCTGAAAGCATTTCCTCTAAGATCAGGAACAAGACAAGGATGTCCACTCTCACCACTATTATTCAAAATAGTTTTGGAAATCCTAGCCGTGGCAATCAGAGGAGAAAAAGAAGTAAAAGAAATACAAATTGGAAAAGAAGAAGTAAAACGTTCACTGTTTGCAGATGACATGATACTATACATAGAGAATCCTAAAAATCCCACCAGAAAACTACTGGAGCTAATCAATGAATTTGGTAAAGTTGCAGGATACTAAATTAATGCACAGAAATCTCTTGCATTCCTATACACTAATGATGAAAAATCTGAAAGAGAAATTATGGAAACACTCCCATTTACCGTTGCCACAAAAAGAATAAAATACCTAGGAATAAGCCTACATAGGGAGACAAAAGACCTGTATGAAGAAAACTATAAGACACTGATGAAAGAAATTAAAGATGATACAAACAGATGGAGAGATATACCATGTTCTTGGATTGGAAGAATCAATATTGTGAAAACAAGTATACTACCCAAAGCAATCTACAGATTCAATGCAATCCCTATCAAATTACCAATGGCATTTTTTATGGAACTAAAACAAATCATCTTAAAATTTGTATGGAGACACAAAAGACCCCAAATAGCCAAAGCAGTCTTGAGGGAGAAAAACAGAGCTGGAGGAATCAGACTCCCTGACTTCAGACTATACTACAAAGCTACAGTAATCAAGACAATATGGTACTGGCATAAAAACAGAAACATAGATCAATGGAACAAGATAGAAAGCCCAGAGATAAACCCACGTACCTATGGTTAACTAATCTATGACAAAGGAGGAAAAGATATACAATGGAGAAAAGACAGTCTCTTCAATAAGTGGTGCTGGGAAAACTGGACAGCTACATGTAAAAGAATGAAATTAGAACACTCCCTAACACCATACACAAAAATAAACTCAAAATGGATTAGAGACTTAAATGTAAGACAGGACACTGTAAAACTTTAGAGGAAAACATAGGAGGAACATAAATTTTTGACATAAATCACAGCAAGATCTTTTTTGATCCACCTCCTAGAGAAGTGGAAATAAAAACAAAAATAAACAAATGGGACCTAATGAAAGTTCAAAGCTTTTGCACAGCAAAGGAAACCATAAACAAGAGAAAAAGACAACCCTCAGAATGGGAGAAAATATTTGCAAATGAATCAACGGACAAAGGATTAATCTCCAAAATATATAAACAGCTCATGCAGCTCAATGTTAAAGAAACAAACAACCCAATCCAAAAATGGGAAGAAGACCTAAATAGAAATTTCTCCTAAAAAGACATACAGATGCCAAGAAGCACATGAAAAGGTTCTCAATGTCACTAATTATTAGAGAAATGCAAATCAAAACTACAATGAGGTATTACCTCACACCCGTTAGAATGTGCATCATCAGAAAATCTACAAACAAATGCTGGAGAGGGTGTGGAGAAAAGGGAACCCTCTTGCACTGTTGGTGGGAATGTAAATTGATACAGCCACTGTGGAGAACAGTATGGAGGTTCCTTAAAAAACTAAAAATAGAATTACCATATGAGCCAGCAATCCCACTACTGGGCATATACCCTGGTAAAACCATAATTCAAATAGACACATGTACCCCAATATTCATTGCAGCACTATTTACAATAGCCAGGTCATGGAAGCAACCTAAATGCCCATCAATAGACAAATGGATAAAGAAGATGTGGTACATATATACAATGGAATATTACTCAGCCATAAAAAGGAACGAAATTGAGTCATTTGTTGAGACGTGGTTGCATCCAGAGACTCTCATACAGAGTGAAGTAAGGCAGAAAGAGAAAAACAAATATTGTATATTATTAACGCATGTATGTGAAACCTAGAAAAATGGTACAGATGAACCGGTTTGCAGGGCAGAAGTTGAGACACAGATGTAGAGAACAAACGTATGGACACCAAGGGGGGATAACCGCGGTGGGGTGGGCATGGTGGTGTGCTGAATTGGGCGATTGAGATTGACATGTATACACTGATGTGTATAAAACTGATGACTATTAAGAACCTGCAGTATAAAACAAACAAACAAACAAAAAATAACTAATACTAACCTTTCTTTGGGTTATTTGTATGGAAATCTGTTAATATAAATGTTTCAGACATTACATGAAATATCTAAAAATCTTACATGTTCTGGTATAATGTTATAAGTCATAATGCTAGTTATTACTTTAAAATGTATATCTCAGAAATAATTAAATTTCCTTGTCAACTGCATTATTATGAACTTTCATCAGATCTTTAACCGTGCTCATTTTTAAGTCTTTTGTCATTTACAGACAGTTCTGTGTGTACTCTGATGCTTTTGCAAAAATGTTCCTATAAAAGTGTTTCATCTTCAAGGAATTCATGGAAAAGACTCTGACAAGTACAGGTTTCTGGTAACGGACTCTACTGCTGAACTGAATGAATAAGCATTTTCAGAACTCTAATGGAAAACTGATGAATTCATAAAAGTGCTAACAAAAGCTCAAGAAAAAAAAATTTAATTACATGGGACTGAGTGAACTGATGAGGATGATTATAATTTTTGTGACTTTCTGTTTGAATAAAAAAGAAAATAATGAAAAATGTACAGCCTCTGTGTTTATATGTTATACAAGAAAGGATTCTGTGAATAACTTATGCCTCAACTACATTCTGAACATAAACTTTACCCTACTATTCAAGTCATAATTAATTAGACAAAAGATGGACACCTTAGCAATGGAAGTAATCATTAAGTTGCCAAAGGCACATGAGATGACATTGGAAATATCCCCAATTGAGGTTTCTCTATATTAGGTAGATACCAACAGATCCATCAATCCAATCTTGTAAAGAGTTTGAAATTAGTCATGAATAACAGGTCACAGAGTAATGACATAGGAGCTGAGCTACCTGGTAAGTGATGTCCATAAACAGAGATCATAGGCAGTAGAAGGCACCAGGCATAAGAAAACTGAAGCCATTGGTAAGCAAAGGCCAAAGACTAAGAAAGGAGTGGAGAGTTCATTAGTTAAGAGAGAGAGTGTAAACAATGAGGTAGGTGTAATTGGTAGTAGAAAAAGAAAAAAAAAGGAAGTGGAAGCAGAGATAGAAAGTTCTTATTACTGTGTAACAGAGTAGAGTTACAGATTCTTGGTGCTGAAGGAACAGCAAGAAAACTAAATTCAAAGAACTGCAGTATTTTATAAACAGTGGCCAATTAAATCTGACTAAATGGCTTTTGAGCCAACTCCTTGTTCTTCATTGCTGCTTTTCCTTTATGGGGATTAGCCAACACTCTCCATAAATTGAAGCAATCTCCATTCTTTCCAACCGAAAAATGTTTAGCTTGGCACAATGGAAACTTGGCAGTGAGATCCATGTTCTTTACCCCTGAACTTAGGCAATATATTCATAAGAGATCCAGATACCAGTTTGTGGCTTTTCCAAGACTCTTAATGCCTTGTTTTCAGTTAAATTTAAAAACAAAATAATCAAAACCTCAAAATATCTAATAATATCTAACCTCAAATTATCTCACCTACAAATTATGAGTTGATCCTTCAGGTTATGAACCTTGCCCTTCTTTATTTCTCTCTAATCTGAAGTCAGATAACTATACTTTAGTGACTGGCAGAAACATATCAAAAGAACTAAGGTTTAAACCCAAACCCCTGCACCATCAAATTGACAGCTTTTTAGAAGTAGTTTTTTCAGAGGGTTAAAATGTGAACAAATGTCTTATATTTATAGCCCATTGTATTATGTAAACACCCATACACACATGCACACTACACACAATTTTACCTCATTTGCTGCTCACAACGATATAAGGAGGCAAATTGGATTGCCTTTATTATCCATTTGTCAAATGAAGCAGTGTGGGATGTTTAAATGCTTTGTCCACGGTCCTAGAACAACTCAGCATAAGCGGAACTAAACATCAGGAGTCCTGGCTCATTGTCCATTCACCTCTATGTGGTGCCACACTCCTCAGTCACACCTGTCACAGACGTGTGAGCTTAGGAAAGATTTCAAAGATTGTTGGTAGAAGTATAGCATATTTGAAGATGCCTGGACTTTTGGAAGAAAGGTACTATGGGTGGGAGGTGTTGGAGAGAAAGGGCTGTGTGGGGAGGGAGATAAAATGTGCTCTGATAAATTCCCATCACTCTACTCCCTAGATAATACCCATTGCACTGTGGGCTGTACTTTCTTGAACAGATTAACCATCTAAGTCTCATGGATGGTGGCCTTAAGCCCAAGGCAGTCAGTTTCAGGTCTGGGAACATTTTCCCAACTCTCAACCAATGTTTGCTTCCCAAAGGCAGGAAGAGAAGAGGATTTATTATTGAAAAGAGAATAAAGCTTTCTCATCACAGAGATGTGACTGTATAGATATAGAACACTGCCCAGGAATCACAAATAACTACTGTGAACTGATGATGAGAAAACTTAGGAATCAAAATAAAATGCTAATAAGCTATGATTCTAGAAAAAAAAATAACAGCATAGTTTTAAAAAGTAGACACCAAACATGAATTTTTCACTTTCAAAAGCAGAAATATAGATTTTCGGCAGATGAACTATTTTGTGATAATTTCACTGTCTTTCAAATACACGAATTAGTTTGGGGAGAATGATCAAGTTACGTGAGATTGCTCTATGAACATCTGAATTCTAAAGATACCAGACATTCTGAAATATTCCACCAAATCAATCTGTGGTGTGATGAACCTTCCTTGAACCATACTAGGCATCAAGCAGTCTGCCCAACATGGGTTACTTTTTCTCTAGATCTGCTGTAAAACTGTTAACTTAGACCTTCCTTTATCATGAACTTGAAGATTGCCTTCGCCTCTCTGGTATTGGATCCTAGGTTTTTTTTTTTTTTTTCTTGGTTACTCTCTTACTTTAGTCCAATAGCTCCCTCAGAAAGGATTCATGGAAGGTAATCGTTTTAGACCTTTCATATAAAAAATACCTTCTTTCTCTCTTATACTAATTATTGCTATCAGTTACTATAGGCTTGGCATGTTAAAGTGTTACATGACATCAAAATCTCCTTTAGACATGAGTCTTTATGGCTTGACTCTCTAATTTTCTTTCTTCTATCTCTTTGTCTTTAACCAATACTTTCTGGGACATCCCAAATTTATTTTTCACACTTTCTGTTGAATTTTTCATATTTGTTATCATATATTTATTCCCTACAGCTCTTGTTTTTCTTCTTATTAGTGCTCCTTAATAGCAGCATGACAACCTGTTCTTGATTCATGGATACATTTTCTTATTTCTCTGAGGATATTAATATTTTTTTCTAAGTTTCTTATAAATTAATTCATTATCTGCTTTTCCTTTAAATTGTGTATTTCGGCTTATTTACTTTGGTGTTTGACTTTAGTACTAGAGATTTTCCTCAATGGTTGCTGGTCCTTGGCTGACTACTAATACTGAACAATAGGAATTGAAAAGTTGACTGGAAACCAGGAGTACCCCATGAAGTTTGTCAGCCATGGGTCTTTTGAGAAGTGACTGAAATTCCATGGTGGAAAACCATCACTGTATATATCTTTAGGTCTTTTCTCCTGAGATTTTCTGATTTCCCAAGGCATAATAATAATAAACACTTAACTAGTGCTTATTATATGCCAGACAGTTCTAAGTACTTATAAAATTCTATTTTATTTAATCCCTACAGCTCTATAAGAATGGTACTATTTTTATTCCAGTGTTGTAATATGAGGACACTGAGATAAAAAGAAGTAAAGTTACTTGCCCAAGGTCACACAGCTAACTAGTGGTACACAAACAGGCAGCCTGGCTCTGGTGTCCACTATGTCATATTACCTCTAAGTTCCCATTGGGAAGGTATAAGCTTAGAGTTACTTGGGTGAAAAGGGCTGGGATATCAACATTCTGTGTGTAGATAGATATTCAATTAAACTCTGTTTTCTATAAAGTATCCCTGCCTTCAACACTACCTGATGCCTCCCCTTGTACTCACCTGGTTCAGAGACTTTATGTTTTAACCTTTTTAGAGAATAAATCTCTAGGCTTCTGCAGTATCACAGAAGGAAATCTGTCCTACTTTTTGGCAAGGAGGGAAAATCTGAGGTTTAAAGGCTTTTTAAACAGACTTTTGGCCAAGTCTTTTTTTATTACTCATATATTATTATCACTTCCAGTGGAAGCCGGTGCCATGGATTCATGAGATTTGAGGTGTTTTTGTATGTGAGTGGGTGTGCAGATCATGGTGCTTCACAGCTTTCATCACTGCCAACTTAGAATTATTTTTAGAGGGGCTAAAATATTTACCATGTGTTCTTTTGGTTTTCAGTCCCAGAAATGTCATTGTAATCATCTCTTTTCCCATTTTGGGGAATTTATGCTTTTAAAAAAATCCCTTTATTGTTTCAATGGGATATTAGTAGAGAGCAGAGGCAAATTTTATTTTCAAGAGTTTGTGTCAACTGGGTATTTGTCATGTATTTTTCATTCACAAACATTTATTTTAGATGAACTACCCTCCCAAGCCAGGAATTGGAACTAATTTTGGCAAATTTAGTTACAAGATATCATACCTGGGATTTGGGAGAATTATTTGCTAAGTATTCAACTATACACTAGGCAATGGGATAAGCAATTTAATCACCTTCACTTGCTAATTTATTCATTTTAATAAATATTTATATGCCAGGTTTTATGGATATTTATGCATAGATTCCAATAAGCAGTACTTCCAACCAGGGGAGATGTTACCCTCAGGAGGCATTTGGCAATGTCTGGAGACATTTTGGTTGTCACAACTGCTGGGGGTGGAAGGGGGTGCTATGGGTGACCATCCAGTGGGCTTAGTTAGAAATGCTTCAAAACATTATACAATGCACAGAACAGTCCCCCACAGCAAAGAATTATCTAGCCCCAAATGTTGATAGCACCAAGGTTGAGATACTCTGAAATAAAGTCTTGTGAAAATAATAACTGATTAAAATGATAAAGACCTGGTTTCTTATACCAGTGCTAATTTAGCTACTCTGATTTTTGTGCCTTGGTTCTCTTTGATTTTATCAAAAAGGGAGCTTCCATTGCATTGCTATTAGCCTGCTACTTTCTCAATGGGATATTTTGGCCCAAAGAGGGGAAAGTTTTCCTGTTTATTTTTCATTGTCTGCTTTTGTCAGAATGGAGTAGAAGACTGCTCTCCTATAACTAAAGTTCAGCTACAACAGTAGCAATGAAGATTCACAAGGACAACCCAAGATAATCTGTCCCAAGCCTTGACAACACTGGGCAGAAAGTGTGGCAGAGGAGTTGGTCACACTTCTGCTCACAGACGTGGGAGGAAGCAACGTTTTCCCCCAAAGAAAGCTAGCTCTTTGTGGGAATGTGAACACCCACGTTACCTCTGTGAATTAAAGAACTGGTCTCACTGTGCCAAAAACGTAAAATAGATCCCACAACTGAAGGTTACTAAAGTTGTTATACTTTTTGAAGAACACCTCATAAGAAAAAGTTTATTTAGGCAAAAACATAAAGTCTCCTTGAGTCATAAAAGATTTATTATGTGAGGGATTTGTTATACCAGAGACCAAAGATTCTGTAAGAGAATTCATCTGCCATAAAATTGTACAACTACTTTCAAATATAATGAAAAATTCATAGTTCTTTTCTTCAGCAGAGTTGGTATCATTTTAAAGTAGAGTGAGAAGTCATACGTCCTATATTACCTTCAGTTTTAATGTGGAAAAAGAAAAGGTTTTGATTTTTCTGTGAAATCATATGAGAGTTTTATTTCTACGTGTCTCTTCACTGCTCTGTCCTGACCAACCTTCCCCTTATTTCACCTGTATCCTTAAGGACTTGTAAGTCTTTCCTATTATCACCTTTGGGTAGTGGGTCTTCATTACGTGTGTGTGTGTGTGTGTGTGTGTGTGTGTGTGTGTGTGTGTGTGTGTTGGGAGGAGGGATGTATTACTTCCAGAATTCTAAAAGAACCAGGAACTAAGTATGGAAATTTCATAGCTTTGTTGTCCTATTTCTCTTGGGTTTCAAAATACAGGCTTATTAATATTGACCAATTTGCACAATACTACTAGCAATTTTGAAACTAGTATGGTCAACTTTGTGACAAGATCTCAAGGTAAATACTTCTATAATTATGTAATTCACATTTGGGCCCATTTTCTAATATAACTATAAAAATGAACATGAAATTACCTTCTACTGACTTGTCTAAATCTTTATCTTTTCCTCCTGAATGCACTACTAATATTGTGAGTGCTTTTTCCAATTAGAATATAAGAGGTAATCAATTTTCTCCCTACAGAAGAGATATTTAAAGTTACACAATGGATACTTAGGCAAAGCCTATCATGTTCTCCAAATTAAACTAGACAGTTGCCAGACCCAGCAGAAAACAAGAAAGCAGGTTGCTGGGCATTTGTGTTTCAGTTCAAAAATACCTAAATACTTAATCCATTCAAAATTTTAGCTAATTCTTTGGAAACAAAATAAATTTCCTGGAACCTTTTATAATTTATGTAATATAGCATTTCTTAAGACCTTTTGGTGTTTAAGTGAACATGAACATTTTCCTCAAATATTTTATATATTTCAATAAGGCTCAGTTAAAACTTTCCACAAAATCAATGAAAATATGATTCCAAGGGTTCCTTTATATATCCAGGAGAGTTTGCAAGACAGCTTGTTTTACCATTTTTGTTTCACATAACCTTGAAAATCTTTATTATTTCCCATACCCATAGAGATGCCAATCACCTTAAAACTCTGTGGGCCCCAAAAGTTGCCAATAGAACCAATGACACTGCATTTGGCTTGATTAATTTTGTACAATTCATGTCTGTTTCTTCTCCAAGGTTTGTAATGTTAAGCCCAGAATCCATGATGGATTCATTTAAAAAGAATACTGGAATAGGGGCTTCCCTGGTGGCGCAGTGGTTGAGAGTCCGCCTGCCGATGCAGGGGACACGGGTTCGTGCCCCGGTCCGGGAAGATCCCACATGCCTCGGAGTGGTTGGGCCCGTGAGCCATGGCCGCTGAGCCTGCGCGTCCGGAGCCTGTGCTCCGCAGCGGGAGAGACCACAACAGTGAGAGGCCCGCATAATGCAAAAAAAAAAAAAAAAAAACATAGAATACTGGAATAAGTGCTTGGTAAACTCTAAGTCAAGCAACCAAAAAACTGAGTAAAAATTCTGAAAATGATCTGAATTTAATCTTTCTCTGGATTGAAATAAAGAAAAAAAAGTTTCTGGGCGTGGGGTGGGGAGGTAAGCTGGCAGCCAAAGCTCTGAGGTCCTGCCCAGAGCCTTATAAGAAAGAACATGGAAGAAACACTGGACGTGCTTCCTTGACAGCAGTAATGTAATGCTCAGGAGCAGAGCCTATGAACCAGACTGCCCAGTTTTAATTCCCATCCTTAGCACTTAACTAATTGTGTGACCTCAGGAAAGTTACTCAACCTCTCATAGCTCAGTTTACTCATCTAAAGATGAGGATAATAATAGTGTCTATTTTGGAAGTTCTTGTGAGTATTAAACGAGGTAAAATATGTAAAGCGCATAGAACCATGCCTGGCACACAGCACAAGTCCTGTGAGTGTTTGCTCTTATTATTTTATCAGCTCAAGGGGTCTAAGAGTAAAAGATTGAATGACTGAATGTCTGGCAAATGCAATATATACTGGATAGGCCTGGAAGTTTCAGCTCCCTGAGGGCTTTCTAACTATGCATGAGGGGTGGAAGAATGAAACAAGAGGACAAGACCAGGGAGAGGTGGAGCTGAGTCCACTTGCTGAATCCCAGCACTGAGGCCGCTTACTCCAAGGATAGCAATTACCTTCAATGAGCCAGCACTCCACCTTCCTCTACCTCAGAGCTACAGGAATCCAAAATATTTTATCAACTTTCTCTAAACATGTGAGGCCACAGTAATTGGATTTATCATTTTTAAGTGGTGGGTTTTGGGGAGATTTCTTTATTATTTATTTTCCCTAGACAGCAAGGTAGGGAAAAACATCAGACCAAATTGGACCAAATTCCATATTTGTCCTCCATAGCTATGTGACTTTGGGGAAGTTATGTATCTTTTCTGAATATCTCCAATACCTATTTCACAGTATTGTTGTGTAGAGGATTAAATGATTTACTCTGTATAAAATGACTTATATGGGGTCTTGCAGTGCCTAGTACACAGGAGGTACTCAATAAATATTAGATAATCTTTTCCTGCAGAACAAAGGTCAGCCAGGTTTGTTTGTTGCCCATGATAAAAGTTTGAAGTTCTGTAAGCTTGGGATTCCTTAGCTTGACACAAGCTCACTCTGTGAGCAGCATCCACCTGGACCAGTCTACGTCACGCCCTTGGAAATTAGGCTTGAGGCGTACCAACACCAACTTGAAGCTCATGCTCATTTTTCTGCTGTAAATAACAAAGTCCTTTGTCTCTGAAAAAGGACTCTGAAAAAAATCCTCTAAAAGGAGAATTTTATATGCCATGGTTGAAATCTATGGTAGGAAGATAATGGAGTAGGTTCATGCTTGCCTTCCATCAAATCTAGTTTGTTCTAGACACAAATAATATGCTTATGAGTATATATGTACAAATAGCTAACATTTCTTAAATGGCTAATACATACACACACACACACACCAGACACTATTCTAAGAGTTTTGCACATATTGATTCATTTAAGTCTGCCAACAGCCAAACAAACTACTTGTGAATGAAGCACAGAACCTTTAAAATATGTGATCATGATCACACAGCTAGAAGACAGTGGAACCAGGGTTTGAATAATTTAATTAAAAAAATTTTTATCCTACAAATGTGGCTTTACAATAATGATGCTATTTTTCTTTTAATGAATTTCAACACTTGTCAAGGGTAATTTTTTATACTTAAAAATAATCTTAGAACTTCTTTTTGAGTTTATTTAACTTTCACCTTGATTCATGTTTTCCCCACCCTCCAGGGTTTTAAAGAAGCAGGTGACCTGGGCAGGCTCATCAACAGAGTCCTCATTACATTAATATTATATCATGGTATCCCAAATAATACAGTATAAAATGCTCAATAAATTGTCAATGAATGAATCAATCAAGGTTCCGGTTATCTATTATAAACTAATGAACCACTCTAAAACTGACTGGTTTAAAACAGCTCTTTATTATTGCCTTACGCAGTATTTTGGGTTGACTGGGCTAAGCTGGGCAGACCTTTCTGGATGTCCCTCATGCAGGTGCAATCAGATAATAGCTAAGCTGAAGTCATCTGAAGGCTCTACTAGGTTGGACAACCTGGTTGACAGTTAATACTGACTGATGTCTGAGAGCTCAGCTGCAGCTCTTAAATGACCCTTCCATTTAGCCTGGATTTATCAGAGCCTGGTGGCTGGCTTTTGAGAGGGAATGTCCCCAGGGCAAATATCCCAAAAGGGAGGAAGCAGAAGCTGCCTTGCCCATTAAGAGTTAGCATTGTATCACTTACTCCAGGGCTGAATTATGACATTCATGAGCCCCAGGCACTTTTGCTTTCATGGGCATGTTCCTCCATTAGATAGATGGATAGACAGATAGATAGATAGATAGAAATTTAAATATATAACTATAGTTTATGACAGCATTGATAGGAAGGTAAATATATGTTCAAATATTTTCTTAAACCTAAATGTTCATTTTTTTAAATTCTGATTTTAAGAGAAATGAAAACATTTTCATGGGCCCCTAAAAGTGTCATGGCCCTAGACATTGTGCTAGCTGTACCTGATGGATAAGTTAGCACTGACTTCTGTCCTTGTCTCTTGATCAAAGCAATTACAAGGTCCACCAGATTCAATGGGGTAGAGAGATAAGCTCCAGTTTTTGATGGGGGAGGGACAACGTAACATTGCAGAAGAGCATGAGCATGGGAGATATTATTCTAACCATCTTGAGAGAATAAAATCTGTCAAAATGATCGTGCTTCTGAGAAACAAGAGCCCTTTTGCTGTCTTTCTTGGAATGCATACATCATAACATTAAGATCTACTACTCCAATAGTCACAGAGAAGGCTTAAATAATATTTCCTAGTATTCAGGAAAATATAAAACAGCCATACTGTTTTCAAAATTCTGGCATACAAATATAAAGATATATTGTAGGCCCAGGAAATTGTTATTGAAGCAATCATACGTTTACAGAAATTTTCAAGAAATTTAAATGAGTTCATGAAGGAATATCTACCTCTGTGTGCAAGTCAAAAACACAGTACTAAGGAAATTGATGTTATGCTAGAGTGTTTCAATTTCAGTGCAAGGTAGAACCTAATGGAGCAAACATGTGTCCATATCATAACATCAAATGGATACAAGAGTTATGAATGAGTATCCACCGTTGGTTTAATGGACCTGGTTGTTTTCTACCTCAAAGACTGATATACTTTGTGGCAGAAGACAATTCTTACTATGTTCTGAGAAATTTAACTTTCTCTCTCTCTCTCTCTCTCTCTCCCCTCCCTCCCTCCTCCCCGCCTCCCACCAGTTTCACCTTCTGAAACATTTTCCAAGTAATAGGAATACCAGATGTAGATGACAAAGTGAAAAGTCAGTACATTAAAGATTAGCCAGGATATTTTTCCTCTTTCTTCCATAGAAATACAAAGTCATTTTTATGCCTGGTTAATATACTAGACTGCAATGTTGTAAGTCCACTTACTCAGAGCTATTTCAAAATACCAATTTTAGCAGCACAGGGCTATCCTGGAAGGCTAGAATGAATAGATTGGTCTGTGGAAGACTGATTTTACATGTATAAGACAAAAACTATTTGAGTCAAAACAAAGAGCCAATTGTCTGAGTCAATATCATACAAAATACTCAGTTCAAAAACAGAACATGTAATAAGAATGGACTAGATGACCAGACAATTTTAAAATATTATAAAACAGAAGCTGATGCTTAAAATAGTAGTAAGAAGTTAGACAGCAATTTTGACATTACAAATGTAGGAGAAATTAGTCTTTTAGCTATCTAACATACATTTTTTTTGGAAATTTCATCCCCACTGTTGTTGGGGAAATTGACCTTTTCACCAACCCATTTTGGCCCCAGGATGTGGTTCAAATTCAAGTTTCCATCTTATCACCTTATCTCTACTGCTGCTATTGAATTGGTTTGCTGTGGAACTCCAATCCAACTGATTTTACTTAAGGATTTTCTAGAATAATTCTAAAGGAATAATAATTGTAATGGATATTTATTGAGTACTTTATTATGTTCCAAGTACTGTTCTAAGAATTTTGTAGATTTTAAATCATTTAAGTTCCTCAATAATCCTAACAGAAGTAACACTATTAGCCACATTTTACAAATAAGAAAACTGAGGCAGAGAGAACTCATATAACTTGCTGAGTAAGTATAGTATTCAAATCAAGATTAAAACCCTGGCAGTGTAACACCAGAGCCTGGTACCTGTATATTATCCCACCTTTGGGGCATAAACATTGGAAAGAACACAGATGGTTACAGGAAAGTTCCATGGAGAATATTAACAATGGTTACTTTTTTTTTTTTTTTTTGGTACGCGGGCCTCTCACTGCTGTGGCCTCTCCCGTCGCGGAGCACAGGCTCCGGACGCGCAGGCCCAGCGGCCATGGCTCACGGGCCCAGCCGCTGCGGCATGTGGGATCTTCCCGGACCGGGGCACGAACCCGCGTCCCCTGCATCGGCAGGCGGACTCCCAACCACTGCGCCACCAGGGAAGCCCAACAATGGTTACTTTTAATTTGCCTAGAGAGTGGCATTCATTACCAAAGATTCAAAAGTAATGCTCATTATGATAAAGTCCTTATAATTACAGATATATTCATAATTGTGAAGTTTAATTTTCAAATATTTAATAGATACAAATTGCACTCCTTTCTTGAAGCCATTACCATATACATATCATATGAACTTTTCATTAGAAACTTATCCATAAAAAAGCACCATTTCATTTTACTAGAATTATGATAGAAATTAGCTTCTCCCAGCTGATTAGAAAACATATATCTCAATGTTAGGAAAGTAGCATAGGAATCTTTACTGTTTAATGGCAGATCTATCCCTGATTCCAGCCTTTACTAGATTCTAGGATTTGAGGAATGAGAATCCTCACTTGTATTCAAGGTTCTCCAGGACAGAAACAAAATCTAAGTTCTAAAGTGCTACTTTGAGTGTGGCCAGAGGACTATACTTGTTCTGTCAGTCTCCTGGGCTATCAGTTCTATCCCTTTCCTAGCTCCTACCTTCACCCTAAACGATAAATCAATAGGCCGATATAAAAATGTTTCAGCAGCTACAGAGAGCGCTATATTTGTTGGTACCAGACTTTGTGCTCCTTGTACACTCCCTGGACACAAATAATAAAGCTCTCACTTTGATGTGTGGGGTTAAGTGAGAATACTCTGTAAGTATGTACAACACATCAGGGTCTATAAAATAAAGTTGCTTCTTTCCTTGAAATTGATCCTAAAACTCATAGTACAAAATAGTCTGTGGGTCCTGAATAGCCCAGATTTGTTGCTTCTTTTAATCCTTTTATTCCATAAGTCTTCTTTCTCTGTGTGTCTCATCTACCCCTTTCACTGAGGTCAAACTTTTCAGCCCTTGGGTAAGCTCCAAAGTACAGACTAAGTCAAACAACGATAGGATTGATTTTCCACCCCCATGATTACTCTCTCCATGGAAGAAACCAGAGACTGCTATCCATTGTTATACTTGAAAGGAATTAAAAACATAAAATAATTTCAAGAGACTTTTTTGGTCTTGTTTGTTATCTAAATGTTCAATTTCATTGTGGTTGTAATATGCAGAATTATTTACCCAAGCCACCCCCTACAAAGTACCACTATGATTCTAGAAATGTAGCATCAAAGCCTCAGCATCTTTTACCAGTATCTTAGCTTTCAATTTGTCAACAGAAATACCATTCCATGCTAGCATTTGTTTTTCCTGAGCTGTCTTTACATTCCTCTTCTAAACTTCATTGTAAAACTTCTACTTTCTGTTGACCCTCCTTTACGACTAGTCCCAACTTTCAATTTCATTTTTCTAATTAGTTGCATAGGATAATTCATTTAGGTATTGTTTATATTTTTAATCTTTTGTATATTATGATGTTTTGACTTTTCTGGTTGGGGAGAGACTGCCCTTCCTGGGACTAGCCAGTTCTTAGAGAGAGTAAAGGGCTCAGTCTGGAACATGCCTTTGATAAACCAACTAACCAATACAGAGCCCTGCCTCCTTTAACTGGCTGGTCCACCCAGGAAGCAATATTCCTCTCTCTGCCTTAATCATCCCAGAGCCAGGTTCCAGGCAACTAAGACCTACCCTTTAGAGCTTAGAGCTTGCTGAAATTATTCATACTAGCCAGCCCTAAACTGTTTACTCTGGCCTGTCTCATCTTTCCTGTGGAAACCCAAATAAACACTGTGGCCTTAGTTCCCCCTCAATCCTGCCCCTTCTGCCTCTTGACCACCCTGCTGGCTTTCTTATGTGGCCATGACTCCAGTCTCTAGGACCTGTGAGTATCATAAACTTTGTTTTCTTCCTGAGCTTCTCCTTTATCTTCTCTTGTGGCCATAACTGACTGATCATCACATAAAAGAAACAGAACAACTTCTACTGGAACCAAGGATCTCTTAATTGACAAAAATTTTACCTAAAAATAAAGACTTTGCCTTAAGTGAACTTGACGCTGCAGAGGGATTATTGTAGTTACAACATATGATGAGAAGTACTTCAATATAACATGGTATTCAGAGCATGGAAATATGAAAGAATGCTTGTGTTGGTGGAAAGATGACTAGTTCCAAATGTTAAGAGACTGGAGAAGGGGTACAGGTAGGATTATGGAATAAGAGACAGTAAACATATACAGAGTAAAGGGGTCATTCAAAGCTTTTTTTTTTCCATGCTAAGAAAATAGACTTTTATATAATGATCCTCAATCTCCTCTCCCTGCTCTGATACACATGGGAGATATTTACCTGAAAGAAAAAAAAAAAAAACCTGGAAATATCTAATACAGTTACCACCAGGCTAACTAAATGTAACCTCTTTCCCTAGCTCTCAAAAAAATTAGAATGAATACTGCTTAAGCAAAACAATATTAAAGAATTATTCTAGCAGCTTCTTTATTATATAAAGCATGTAAATCATTCAAAAAATTTCGGCTTTGTTAGTTGTAACAAAAAATATGAGACACATTTCTCAACTGAGCATGTGTCTTGACAGAAAGTTTGAGAACCACTGGAAAGGAACATGGTTTGGGTGTAGGGAGAACACTGAAGGTAGAATACCAGCTAGAACATGAGTGAAATTGTCCAACTGTGATTTTACAAGTGACAATAGGAGCAGAAGCAGAGAAAGACTAAATATATCTGGGGACCAAATTGTTGTTCAGGTTGAAGGAGAAGAATAAAATCTTAGTGGTTAAAACATTTAGGCTACTCTTTGGATGATGAAATCATCATTATAAGAAAAATAGAGTAAATATGAGGAGCATATTTAGTGGTGAAAGGAAATGATGGACAAAGAAAGATAAATCAATCACGTGGGAATGCGTTTTGCTGCAAATTGCACACGTCCCACTAATAGTAACTTAAGTAAATAGGGTTTTTTGCTTTCATAAATGAAGTTCAGATATCAGTAGGTGTTGGAGTTTATCCTGCTACTCAGGGACATCTTCAGAAATGCAGGCTTTTTCATTAGGGTTGAAAACAGTCACTAGCATACTATGTACTGAAACATGAATTAGGAGCATTAAATAAATACAAGTGTCCAAATCCACATACAATCTCCAAAAGTTTGGTAATAAAGGGAAAGGAGGAGAAATTCAGAATTAACATAAAAGAGATGAAAATTAGTAAAAATAGACAAACAAAAAACACAAAAAGACCCTCCTGCTAGTATTGGGGAGTTTCTAGAACAACTGTAGATTGAGGGGAAAGGAGAGTGAAGAAAACAGCGGACAATAGAAAAGAGAATAATTTATGTCTCAGAAGAATGGTGAGAATTTGTGTCGAGAGAAGAGGTAGGTTCTGGGTTTCTGAGAAAACTGTTGTTTTTTTTTTCTTTTTTGTAATTTCTGTGTTCCTTAAATTCTCTCCAATGATCATGTATCACAAATATGACAGAAGGAAAATAATTATTGTGTTCAGCTCACGTCGAACTTAGAATCAAGTAGAGATGACACATGTACGGAGCCCAGTGCACTGCTTGGCGTGCATTCACATCGTTCGTTTCCCCCTTTTCACTGAGATAAAAGGGAATAATATAGGGATGGAAACTGATTCAGATACATTTAGAAATAGAAGGAAACTTAAAGGAATTCACTAGCTACAGTCTTTCTCTCTCTTAGAATACTGCTAGACTTAAAAAATAACAAAGTAATACACTCTTTGATCTCCTTGAAGAAGGGAATCCTCTGTACCTGCAGAGTAGCTATTAAAGGAATGATGATGATTCGGGCCTTGTGAAAGTACGACTCAGTGCACAAACTGAGGTGTTAAAAGCCCTGGATTCATGGATGAAACCCTGACATTTTCATTAGAGCTGTCCAGCCCCCAGGTTTAAAAGCCCAGATCCTAAGATTTGAGAAAAAATACCAAAGGCAGAGATTATGTTTTTGGGGTTTTTTTTTTTTTACCCTGAAACTAAAAATAATCAAAATAACACTAACACGGTTCCTGTTTATTGATATCAGTTTCCCTAGGAGTCAGAGAAATACCACCTTTGGATGTCTCAGAGGGAATAAATAACTTCCAAATTTTCTAACTCTAGGCTTATTAAATTCTAAAAGCAAACGACACAAAAGATTGTAGGCTATAAAGAATGTTACCACACATGTAGTTCAAAATCCAGCCCAACCTCTTCAAAATGCCTCAGTAACCTTCCATTGTATTTTACACTTTGGACTCCAATTACCTCTTCACAGCTGCATACGATGTGTCCATTTACTAGAGAGTTATGGTATTTTACATTACCCACATAATGCTCTCCTTTCAGTGTGCTACAGGATTGCTAGCTGAAAATAGCTTTCTTTATAGAAAAAAAGAGATAAATTTTCTTTCATTTTTCGACTTTGCAGTTATCTATTAAATAGACTGAGGAAGAAGATCCCAGCTTCGTCTTAGCCATTTGCTATATCAGAACTGTAGAGTAACAGCCTTCTGTTGCTGGAGTGAGAACAATCATTATAACAAAAATCCAAATATGATCCCATTGCTCCTCCAGAAAAGATATCCTTCACTTCCCGGACTGAACTATCCCATGCTACTCACTTACCTTATGTCTTTCTATATTTAACAATAAAAGGACCTCCATCTTCTTAAGTAGAACTAAATTAAGCATCTTCCTAAGACGTTTGAGACTTTCAACATAACCCATATATGTGTGACAAAATGAGCATGGAGACCTCATCGGTAGCATCTGTCTCAGCACTATTCAAAACCAATTAGGACATCCAGCAGCAGCAATGTGTTCTACTTGAAAAGATTTCTTGAAAGACATAGAACTTAAGAACCACCTCTAATAGAGACCTCCATGCAACTTCTCTAACTGTAAATATAACTAACAAATATTGGCCTAGATATATATATATAGAAAATAAGTGAGCACGCCAACATACTTCTCTCTTCATGTCTCTCTTCATGTAGCTACCTTGAGAAGAGTAGAAGTAGCTACCTCTTTAAATAACACAATTAAGCTCTTTCACAGGCACAAGGTGGATCTCATGAGAACTAAGTGCTAACGGAATCAAAATAATTGTAGAAAAAAGTGTGAACATGGTTCTCAGGACACACCTGTCATTTATGGCAGCCCTAAATCTTTTGAATATCCTTGCCTCACTCTGGTGGCTTTCCAATATCATGTATCTAGCCTTCCCTTGGTAGAAGCACTAAATGCTCATTCCCAGGCTTCCTTGGCATGAGGTATAGACATTCGACCAGGTTTTATTAAGCAGACTCATCTGCAGGAAACGTAAAATGTAAAAGTGAACAATTTGTGACTGAGGAGTTCTGGCAAGCACAGCCTCGTGAAACTGTTGGGTTTGCTGCACCAGCTATAGGAAAGGGTTAGCTTCCAGTTCCTGACTTTATAGACTCAACTAACTAGTGGAAAAAACAGTGGAATTTTTTTTTTCTTTTCTTTATTGGAGTAAAATTGCTTTACAATGTTGTGTTACTTTCTCTACTGTACAATGAAGTGAATCAGCTATATGTATACCTATATCCCCTCCCTCTTGGACCTCCTCTGCCCCATCCCACCCATCTAGGTCATCACAGAGCACTGAGGTGAGCTCCCTGTGCTATACAGCAGGTTCCCACTAGCTATCTATTTTACACATGGTAGTGTATTTTTGTCAAACCTAATCTCCCAATTCGTCCCTCCCTCTCCTTCCCACTGTGTCCACATGTCGGTTCTCTATGTCTATGTCTCTATTCCTGTCCTACAAATAGGATTATCTGTACCATTTTTCTAGATTCCACATATATGCATTAATATACAACATTTGTTTTTCCCTTTCTGGCTTACTTCACTCTGTGGAACAGACCCTAGGTCCATCCACATCTCTACAAATGACCCAATTTCATTCCTTTTTATGGCTGAGTAATATTCCATTGTATATATGTACCACATCTTCTTTATCCATTCATCTGTCATTGGACATTTAGGTTGTTTCCATGTCCTGGCTGTTATACATAGTGCTGCAATGAACACTGGGGTACATGTGTCCTTTTGAATTATAGTTTTCTCAGGGTATATGCCTAGTAGTGGGATTGCTGGGTCATATGGTAGTTCTATTTTTAGTTTTTTAAGGAACCTCCATACTGTTCTCCATAGTGGCTGTAACAATTTACATTCCCACCAACAGTGCAAAAGGGTTCCCTTTTCTCCACACCCTCTCTGGCATTTATTGTTTGTATATTTTTTGATGATGGCCATTCTGACTTGTGTGAGATGATACCTCATTGTAGTTTTCATTTGCATTTCTCTAATAATTAGTGATGTTGAGCATCTTTTCATGTTCCTCTTGGCCATCTGTATGTGTTCTTTGGTGAAATGTCTATTTAGGTGTTCCACCCATTTTTTAATTGGGTTGTTTGTTTTTTGATATTGAGCTCCATGACCTGTTTTTATATTTTGGAGATTAATCCTTTGTCTGATGATTCATTTGCAAATATTTTCTCTCATTCTGAGGGTTGTCTTTTCGTCTTGTTTATGGTTTCCTTTGCTGTGAAAAAGCTTTTAAGTTTCATTAGGTCCCATTTGTTTATTTTTGTTTTTATTTTCATTACTATAGGAGGTGGGTCAAAAAAGATCTTGCTGTGGTTTATGTCAAAGAGCGGTTTTCCTCTAAGAGTTTTATAGTGTTCGGTCTTACATTAAGGTCTTTAATCCATTTTGAGTTTATTTTTGTGTACGGTGTTAGGGAGTATTCTAATTTCATTCTTTTACATGTAGCTATCCAGTTTTCCCAGCACCACTTATTGAAGAGGCTGTCGTTTCTCCATTGTATGTTCTTGCCTCCTCTGTCATAAATTAGGTGACCATATGTGTGGGGGTTTATCTCTGGGCTTTCTATACTGTACCATCTATCTATATTTCTGTATTTGTGCCAGTACCATACTGTCTTGATTACTGTAGCTTTGTAGTAATAGTTTGAAGTCAGGGAGCCTGATTCCTCCAGTTCCATTCTTCTTTCTCAAGATTGCTTTGGCTATTCAGGGTCTTTTTTGTTCCCATACAAATTGTAAAATTTTTTGTTCTAATTCTGTGAAGAATGCCACTGGTAGTTTGATAAGGATTACACTGAACCTGTAGATGGCTTTTGGTAGTATAGTCATTTTCACAATATTGATTCTTCTAATCCAAGAACATGGTATATTTCTCCATCTGTTTATGTCATCTTTGATTTCTTTCCTCAGTGTTTTGTAGTTTTCTGAGCACAAGTCTTTTGCCTCTTTAGGTAGCTTTATTCTTGGGTATTTTTCTTTTTGTTGCAATGGTAAATAGGATTGTTTCCTTAATTTCTCTTTCTGATTTTTTGTTGGTGGTGTATAGGAATGCCAGAGATTTGTATTCCTTTTATTTCTTTTTCTTCTCTAATTGCCATGGCTAGGGCTTCCAAAAATATGTCGAATAAGTGTGGCTAGAGTGGACATCCTTGTCTTGTTCCTGATCTTAGTGGGAATGCTTTCAGTTTTTCACCATTGAGTATGATGTTTGCTGTGGGTTTGTCATATACGGCCTTTATTATATTGAGGTAGGTTCCCTCTACGCCCATTTTCTGGAGAAATTTTTATCATAAATGGGTTTTGAATTTTGTCAAAAGCTTTTTCTGCATCTATTGAGATGATCATATGGTTTTTATTCCTTAAATTGTTAATATGGTGTATCACATTGATTGATTTGCATATATTGAAGAATCCTTGCATTCCTGGGATAAACTCCACTTGATCATGGTGTATGATCCTTTTAATGTGTTGTTGCATCCTGTTTGCTAACATTTTGTTCAGGAGTTTTGCATCTATGTTCATTAGTGATATTGGTCTGTACTTTTCTTTTTGTGTGTGTGATATCTTTGTCTGGTTTTGGTATCAGGGTGATGGTGGCCTCGTAGAATGAGTTTGGGAGTGTTCCTCCTCCGCTATATTTTGGAAGAGTTTGAGAAGGATAGGTGTTAGCTCTTCCCTAAATGTTTGATAGAATTCGCCTGTGAACCCATCTGGTCCTAGACTTTTGTTTGTTGGAAGATTTTTAATTACAGTTTCAATTTCATTACTTGTGAGAGGTCTGTTTATATTTTCTAATTACTGAAAGAGTTTTGTGGTGGGATAGGCATTTCTTCTGCTTTAAGCTATATAGCCTTTAAGGCATTTCTCATGCTTTAAGCTGTATAGCCTTTAAGCTTGGTACCTGGCTCTCATGGGCATTCTGTAAAATGTCAAAATTTTTCTAATAAATCCACTTAATACTTTATCTAGAATAAATTATATTGTCTGAAACAAAACCCTGACTGATAAATTGTTTGGTTTAGAAAAGGTTAATGTGTATCTAGGTTTCCTGGATGAAAAGCCGAGACTAAACTTTAGACGTATGTGGTTAATGCAAGTAGCTCTACCTACAGAGGTCATTTATTATTTCAGAACCTATGGGTTTGAAAAGCAATTTTGCTGTTGTCAGTCATATTTTGATGTCCATTTGATTTCCCAACTGTGAGGAGGCATTTCCTCATCATAAAATAGTATATTAACATAAATATGTTTAAAAATTATGATGTGATTTTGCATAGGTCAACCCAGTTTTCCCAGAGGTGTATTACCTGTAGGTAAATTGACTATTATTTTATGTTCAAAGATTTTCAAAGATTACTATTTCATTTCTCTAATGATTTTACCATCCCTCTAAAATTCCTGTATCCTGAGTCTATATGAGTAGTTCCTGAGGACTTAATTTCTAACACCACACTACCACCCAAGGAGATTGTGTCACAAGTGATAATCCTCTCAGGAGCCCTAAATGCTTAAAAGTAAAAAAAATACCAGGGGAAACACAAGACATGCCCAAATTACCTACTGTACTGTTATACTGCTTCTTCTAATACACTATGATTTGCTATTTATTATGTTTAATGTCTGCTATGTAAGTGCTATGAGGACAAGAGTCTTCACTTTGTTTAGTGATATAACCCAAGCCCCTAGAACAGTGTTGGTACAGCTTTGAATTAATATTTATTCAATGAAACAGTTTGGCTAATTTTAGCCTCCAAATAAGTGGAGAGCTACTCTCTCCATGACTTACTTCCAGGTCATAATACTCCATTTGATAAGTCTTATTCATCACTGATCCTTCATATATATTCCATGGACAATGCTGAGTTTTCTCCTTTTCTTACCAAATAAACTTGACTTCCTAAAGTGTTAAAATGGTAGTTGATATGAACCATCATTTTTAATATTTATTTTCTTTTTTTTTCTTGTATTCCAAAAAAATTAGAATTCAATTTAACATGGGAAAAACACAATAAAAAGGAAATAACTATACATAATCTATAAGAATTTTTGGATATTTTATCCTTTTAATGGAAGTATAAATTGGGATTTTTTTTCTGCCTGGTATAGTTATTTTTTCTGTCTAGTTTGGTGTACTATAAATATTGCTTGGTTTATTTTGCAGCCTGTCAAGGCAAACTGTGGCAGAGACAAGAGAACTAGAACTGATTTTAAGCACAGAATTCTTCTGACTTCTGGTAAAATGTTACTTTAAAAAATCTGAATACCATAAACTTAAAAAAAAAAAAAGCTAGTGTCCCATATCATGCACTTTTATATGCATTAGCTTATTAAGTTCTTACGACAGCCCACTGGAATGGGTATGATAAATCGAACTTTTAGAGATACACATGGTACTCTACCCTTTACTTTTACATTGCTTTTTAACATATTGCTCTACAACATACGATTCTAATATCAATATGGTATTTTATTTACTCCAAATTTGAAGCAATTTTATCATATAAGACAGGCTGGATTTGTGATCATAAAGCAAGTCCATAGGGCAGTTCATAATATGGCAGCTGGCTTCATCTGGGCAAGCAAACTAAAGCAAACTAAAAAGGCCAGAGAGAGAGAGAATCCTAGCAAGACAAGTCTCAGAGTTTTGTAACCTAATCTTGTAAGGGATGTTCTATCACTTTTACAATATTCTATAGTACATTAGAAGCAACTCATGAGGCCCAGCCTCAAGAGGAGAAGATTACACAGTGTGAATACCAAGAGGTGGTAGTTACTGGGAGCTATTTTAGGAGAGACTTGGACACACTGGGTCCTGAAGAGACTTGTGAAGTAGTACTCCAGATGTGGGTTTCTATCTTCACAGTCCTGCCTCAACGTTCTTCCTCTCAAGGGGAAATTTAAGAAGTGATCACAAACCTGATGCTTCCCATCACAGGTCCTATTTTGTCTGCATGACATGACACCAATACGACCTTATTGTTCATATTTACTCTGGTTCTGGTTGCTACATGTCTTCCTGATTTATGGTTATTGTCAGTAGATGGACTTATTTTGTACTCCACTCTCTAACTGCCTCAGGCCATTTCTTCTCATCTTCCATAGTCCCATAATTACAAAAGCAAGTCACAACAAAGTACATGCTCTACCATTCACTGAGTGTTTTTTTGTATGCCATGTGCTTAGGAGATATTATCCAACTTAATACCTACAACCACTGATGGAGTAGGGATCATTCTCACTTTATAGATAAGAAAACCGGGACTCATAAAAGTTAGGTATACATCAATATCACATAACTAGTGAGTGAAAAACTTGGATTCAGCCACAGATCTGTCGAAATGCAGAACTCAGGCCCATAACCTCTGCTTTCTTCCCAGTAAATCTCACCCTTCATATAATTTTCTTATGCTGTTGTTACATCTTATATACTAGCAAATAGGATTCACTTCTGTTGCATTAAAAACAATTTCATTTTAATAATAGTGACTTCTGCTTATAATTATTAACTTTAATGGTAATAACAACTGCACCAAGTTTAGAGTAATGCTCTATTTCTGACCCTTTGTGTTACATTAGGTGTTACAAAAATCATCACTTATAAACAAGGGGGAAAATGACACAGAAGGGTAAATAATTTGTCCATTTTCACACAGTTATGGAGTAAACAGCTGTGCCTCACTTTAATTCATTTCCTCTTTTCACTGATACATGCTGTCTCTTGATCATGTTTTCATCTTGCCTATGAAATGTCAGTGTGATTAAATGACATATGATAACTCTGGCAACTTCAGCTTGCCACCTTCCAATCCATCTTTCATTCATTACCTCTTTAATTTGCTAAGCAATCACATATTTGCACCTACAATGTGGCAACATAATTCATGCCAAATTCTCTCCTTAGGGCTGATGTGACCTCAGTGCCTAACACAGCCTCCATCTGTTCCATTTCACCCAACTCTTCTCTAGTCCGAAACTTCCTTCCTCAGCTATTACTGGCTGACCTCAGTCCCCTGGAACAACCCACTCAGCACAAGTGATGCCTTTCAGTTGCCCACAAAGTCGGGGTTTGAAATACATTTCCATTACTGTCCTTCCCCTACACTCTACCACAGCATCACCAACTCCCTGCTCGTCTGCACCCTCTTCTTATCTCTAAACTGTGAATGTCCTGGGGAGAGGGCAAAACCTCTCCATTCTAGCTAGCTCTCTGGGGGCCCAGTTCCCAGTCATTAAAAACCTCAGCTTCATCTACTGAATCTGTTACGTATAAGACACTGTGGGAGTCTTAAGAGAACACCTCACACTGAATCATTTGCTCCCCAGGCAGCCAAAGAACCAGGACAAAGCTACATATTGTCACGGCATTTATTGAGCCCGATTCTGTCCTTGGTTTGCAGGAGAGTATCATTTATGGTCAAGAATACCCCAAAGTTGCCATTTATCTTACCCTTTCTCTAAGAACTCTCATTGCTTCTGCTTGAGTTTTGTGGAACTGGTAAACTCTAAAAATTATTCTCTATCCCCTCTTTTCATCCCTGTGTCCACTATCTATCTATTATTCACTAATTGAAACTATACCCAGCACAATCAGCGCATCGAAGGTACACAGTTGATACCAAATGCTTTATCCTTCAGCTATCTATGCAAGCCTGAAATTCTAATTTATTGACTTCTTATTTCTCTGGTCTCCAAACATATAGCTTCATATTGTAATAACATTGACTGTACCTGTTCAGGTTAAAGCTTGTGTGGGTGCAGTTTTGTTTTTTATTTTTAAAGAACAGCTATTTTTAAAAAAGCTGCATCCCAGCATTGCTACTCCCTAGGACCATAAGCAGAGGATATAAACTCTCTTTATGTTATATGGTTCAATTTACCACTGCAAAAGAGACTATAATATAGTAATTATCATTTTCATCTGGCAAATCAAACTACAAAGTCTTTCTCGGGGGGCAGCATTGTATAATTTGGGAGTAGGAGATGTTTGGCTCTCTTACAAGGGGTAAGTTGTTCACATCACTAGCTACTTTAAATTTTACCAAGTTTACCAACTGGATTTGCTTCATTTTCTCTTGATTAATTGTATTCTCATTGAGACTGTGACACTAATGTGGATCAATGCAGTCTCCTAGGCAGAAGGGCACATAAGCTAAAATTGCCTGGGCTTCCATTTCTGGAATGAAATCTCCTGCTCCCTGCTGGGGACCATGGGCAAGTTTAATATCTTCTCTGAGCCTCAGTTTGCTCACCAAAAAAAGGGGATAACAGTACTTTCTCCACATTGTTGTTGTGATGATTAAATGAACTAAATTAAATAAAGTGCCTAGTACAATCCCTACCACAAGCAAGTGCCCCAAATATATGACAGCTCTTACTAAGGAAAAAGAGAGGACCAGTGAAAATCTTATATTCCCTTAAAATCTCTAGCTGGGGTAGATTATGTCCTCTGAGGAAATACTGACAGCATCCCAGCCTGTTCTGGCCTGTGTATCCCTTATAAGAAAAGGCAAAGCGAGGCCTGTGTCCCTGCAGGCTTGCATTTTGAAGCAAGGAGCTGATCACTGGGAGCTGCCAGTAGGTACCCACTCCGAGGTTTCATCAGGGAAAGGAACAACCTCCCCAGTAGGTTCTAATCTTATCAAATCATTCTAACAGATAGTTTGTTATCACTGCCTTTCTTCCAGCAGAACAGCAGGAAAATGCACCATTTTAAACAACACTAGGAGTAGGCTTGCCAAACCTCTTGACCAAGCCCAGACACATATGATTCTGTATCTTGTAAAGTGTGCTGGGTGGGCTTCATGAACTCATTTTCACTGGAGGCCTATAGATTCCCTTGGCATCCAGAGGCAATCATTACCCACTGAGATCCCATCTGAAAACAGCTCAAGAAACAGGAGCTATAGGTCACCAGGGACTTTTTGAACTGAAATGAGAGACAGCAGGATAGAATGAAAAGCTCTGGGCCATGGCCCAGCTTAACCACTAATCACCTGCATGACCTTGACCAGTCACAAGGCCTCTGACCTTCCAATCACTTTAGCTGTAACATGAGAGGACTGGACTAGATCAGCATTTTTCACAGTGTGTTTCATGGAATATCAGTCCAAAGAGATGGGCCATAAAAAGAAGGTTCTGTGATTAAGTTAGTTTGGGAAATGCTGCATATCAAGTAAGTTTGGAAAAAGCTGTTTGGGAAATCTACTGTGTTTATTAGGGTACAGTCTTTTAAGCTGTTTAAGCTTGTTTAAGCCAGCATTTTTCTAACCTGTTTGACCACTGCTTCCTTTTGTTTTTTTCTCCTATGTACTGTTGTCAAGGTTCTTCATACCTGGTACCCATAGACCATTCTGTGATAGACACAGTCATCTCTAGAGTACAATCCAATCATGACTCCAAGTCAGTCTCTGCTTTATGAGATTTCTGATTTAAACTAATCTCCAGGCAAAAGGACAGGCCACTGAGGCAGGCACAGTCGGTGCTCTGGCATTCATTCTACCTGCTTGAAAGCTGTTTATCGGGAACAGTTCAGTCTTTCTGGTTGAAGGACTTTTTTCAATGATAGGAGCAGACCCACATGCACAGAGCAAGCCAGAAGTGGCAGAGTTAATGCCCCTGGAATCAGCTCAGGACAAATTACAGAAAGAGATTTAATGGATAAATGCTCCAGCTTCATTATCCTCAGGTGATATAAATGTGCTCTGCACTGACTCCCAGAATTCCCCAGTAGGATTAAACTTGAGGTGTCCTCAGTAGTAACTTTGTGAGTGAAGAAAGATGTCATCTTATGTTGTTTCACTTAGCCCCCGCTGGGATCCTGGGATCACCTCCCAAGTGAACTACTGTATTAGAATCCTTGTCACAGTGTCTGCTACTGGGAAAACTCAAGGTAAGACAGCCACCCTCCATGCCCAGTAATGACCCCAGATTGTAGCACTCCACTGACAGAAGTATGCAAAATAAGCCTTGAGTAGACTGAAATTGTAAACTAAGTTCAAAAGTCACGTTCTGTAAGCAACCAATACCATCGACATTACACCAAATAGAAGTTAGTAAAGAGAAAAGATCCCAGGCAGATTTTTAAACATCCTGTTAGGTTGATGGGCCCCAAAAGAGAACGCAACAGGTTCCATGGGACTGCAGTGCACTTATCTGACATTGCTGCTTCTCATAAGTGTATACAGATATTGGAAGGAGGGTTGTTGTAATGAATTACAAGGGAAGCTATAGTTATATAGGACATTCTAATCAGAGCTGAAATTAAAAAGACTAGGAGGCAGTAAAATAAAAATGAGAAAGGCAACTGTCCCATTTATTTTCCAAATATAGTTATCCTCACTGAAGAAAATATTTAAAATTAATCATATCCCATTGATGTTAAAAATAATATCAAGAAGAATTGTTCTTATATACAAGTAATTATCATAAGTAATTATGCATTAGTAATTCTTTATAAGAGAGGAAGATAGAAAGGGCATAACAGTTTCCTGGATCATTAAGATTACTTGGCATGAAGGTAACAATATTGGAAACACAATATCACAGAATGGGAGGGGTCTAACCAAACCTTCTACACTAGGATCTAACCTTTCCAAAGCCCCTTCAGAGAACATCTGTAGCGATTTTCACCATTTCACTAAGACAGCCCATTTCATTGCTGAGTGGCTGCTTCTTATACTGAGCTAAAATCTGCCTCTCTTTCTACCTATTGGTTCTTATTTTACCCTATAGTCAGAGATGCAATTAGTCTTCTCTTATTTGACAGCTCTCCTTTTCATAGGAAAAAAATCATTTTTCTATTTTAATCATCTGCTGCAAATTATAATTACAGTTCTAGGAAGTTTAGTTCTATTTTTATAATGAAAATACTATTCCTCCTTTCTCCTGAATGAGAAGTAATATTTAATGGATGTTGACTATTGTAACCCATGACTGCTGATACTATCATTCTGAAATTATCATAGTGACTTGCACCTAATTTTAAAGAATTCTGATCAGTGACAAAGATATCCTACAACTTCACGTAGTCATAGAGTCTCGAGCCTAACTGTGCTATGGAGGTTTAACTTATCCCTAATTACCTGACTTGATGTTTTCAAACTTGGGATTTTGAATAGGAATTGAGAATTAGCACTAAGAGCTTCATAGATATTGAATCTGCAGAGTATTAACCAGGCATTTTAAACAGATGAGCTGATGCTTCACAAGTTCGATACTTAATTATGAACTTGATCCTCTAAGCTCTGTCATAGTTGGAAATTCTGGAATCAAATGCCTGCTTGACAGTGTGGTGCCTCTATGTTAGATTATACCCTGGATTATTGCCAGCAGGGTAATGGAAAGACCACAGAACTGGCAGGTAATTTATAGGAGGAGTCAATGTTTCTGATTGATAAATTTGAGTCAATGTTATATGATGAGAAAAAAACAGAATTTAAAGATAGACTTTGAGTTATAATATCAACCTTCAAAATGTATGTGAGCTTGAGGGAAAAAAAATGTGAGCCTCAGTTTCCAGATCTGTAAAATAAAAAAATGATTCACATTTTTTGCCCTTATTATTGCAAAGTGATTTTTAATGCTTAAATCCAATGCTTCCATAAAAAATTCTGTTACGAAGTACGATGCAAATACATACCATTGATATTTTTCAGTTTAAGCCTTTGTTATCATATACTTCTATATAATTTGTCTTTCCTTAAAGAAGAAGAAAGAAAAGTAACCTGATCCTAGACAAGAACGCTTCGTATATCTGAAAATCATTAGTTTTATATTTTGTATTCTCAGTGTTTGTATTCCTTTTTCATCTTTCCTGACCAATGTCATTACCAATCTCTATTCACACTGGCACCCTAGCATGGTGTGACCGGACTTGGAGGTCAGATGCATTATGACACCTTAAGGGCAAAACTCCAGGTGAATTAGAGAGAGGGTTTCCTATTGGGTTCATACCCTCTGAGAGTGCTTAGAGGAGAAATTAAAAAGTGAAGACCTCTACACTCCTTGTTGAACAATTAAATTTGGTAACTTATAAAATAATATTGACTTCTCTATCTGCTCATGTTTTATGTGGCAGTAAAACACCGAAGAAGTCACCTTGCTCTAACATCTTCAAGTGACTCTATTTGTACTGAGCCCAATAAACTAAGCATGTGCTTAGGGAGCCAGCAGATTAGTCACCAAAAGTTGTTTTGAAATATATAGTATTTGCTATTTTAAGGTGGGCATAGTAAAGGCTAGGATCTTGAACGTTTTTCCTTGGTAGGTCTGGGGAGCTATTTTTTAAAAAGTCCTCTCTATGAACGTAAAAGTTTAAGAATCCCTGCTTTTGACACTGTTTGTTTTGTTTCACTTTATAGCCAAGTCTACTTCTCCCTGTGATTCAGATGCTTTACAACCAACTCTTCAGTGCTTCTCTTTACTAGTTAGAAGAGCAAGTTTTTGCAGAGTTGAGATAGGCCACATTTCTTCTGCCTTTTTAAACTCTATTAAATGAGAATAAAGGATAGCAAAGGAAAAAACATGTTATAACAACGGTGTAGAGAATGAGGAAAGAGCTATTAGTGATTTCAACATGTTCTTGGATAATAAAGGTCAAAAGGGAGGAAGATAACTGCTAAAGGAGGTAGAGGAAAATGAAGCCTAGACAACATCAAGAGGAAGATTCACTCAGTGAGAGAGACGGCCAGACTGCTAAGCCCATGGAGGTCACTGACACTCATAAGTGTAGGGTACTATGGTAGGCTGGAGTGAGAATTGACACTGAAGACAGGGCTGTTATTGATTCAAACACAGTTAAATTGTTCAGTCCTCCAGAAAAATTTCTCACAGATGTTTTCTCCCAAGGCAAAAACAACAGCCGCCGCAACAAAAAGCAAAAAAACAAAAAACCCTCTGAGAAATGTAAATCATTCCCAGAGAGGAAAGACAGACCATAATCTAGCATTGTAGGCTTCCACCCAATCATGAGTAGCTTTTTGCCTATACACTCTGAGGCAAACCCACCAATGTACAAACCCTGAAAATATATACAGATCCTCCAGTCAGCTTCTTTTTTGTCTCCTTTCTAAATACAAACAGATAAGTAAGTATCCCATGATATGTGATGAAAGCCAACACATTAAAAAAGATTTAAGACGAATAAATTAAAAAACTGACGCCATAAAATGGAGATACGTCAAGGAATATAGAGAACTTAAGCATTAAACTATTCAGTGCAGAGCAGAGTAAGCCAGGAAGACATTTTATCTATATATTAAGGTCATGCTGCCATTAATAAATAAACAACAAGAAAACAAGAACTGTTTCTGAGAAAGTAAAGACAATTTCTAGAATAACAAATGCATCAGAACTGAAAATTAAGTCAAGATAATTAGCTAAAAAGTATGGGGGAGGAGATGTAAATAAAGGCATAGAGAAGCATTCTAAGAGTTACAACTTGTAGTTGGGATTCCAGATAAGGAGTGCAGAGAAATGGAAAGGAGAATTATATCACAGAAATAATGAAAGAGAGCATTCTTCTCCAGATTAGAAGATTATACCAAGTATCAAATAATTAATAAATATACTTACATGCATGATTATTGTAAAATTTGAGGATACCCAAGAGGTGACTCTCTTACCCTTGGAGGTAGAGAAGGTTAAAGGTTGGGAGGTAATTTCTTAAAAAGAGAAAATTAAAATGGAGAAGTCATACTGCATGCTAGGAAACAATGGGACTATTTTTTCAAAGTACCAAGGGAAAAAATTTCTCAACCTAGAACTTTTAAGCCAGTCAAATCATGACTCAGCTGTAACGTTATGAGATTCAAGAGTCAATGGATTCAATGCGAAAGATGAGGGAGGGAAGGCCCAGGAGGAAAGTTGTGCAGCAGGGCTAGAGAGAAACAAAGTCAGACTGAAGGAGGAAGCTTGATGGTCTTGGGGCAGAGGCCCCAGAATAGAGAGGGAAGGCATACAAAATAACAGATATAATAGAGTGCTTGAGGGAAACAACTGAAGATAAAGGAAAAAATAAAAGGCACAGAGAAAAAACAAGTCATACAAAAAAAAAAAAGAAAGAGAAAAAGGTCATGGCACATGACTTATCGCTAAAGTGAACCACAATTACATAATAATAGTATTCTAATCATTGTCTATTGATTTAATTAAACAGGGATATAATTTTACTGGAACACAGAGGAGGGGATATAAGAGCTTGTGTAAAAAGCAAAAACTAATCTATCTATCATGGTAAGAAGCCAAGAGATCTTGTCTAAAAACATTAAAATAAATACTGTAAAAGACACATTATTTAGAGGTAAGAAGGGACTACCTATAGTAAATGCTACAGGAATTTAAATGATTACATTTGGAGAGGAAGTCTGGAAAATGACAGAAGCTTAGAGAAGGAAACTTACTTTTCATTAAAAAACCTTCAGTAATCTTTGATTTATTTTAACCATGGGCATTTTATCACAGTTTGAAAAGTACATTTTGAAAATATTAGGTGTGTATGACAACTCTGAAAGAGTGGAGGTGGCAAAGGCTTCCAGAAGCGACTGCAGGCAGTGGAGAGAGGAATAGCTTTTTGGTATTAATACATGATAGATTTTAAACATCATTTAGATGTTATTTCTAAAAAAAAAAATTTAGATATATTTACTTCAGTTACGTGATACATAAATTTGTTTGTTTCTCTATGAAATTTGTCTTACTCTTTCTCTTTTAACTTAATATTTAGAAATAATTTTAGATTTACAGAAAAGTTACAAAAATAGTGCAGAGTTCCAAAACACACTCCACTCAGCTTCTCTTATTGTTAACATATTATGTAACCATAGTATAATTATCAAAACAAGGATGTTAACACTGATTCACTAAATCTAATCTACAAATCTTATTTGAATATCACCAATTCTTCCTCTTTTTCTGTTTCAGGATCCACCCAATTTCCCACATTCTGTTTAGCTGTCATAGCTCCTTGGTCTTCGCTATTCTCTGGCAGTTTCTCAATCTTCCTTTGTATTTTATGATCCTAATGCTATTGAAGAGCCAGCTACTCTGCAGAATGCCCCTCAAATTGGTTTTGTCAGATGTATTCTCACAACTAGATTAAGGTTATGCCTTTTGGGCAAGAGTACTACAAAGGTGCCCTTGTTACTTTATCATATTGGGAGGAATATTATGCCATGTGTTTCCTTACTTGGTTAGAATGGTGTCTACCAGATTTTTCCACAATAAAATTATGAATTTTCCTTGTGTAATTAATACTTTATAGGGAAAGGTCCTCAGCCTTTCTAATCTAACATTTTATCTAAGTTATTAAATGTTCAATATATGCAAAATGCTAGTTATTTAACTGTTATTATTTGAAGCTTTAAAACTTTTTTCTTAAAATTGATTCATTTCTTCATTCACTGAGTATCTTTTTAATTATTTAGGACACTCTCCGTAAAATCCCATGTTCAGGCTGGTGGTTATTTATGCTGTTGACTGTGGTCTTGCCCCGGCTAATATAAATTTGACTTCACCCTGCATAATATCTGTAGATAGGAACTATTATCCTAAACAGGTCTTTTGGCCTTGCCTATGATATGGGGATATAGTTGAGTTGCTCCCTTCTTAGGAGTGACTGTTATGGAGTGGGGTTGCTGCCCTCTGAATGAGCTCTGCATTATGAAATCTATGCACAATGGAGCAGAGCAGAGATATGCAAACTCTCTTAGACAGAATATTCTCAGATCAGCCTTCCTTGACTGTAAATTGATTGAATGCATTAACAAGCTTAAAGAAAGAATGTGTCAATCAGAAAGGGATGAGTCAGTCTATGGAAGCACACAAGAGTCACTTTGCAAGCATTAGCAACATCTACCTAAGTAGGGTCCAGAGGAGGGTTTTGGTTTCCTTCAGAACAGCTGCATCCAGGCCTTTTATAATCAAAACTCCAGGCACTAGAACTAGCACCTCTTGTTTTGAGCCCTGCAGACAAATCACGAGTTCAGGAATCCAACAAAGCAAAGTCATAAAAAAAAAATTTGTTTTCAAAGAATATAATATTTGAAATTTCAGTGAAACTATGGAAGTATTCATTATGGGGAAAGTCAAAACTTTGTTAGACTTTTCACATTTTTGTAGCTTATATTGTTTATTTTTTGAATAACATAAGGGAAGTGGGGAGGCACACTAAAATGCTTATGGCCTCAAAAGGTCTTAATCTTGCCCTGTTCTGATCCCATGCTCACCAAGCAACCTTGGTGTTATAATTTAGCTTCCCATGTAGGAGTTGTTATATGGTTTCCTGGAATAGAAAGTTGACATTAGCATTCCAGTCCATGTAACAGCTATTTTTCTCATTGTAAATCAGTAAATAGGCATTCTGGTTTTATGCATTGGTCTGTGAGCTTGTTCAATTTGAGTCTGCCCCTGAGATATGAGGTACTCTCAGTGAATGACAATATCAGGTCTCTAGTTCTGTCAATCTAAAACCCAGAGTTTGGTCAATGTAACCAAATGCAAACAAAAGGAAACCTTTTGCAAAGTGTCATCTAGTTCCTCCTGGAGACAACTTTTTAATTAAATTTTTATTTCTTAAACATCCATCCATTTTTGAGGATTAACTCTTTAAAATCAAAGCACTTTATCAAGAAAGCACCATATGTTCATGTTCAATGAAATAAAAGAAATATTAATACTCAGCAAGAAAAACAATGTGGATTCCAAGTCTATACCTGCAGGGGTGGAAAAAGTCTTAACTAACATCTTAGGAGCAAGCTTAATTAGGAAAATAGACTTAGTAATAAACAACATAATGACCCAAGTTAAGATGCAAAGAGAATCATTCCCTGAAAACCAGTATGTAGTGGTTTTATTGGACTTGATAATCTCTTGTTCTAAAGAGTTTAAAATCTAGAGAAACAAGACAATCACACAAGAAACCTCTTAGGGCAGACATATGTTCAAATCTCTGATGAAATACAGGCTGGGGGAGCTACTTTCATGTAAAAGACATCTCTTGAGAAGAACACAGATGTAAAGTCAAGGTTTTTAAAGGAGAGTTCAATCAAGAAGAGTGACACAGGAGACTCCGAAAATGATACTGGGCTGTTTAGCAACAGTGAGATGTGGAAATAATCAACTGAAATTTAGTATGTGTGAAAGCAAGAGATGGCAAACCTGACAGTAATTTACAGGTGGATAATGAATGGTCTTGAAGTCATGTTTGTCATCTTGATGTTTCATTGCAGAGATAGGTTGGAGAGCGGGACAATAATTTTCTGGATAATGGATGCCTGATGTATCCTAAGTCCCCTTTCTTTCCCCCCCAAAGACAGTAGTTTCTGTGAAGTGTAGGAACAGAGACAAGGAGGTTCTGAAGGCAGAGAGGTAGACTAACGTGTGATGGGTTTTATTTTTTTTTTAGTAGTGAATATTAGTTTATTTTATCTGATGCCCAAAGACCCCTTTTTCTTTTCTTTTTTTTTTTTTAAAGTGAAATGTGTTTGAGAAAGCAAGTGTCCCTGCTAATCAATCTGCAAACTCATATTGAGAACCTATTATATAGGCAGTTAGTCAAGACTGTAGAAGAGAAAGGAGAAATTAATAAAGTGAAAGTTGGCCCTTTACTTGTTTATAATGTGGTTGGAGAGACAAGATTTACACATCTAAAATGTTAACTAGAAATCTAAGGCAGAATGTCAAAAACCCTCAGCAAGTGATTTCGTCTCTCTGGGCTTTATTTTCTTGATCTGTGAACTTAGAGGCTTATTTAAAACTCCTAGGATTCTAGTATCAAAGGAGTGTCTCAGATAATTAGGGGATCAGAGAAGAAAGGAAAGTGTGGGCTGGGACAGTTAGAGAAAGCTTGAGGGGTCAGAGTCCTTAAGAACAGGTAGAGGGAAATTGGAGAAAATCAGGACAGAATAGCATTCAAGAGAAAACAGGAAAATAATATGTTCTTCTTCTAAAGGAAAAATGCAATAGCTTGTTAGATATCCTATATCTAACTTGACTCAAGTTTTCTCTTGGACACCCTTTTAAAAATAAACATATGTCTGCCACCTATTTTTCAAAATCAGACAGGTCTTTGGCATCACTCTCTGCAATTTCTGTAGCCTCCTGCCCACTATTCCCCTGACTTCCTCTGCTCCTGCCATTCTACAGTGCTCACTCTGCCTTGCTCTCCAGATGTTCTCTCTTGCATTCATTAGCTCTTGCTCTGTGCTTCAAATGTCTCCCTACTTCACCTCGTTTGTCTGGCAAACACCTTGCAAATGATCCTCAAGGGTCCAGCAGAGCACACCTCTTCTGCTATGAGGTCTTTTCCTTCCTGCCCCACCCCCTTTTGAAAATTGATGACTTCTTCCTTTGGTCACCACTTTTGGTGCTCATACTGCATACTGGATTATGCTGCATCCCAATTACTTGCTTATACAGCAGCTTCCCTGTGAATTCTCTTATGTTAGGTGTGATCCATGTCTTATTTGGCAGTGTCTCCTCAGTACCTAGTAAAGTATGTAGCATAAAATAGATGCTCACTGATGTAAATATTGGAAAGTGAAAAAGTTGGGCAAGTTAAGTGAACTCTGGAGGTGACTGTTACTCTTCTCTTTCTTTCTTGCCTTAAAAATGTAGACTCCATGACTCATGTAGAGAATAGAGACAAAATATCACTCTTCTTGCCATACTTAACTGTTTCAGTACTATGAGTGTTTGCCTTCAAACAAAGGTTTCAATAATAGATTGCTAACTAGGCATAAATGAAAGAAAAATGAGAGCTCCACAAGAAAGAAATTTTATGAATCATTGCCATTTTAAATTTCTACCCCACTATTTTGTCCTGAGGGCTCTCACTCACTAATGACTTGGAAAAAAAAAAAAAAAACCTGAAAAAAGAAAGTTATCAGATCTACCAATTGTGCTTACCACTAAAGCAATTGTCTCTTTCCCCCTGCAAATAGTAAATAAAGGCCAAGTCAGATTATAATTTATCTAACACTTGTTCCTTTCAGAATAAGCAAAATAGATGCCAAGTAGAGCGGAAAGTATTGCTTTTCCCCTTCTCTAATGGCCTGATGACTGCCTAAGAGGAACTAACGAGCTTTTTGGAATCTACAGCTTTCTCACTGCCCGGGACATGTCAGGCTTGATGCTGTTCCTGCCATTTGAAGATAATGAACCATCATCCTCTGTCAGAAATAAGAACTTACTTAATGAATAGTAAAGCTAGAAATCATAAGCAAGAAAAGTGCTTAGTAGCATTTTACACCATTAAAACACATCCAACTTGATTCCCTTTTGTTCTTTTATTATATTCTTGCTATTTCTCTAGGGCTCTTTCCAGGTGCCTAATTCAGTAAAAGTTTCTTCTTTTGATGACTTCCATCATGTTCTTCCTCATTTTAAGTTCTTTTAAATTCAACTTCCCCAATCCTTGTAAAGTCCATCATAACACACATATATGCATAGTAGAATGTTCTAAGCATTGGACTAAGGAATATTTTAATGTCCTAAGTTTTAATGTCCTAAGTTTTCTATCCAATGACCTTAAAAATACTTTGAAAATAGTATTTTAAAATTGTTCTACACAGAAATTCCATCAAACTAAATAAAGTGGTATTGCTCCAATATTCAAATATTACCATTCCCTACCTAATTCGTAACTATTCTCAGATTTCATTTAAAGAGCACTGACACATTTTACCAGGGCCTACTCACTTCAGTTTTGAACAAAAACATAATCTAGGGAGAAAAAAAAAAGAAAAAGAAAAAGTAGGTATATAAGGAAACAAAGAGAAAGAAGTAGGTACGTAACAACTTAAATGTTTTGAATTGCTAAATTTCAGTACTTTTTTTTTTTTCGGTACACGGGCCTCTCACTGTTGTGGCCTCTCCCATTGCGGAGCACAGGCTCCGGATGCGCAGGCTCAGTGGCCATGGCTCACAGGCCCAGCCGCTCCGTGGCATGTGGGATCTTCCCGGACCGGGGCACGAACCCGTGTCCCCTGCATCGGCAGGCGGACTCTCAACCACTGCGCCACCAGGGAAGCCCTTCAGTACTATTTTATAGTTTTTTTTGCATAATCTAAAAAGGCCCGTTGGGAACATTTATAAACCTCTAGATGAGCAGTGTACTGGAGTGCTTCTGGAATACCAACAGAACTGAAATATAATCTCGACTCAGTACTTCCTTGGAAGGCTCTCTAGGGCTTGGTTTGTTCATCCAAGGTAAAGTGCAAACTTTCAAGTCAGGCGGTCAAGGATTAACTCACAGCCCTTACGTGGACTGACTCCTTTCTATACTTCAAGTTCATGCTCTATAAAATGGAGATTATAACTGTACCTGTGTCATAAAGTTGGTGTGAAATGAGATAACACATTTAAAGCACTTAGAACAGAACCTGGCACATGATGGGCATATCATAAGCATTTGTTATCATTGTCTGTATAATGATTATATTGCTTCTTATCCCATGCAATTTTTATGTGGCATAAATTAAATTACAACTATTTTCATGGTGCTTTGCAGTTTTCAGAGAATTTTTCACATGTCCACCAGGGACATATTTAATATGTTCATATCCCTCACAAATAAAAATAAAATACTGTGTTAATGTATGCATTAAAATAAGCCATAGGTGTCTCAGCCTTTTTAAAGAATCAGCTATAAGGGCTTCCCTGGTGGCGCAGTGGTTGAGAGTCCGCCTGCCGATTCAGGGGACTTGGGTTCGTGCCCCGGTCCGGGAAGATCCCACATGCCGCGGAGCGGCTGGGCCCGTGAGCCATGGCCGCTGAGTCTGCGCGTCTGGAGCCTGTGCTCCGCAACAGGAGAGGCCACAACAGTGAGAGGCCTGCGTACTGCAAAAAAAACAAAAACAAAACAAAAACAAAAAAACCCAAAAAAACAAATAAGAATCACCTATAAAAATCTATGCTCTATAAAATGAAAATAAATGATATTGTTTAAAATATATTACAAAATAATATTCATGATAATACTTAACACTTATTGAGTAGTATCTATGTGCTAGAGACTACGACAAGTGCTCTATTCACATTGCCTCATCTTAAGCATCATACAGACTCTGAGGTATTAAAAAGCTGTGTGAATGGCTTAAGATTAAAAGCTATGTGAATGGTTTAAGATTAGCAGTTAAAAAGCTATGTGAATGGCTCAAGATTATGTAGTTAGTTGTAGACAAGGCTTTGAACCCAGACATTCTGACTCTATTTCTTATATTAATAACTGATTTACTTTTCAGAGGCCATAGGGGGTGCCTTTAAACCAAATCAGATAAATAATTAAAACTATGTGTGGTAGGATGATAATTACTTATCTGAGTCAATCATTGCTACCTCTTGTTTCTGTAATCTTTGATTTTCTGGCTAACTTTAAGATGATATTCTTTTTTTGAAAAATTTTATTGGAGTATAGTTGACTTACAGTGTTGTGTCGGTTTCAGGTGTACAGCATAGTAATTCAGCTATACATATACATATATTCATTCTTTTTCAGATTCTTTTCCCATATAGGTTATTACAGAATTTTGAAGATGATATTCTTTGTCTTTAGTTTTCTACAGTTCTAAATTATGTTATACTTAAGTATGAGGTTTGTTTTTTCTTTTGATCGGGATTCTTTGGACTTCTTGAAGCCATGGGATGGTGTCTTTCATTTTTTTCTGGAAAATTTTCAGCCATGTTGACCTTAATTAATACCTCTATCTTATACTCTGAGCAGCAAAGTTCTAGGTAACTTCTTCTGATATACCTTTTTATACACTAATTCTTTTTTCAGCAGTGTTTAATTTGGTGTTAAATCCACCTATTCAGTTCCTAATTTGGGTTAGTTTTTTGTTTTAGTTCCAGAATTTCTATTTGGTTATTTTTCAAGCCTACTCTTTTACTTTTTATAATTTCCTGCGAATGTTTAAAAGCATGTCTTTTATTTCTTTAAAAATACTAAATGTAATAATTTGTTTTTAATATTTGTTTAGTCATTCTGATCTGTTTCTCTTTTTTCTGCTGCTTTGCTTTTTTGTTTGTTTCTGTATGTGCTCAGTAATCTTTGTATTTGAAAAATTAGTTGTAGAAATAATCTGAAACTTAGAATAAAGCTCCATTCTAACTGAGAAGATTGTTGTTTACTTCTGTAATCTGTCTGGGACTCCCTACCAGTCTGAGAACATTTTTAAGTTCATCCAAAGTGTGAGCATCTTGGCTGCAAGTTCTAGAAGAGGAAGTTTACTTCCAGTTCAAGTGTTCCCTGACAGTAGAGCCATTCAGAAGTTTAGTATATCAGGTGGACTCTCCACCTAGGAGAGTCCCTGTGTTTTAAGTTTTGTCCTCTTAGTCTCATGACCACCAAAAGGAAAGCTCAATTTCTTAGCCTTTTGTTTCCAAATGGGAAAACGCCCTCAGGAAAAAGGTCACTGTAAGTTTTGACCCTACCTTTCTAGTTTCTCATTTATTTCAACATTTTGATCTGGTAATACCTTGCTTTTTTTTTTTAAAAAAAAAAAGCTCTTTGGTGCTTTTTAAGTTTGTTTTGAATAGAATACCTGCTCTACATTTCCTAGCTTGCTATTACTAGAAGCAGATGTTTCAGCTCCATATACTTATCAATTTTTATTTTTATCTTGAAGTTTGAAATTGTCCTTTCCTTGGACCAATATCAAATATTCCTTAAAAAAAAAAAAAGTCTATTACTGGTACTAAAACCCACCCCCAGAAACTTATTAGAAATTTTTGTTAGAATCCAGCTCCTGGCTTTGCAGTCTGAAGTAGCAAACACCTATCTAACTTTTCAGTGTCTTGGCCCTTTTCTAGCTCTACTGCTCCCAGAAAACTCCAGTAACACTTCCAAGTTAGACAACTGAAGAGAGGTAGTCACTTTAAGGAGAAAGGAGCTAGAGGCCTCATGATCTTTAAAATGCCTGGAGTGAATACTAACACTTTAGGTGAACAGATAAAAATCATCAGTGTGAAAACATGTACCAAGATATTCCCTGGTTCCTAGTAGCACTGACTAGATTAAGGCCATCTGATTTCTACTCAGTTGCACTGTTTAGATATTTTCCTCACTCCTCACCAACATGTTTCTTATGTCTTAGGGTGAAGGAGAGTTACTATTAATCAGAGAAAATCTTGATACCGAAGGGTCATTTTTAGGGTCAACCTAGCAAACACCAGTTTTTGGTTCTGCCAACCCCTGGAACACAAGAACACTAGAAGTTTATTTTCACTTGCTTATCTAACCAAAACTTTAGCCATTTCACCAGGAGTCCATCTCACACAAGTGAACTTAATTCCCACTGGCATGGTTTTAAAGAACATTTTATTATTTTGTCTACTTACAGCTTACTCTTGGATTAATCAAGTAACAATAGGTAATAGGTTTAGTAATAGTAATAATAGTAATAGGTTTCCCAGGTATAATGCCTGATTCTTTTTAAAAAAGGAAGCAGTAGGGACTTCCCTGGTGGTACAGTGGTTAAGATGCTGCACTCCCAATGCATGGGGCCCGGGTTCAATCCCTGGTCAGGGAACTAGATCCCACATGCATGCCACAACTAAGGAGCCCACATGTGGCAACTAAGGAGCCTGTCTGCTGCAACTAAAACCCTGTGCAACCAAATAAATAAATAAATATTTAACAAAATAAAAGGAAGAAGTAAAAATAGGGTTCCTACCCCACCTTTGTTCCAGTGATGACATGCCTTTTTAGGTTTCATTTAGGAACTGCTCATACTTATAGAAACCTAAAAGTGCCATTATATAATTAGCACTGCTATCCTCAATCTTCTATTGATGAGCCCCAAATTTTCTGGGTACCAAGCCAAAAGGAAGAACTAAATTAGTGTTTGAGAAATTTTGAGAATAATAGAAAAGGACTAATTAATTGGTCAAATCCACAGTTTTGACCTGTAAGCACACTCAATACCATTTAACAAGGATTTACTGAACCATAACTTTTGCTCAGAATGCCAAGAATGAAGAAATGTATAAAATACAATTCCTGTCTTTAAAAGATAAAATATGTTTTACATCTTGTTGGAAGAACAAGATATACATGAGGTGAAGTGAGAAGAGGTGAGAGATGGCAGAGGTAGGGAGCCACAGTAGGGACAACATATTGGGCAAATACATGAAGTATGAGTATATTAAAAGCTTCTGCTGGAGGGAGGTGCAGCAAAAGCCAGGATAAAAAGTTCTGATATTACTAAGGACCAAAGATCTTTGGCTATGGAATTCATAATTTATCATCTACATACTATGGAGCTCTTCTAAATTTTCTGGATGAGAAAAAGCATGATGAATAAGGGCTTATGTTCATTACATATTTTCCCACGATGTCTAATAGAAAGTAAAGAATGAGTTGGTCTTGGGTAAATCTTGGAGAAGAAAAATTTGGAGAACACTTTAATAATTGCGTGATTTTATGTAAATAGGCTATGTCAAAATGGCACAAAGATGTTTTCAGAAAAACAGATCACCAGGTTTAACCTCTGAATATTCATATTTAGTAAGTCTGGTAGAGTAACTGGGAATCAGATAAACAAGTTGGAGATCACTAGTTGTGAGAGAAAATAAATGCCAGTCTAAGGTAATAATAGTAGAAATGGAGAATTCATTAAAAGGGTTTCCCAAGGGGAACATCAGTAGTATTTGGATTCCAGACATGAAAAGCAAGACAAAGAGATATACTGAATCAAAGATGATTCCGAAATTGTCACCTAATAGGTACATAACAAATCCTGATTAACTGATTCAATGCCATTAACGTTTTACAGTTAGATTTCAGTAGAACAATAGAAGGAAGAATTGAAGAAATTCAAACCATTAGTCCTTAAACATATAGAGAGAATGGGAAAGAACAAAATTATACCAGAATAACAAACCCCTAACCTCCCCTGTGATGACTGGTAATTTATCACTGGCAATCAACTACACAGGAAAAAAGAAGTATAATCAGGGAGGAACTGATCACATTTAATTTCCCTAGATGCATAGCTCAAGAAAGCAGAAATAGAAGGACCTTCAAGATGGCAGAGGAGTAAGACATGGAGATGACCTTCCTCCCCACAAATACCTCAAAAATAATCTACATGTGGAACAACTCCTACAGAACACCTAATGAACTCTGGCAGAAGACTTCACACTTCCCAAAAGGCGAGAAACTCCCCAAGTACCTGGATAGGGTAAAAGAAAAAAGAAAAAAGAAAAAAGAAAAAACAGAGACAAAAGAATAGCGGCAGGAACTGCACCTCTGGGAGGGAGCTATGAAGGAGGAAATGTTTCCACACACTAGGAAGCCCCTTCACTGGTGGAGACGTGGAGTGGCAGGAGGGAAGCTTCGGAGCCAGCGCAGCAACAGGGGTACAGAGGGCAAAGTGGAGAGATTCCCGCACAGAGGATCAGTGCCAACCAGCACTCACCAGCCTAAGAGGCTTGTCTGCTCACCCTATGGGGTGGGTGGGGGATGGGAGCTGAGGCTCGGGCTTCGGAGATCAGATCACAAGGAGAGGACTAGGGTTGGCTGTGTGAACACAGCACGAAGGCGGGTAGTGCGCCACAGCTAGCATGCCACAGCTAGCTGGGAGGGCATCTGGGAACAAGTCTGGAACTGCCTAAGAGGCAAGAGACCACTGTTTCAGGGTGCGTGAGGAGAGGGGATTCAGAACACCGCCTAAACGAGGTACAGAGATGGGTGCGAGCCACAGCTATCAGCTCAGTCACCAGAGATGCGTATGAGGCTAAGGCTGCTGCTGCAGCCACCAAGAAGCCTGTGTTCAAGCACAGGTCACTATCCACACCGCTGCCCCCGGGAGCCTGTGCAGCACGCTATTGCCTGGGTCCCATGATCCAGGAAGAACTTCCCTGGGAGAACAAATGGCACACCTCAGGCTGGTACAACGTCACGCTGGCCTCTACCGCCGCAGGCTGGCCCCGCATTCCGTACCCCTCCCTCCCCGCAGCCTGAGTGAGCCAGAGCCACCTAATCAGCTGCTACTTTAACTCTGTCCTATCTGGGTGGGGAACAGACACCCTCAGGTGACCTACACACAGAGGTGGCGCCAAATCCAAAGCTGAACCCCAGGAGCTGTGAGAAATAATAAGAGAAAGGGAAATCTCTCCCAGCAGCCTCAGGAGCGGCAGATTAAACCTCCACAATCAACCTGATGTACTCTGCATCTGTGGAACACCTGAATAGACAATGAATCATCCCAAAATTGATGCGGTGGACTTTGGGAGCAACTGTAGACTTGGGGTTTCCTTTCTGCACCTAATTTGTTTTGGTTGTATGTTTACCTTAGTTAAATAGTTAGAGCTTATTGTCATTTGTAGATTATTTATTTGGTTGCTCTCTTCCTTTTATATATATATTTTTTTCCCTTTTCTCTTTTTGTGAGTGTGTATGTGTATGATTCTTTGTGTGATTTCATCTGTACAGGATTGCTTTTACTATTTGTCCTAGGGTTCCATCTGTCCGTTCTTTTGGGTTCTTTTTTAAGTATAGTTTGTAGTGCTTGTTATCACTGGTGGATTTGTTTCTTGCTTTGGTTGCTCTCTTCTTTCTTTCTTTTTTAATACTCTTTTATTTTAAAAAATATTTTTTATTTTAATTATTTTATATTATTTTATTATTTTTTCTCTTGTACTTTCTTCCTTTTTCCTCCCTTTTCTTCTGAGCCATGTAGCTGACAGGGTCACGATGCTGCGGTCGGGTGTCAGGCCTGAGCCTCTGAGGTGGGAGATCCGAGTTCAGGACACAGGTCCACCAGAGACCTCCCAGCCCCACATACTATCAAATGGCAAAAGCTCTCCCGGAGATCTCCATCTCAACGCTACGACCCAGCTCCACTCAATGACCAGCAAGCTACAGTGCTGGAAACCCTATGCCAAACAACTAGCAAGACAGGAACACAAACCCACACATTAGCAGAGAGACAGCCTAAAATCATAGTAATTTCACAGACACCCCTAAAACACACCACCGGATGTGGTCGTGACCACTAGAAAGACAAGATCAAGACTCATCAACCAGAAAAGAGGCACCAGTCCCCTCCACCAGCAAGCCTCCACAGCCCACTGAATCAAACTTACCCACTGTGGGCAGACACCAAAAAACAATGGGAACTACGAACCTGCAGCCTGTAAAAACGAGACCCAAAACACAGTAAGTTGAGCAAAATGAGAAGAAAGAGAAATACACAGCAGATGAAGAGGCAAGGTAAAAACCCACCAGACCAAACAAATGAAGAGGAAATAGGCAGTCTACCTAAAAAAGAATTCAGAGTAGTGATAGTAAAGATGATCCAAAATCTTGGAAATAGAATGGAGAAAATACAAGAAATGTTTAACAGGACTTAGAAGAACTAAAGAGCAAACAAACAATGATGAACAATACAATAAATGAAATTAAAAATTCTCTAGAAGGAATCAATGGCAGAATAACTGAGGCAGAAGAATGGATAAGTGACTGGAAGATAAAATAGTGGAAATAAATACCACAGAGCAGAATAAAGAAAAAAGAATGAAAAGAATTGAGGACAGCCTCAGAGACCTCTGGGACAACATTCAATGCACCAACATTCAAATTATAGGGGTCCCAGAACAAGAAGAGAAAAAGAAAGGGACTGAGAAAATTTTGAAGACATTATACTTTAAAAATTCCCTAATATGGGAAAGAAAATAATCAATCAAGTTCAGGAAGTGCACAGAGTCCCATACAGGATAAATCCAAGGAGAAACACACCAGGACACATACCAATCAGACTATCAAAAATTAAATACAAAGAAACAATATTAAAAGCAGCAAGGGAAAAGCAACAAAAAACCTACAACCAAGATTACTCTACCCAGCAAAGATCTCATTCAAATTCGGTGGAGAAATTAAAATTTTTACAGACAAGCAAAAGTGAAGAGAATTCAGCACCACGAAACCAGCTTTACAACAAATGCTAAAGGAACTTCTCTAGGCAGGAAACACAAGAGAAGGAAAAGACCTGCAATAAGAAACCCAAAACAATTAAGAAAATGTTAATAGGAATATACTTATAAATAAATGTAAATGGATTAAATGCTCCAACCAAAAGACATAGACGGGCTGAATGGATAAAAAAACAAGACCCATACTTATGCTGTCTACAAGAGACCCACTTCAGACCTAGGGACACATACAGACTGAAAGTGAAGGAATGGAAAAAGATATTCCATGCAAATGGAAATCAAAAGAAAGCTGGAGTAGCAATTCTCATATCAGACAAAACAGACTTTAAAATAAAGACTATTACAAGAGACAGAGAAGGACACCACATAGTGATCAAGGGATCAATCCAAGAAGAAGATATAACAGTTGTAAATATTTATGCACCCAACACAGGAGCACCTCAATACATAAGGCAAATGCTAACAGCCATAAAAGAGGAAATCAACAGTAACACAGTAATAGTAGGCGAATATAACACCCCACTTTCACCAATGGACAGATCATCCAAAATGAAAATAAATAAGGAAACACAAGTTTTAAATGATACATTAATCAAGTTGGACTTAATTGATATTTATAGGACACTGCATCCAAAAACAACAGAATACACTTTCTTCTCAAGCGTTCATGGAACATTAGGATAGACCATATCTTGGGTCACAAATCAAGGCTTGGTAAATTAAAAATAATTGAAATAGTATCAAGTATCTTTTCTGACCACAATATTATGAGACTAGATATCAATTACAGGAAAAAAAAACCTATAACACAGGGAGGCCAAACAATACACTACTAAATAACCAAGAGATCACTGATGAAATCAAAGAGGAAATCAAAATATACCTAGAAACAAATGACAATGAAAACACGACAACGCAATACCTATGGGACGCAGAAAAAGCAGTTCTAAGAGGGAAGTTTATAGCAATACAATCCTACCTCAAGAAACAAGAAACATCTAAAATAAACAACCTAACTTTACAACTAAAGCAATTAGAGAAAGAAGAATAAAAAAACCCCAAAGTTGGCAGAAGGAAAGCAATCATAAAGATCAGATGAGAAATAAATGAAAAAGAAATGAAGGAAACGATAGCAAAGATCAATAAAACTAAAAGCTGGTTCTTTGAGAAGATAAACAAAATTGATAAACCATTAGCCAGACTCTTCAAGAAAAAAAGGGAGAAGACTCAAATCAGTAGAATTAGAAACAAAACGGAGAAGTAACAACAGACACTGCAGAAATACAAAGGATCATGAAAGATTACTACAAGATTACTAGTTATAGGCCAATAAAATGGACAACCTGGAAGAAATGGACAAATTCTTAGAAAAGCACAACCATCTGAGATTGAACCAGAAAGAAATAGAAAATATAAACAGAACAAGCACAAGCACTGAAATTGAAACTGTGATTAAAAATCTTCCAACAAACAAAAGCCCAGGACCAGATGGCTTCACAAGCGAATTCTATGAAACATTTAGAGAAGAGCTAACACCTATCCTTCTCAAACTCTCCCAAAAAATAGCAGAGGGAGGAACACTCCCAAACTCATTCCACAAGGCCATCATCACCCTGATATCAAAACCAGACAAAGATATCACAAAGAAAGAAAACTACAGGCCAATATCACTGATGAGCACAGATACAAAAATCCTCAACAAGATACTAGCAAACAAAATCCAACAGCACATTAAAAGGATCATACACCACGATCAAGTGGGGTTTATTCCAGGAATGCAAGGATTCTTCTAAATATGCAAATCAATCAGTGTGATAAACCATATTTACAAATTGGAGGATAAAAACCATATGATCATCCCAATAGATGAAGAAAAACCTTTTGACAAAATTCAACACCCATATATAATAAAATCCCTCAACATAATAAAAGCCATATATGACAAACCCACCACCACCATTGTTCTCAATGGTGAAAAATTGAAACCATTTCCACTAAGATCAGGAACAAGACAAGGTTGCCCACTCTCACCACTATTATTCAACATAGTTTTGGAAGTTTTAGCCACAGCAATCAGAGAAGAAAAAGGAATAAAAGGAATCCAAATCAGAAAAGAAGTAAAACATGACATGATACTACACATAGAGAATCCTAAAGATGCTACCAGAAAACTACTAGAGCTAATCAATGAATCTGGTAAAGTAGCAGGATACAAAATTAATGCACAGAAATCTCTGGCATTCCTATACACTAATGATGAAATATCTGCAAGTAAAATTAAGGAAACACTCCCATTTATGTTTGCAACAAAAAAAAAATAAAATACCTAGGAATAAACCTACCTAAGGAGACAAAACACCTGTATGCAGAAAACTATAAGACACTGATGAAAGAAATTAAAGATGATACAAACAGATGGAGTGATATACAAGGTTCTTGGATTGGAAGAATCAACACTGTGTAAATGACTATACTACCAAAAGAAATCTACATATTCAATGCAATCCCTATCAAACTACCAATGGCATGTTTCACAGAACTCGAACAAAATGTTTCACAATTTGTATGGAAACACAAAAGACCTGGAATAGCCAAAGCAATCTTGAGAAAGAAAAACAGAGCTGGAAGAATCAGGCTCCCTGACTTCAGACTATACTACAAAGCTACAGTAATCAAGACAGTATGGTACTGGCACAAAAACAGAAATATAGATCAATGGAACAGGACAGAAAGCCCAGAGATAAACCCACACACATATGGTCACGTTATCTTTGATAACGGAGGCAAGAATATCCAATGGAGGTAAGACAGCCTCTTCAATAAGTGGTGCAGGGAAAACTGGACAGCTATGTGTAAAAGAATGAAATTAGAACACTCCCTAACACCATACACAAAAATAAACTCAAAATGGATTAAAGACCTAAATGTAAGGCCAGACACTATAAAACTCTTAGAGGAAAACATAGGCAGAACCCTCTATGACATAAATCACAACAAGATCCTTTTTGACCCACCTCCTAGAGAAATGGAAATAAAAACAAAAATAAACAAATGGGACCTAATGAAACTTAAAAGCTTCTGCACAGCAAAGGAAACCATATACAAGACAAAAAGACAACCCTCAGAATGGGAGAAAATATTTGCAAACGAAGCAAATGACAAAGGATTAATCTCCAAAATATGCAAGCAGCTCACGCAGCTCAGTATCAAAAAAATAAATGAAATCCAAAATGGGCAGTAGACCTAAATAGACATTTCTCCAAAGACAATATACAGATTGCCAACAAACATATGAAAGGATGCTCAACATCACTAATCACTAGAGAAATGCAAATCGAAACTACAATGAGGTATCACTTCACACTGGTCAGAATGGCCATCATCAAAAGAGCTACAGACAATAAGTGCTGGAGAGGCTGTGGAGAAAAGAGAAACTCACGGGCACACTATTTTTGCTTTGTTTACACATGGAACATATTGTTTTTGCTTCATTTATACAAAATATTTGGGTTGGGCCAAAGGTGAGATTATCTCAGTCAGACAAGTGGAGTTAGGCAACTGTTTAAAAGTATTCTGTGTACTCTGGGCAGACTAATTCCCTAATTGCTAGAATCTTCAGGTTACTTCCTAACATTGTGAAATATTAAAGATACTGAAACTGATGTCAGGGGTCCTAGGAGATCAGTTGGAAGGACTTTGAGCCTGGTCCTGAAGTGTTTTTCAAAGATGCACAGACTAGTCTGATGGACCGAAAGACCTCCAAAGGAAACTGGGCTGAAAGAAAATATACAAGACTTCCTTGGACTGAAGTGAAGGGGGAAAAGTGTGGTGGAGTGGGCCAGACAGATTATCAGGGCATAGCTAGTTAGAGGGAGCAGGGGAAGTTTCAAGTACATTACGGACTATACTTAACTTGCCCTTAGTACGTGGTCTCTAGGAACAGGAGCCCTTGCAATAGAGAACTGTGTCACAGAATTCAACAGCTATGCTCTCAAAATACTCTGAGAAAGAACTGGCCACGAGATGCTCACTCCTAGGAAACTGGGTGAAGAGACTGAGGTTAGGAGTCTAGGAAAGGAGGCAGGGATGGGCAGAGGCTGTAGGCTTAGGCCCCACAGAAAATCTGACTGCCATTCTCCACCCTGAAAGGACCTGTAGAGTTATAGTTTTACAGTTACCCATTCCATCTGACTCTTGGTATTCTCTAAAACAGAAATAGCTGGGAGATATTGACATTGCTGATATAAGGAATAGGGGTCTAGAAACATTGACATTAAGAGTATTGTGACTTACATGTACCTACCAACTGGTAATCATCAAGGAATATTGGTCATGCATATTCTATAACCAGCTTGGTCACAATATTAAAAGTTAAATTTTTGAAGATTTTATAACATTCCTAATACTTTTCTAAGTGTTTAACATGGATAATTTAATATAATACTCAAGATTAAATACTCACACTTCTGTGTAGTTGGGTTTGTTCACATTTTACAGGTAAAGAAACTGAAATACAGAGAGGTTCAGTAACTTACCCAAGGTCACAGAGCTGCTAAGGGTGGGTATGGGATGTAAACCTGGACATCCCAAATTCAAGGGTCATGTTTTATGCAAAATACCATGCTTCTTTGACAATCAATTGATTACTGTTTCAACTGAGAGAGGAAATGAGAACTGTTTCTATAAGATCTCCATGTTTGTCTATACAGTTGTGTGTGTGTGTGTGTGTGTATATATATATATATATATATATATACAGTCATTTTTTTTACCAAATTCTTTTCCTCACTGCCTCTGACTATTAGGTCTGCTTTTCCAATGTAAAATTAATGCCATGGACTGTTACATAATGTAAATGGCTCAAGCAACCAGCTCATTGGTGAAGAAAGTAAATAGGCCGTTATCTCATAGGAGATAATTAAAGTTGTCCATATTTATAGAGTCCCCTATTTGCCCAGTGCCCACTGCTGTCCCAAGACATCTAACAGATATCTTTAATTCACAAATTTCTGTCTTAATGCCTTCTAAAGGACCTCTCAGAGCCATGCAAGATAATTGCTTCTGTTTGAAGTAGTGTCCTTCTCTTCAAATAGCAGTTAGGAAGCAGTATGCTAGACACCTTTATTACACAACACTCCTTAGTACACAGATTCCTTGACACACTTGCTCTGGTCACTGTTGCTATCACTGCAAAGTACAGAGTAGAATCCAGGACTCCACACAGCCTGAGAAATGACAGAATCTCCAAACAAAGCTCTCTGTGACACCATTTACCCAAAGTGCAAGGCCCTGTCAGTGAGGACACCCATCACCTCATGTCCCATCCACCACACATGTCTCTGGTGAGGCCAGTTGCAGCCATCTTCACTATTGTTGGGTAGCCAGTTTCCTCTGGACTCATAAAGATGAAAAAAAGAGAAACTTCTACTTTTTGCACCATATTTAAATCTTATTGACAAAAGCAATTAAGGAATGCCTAAGTAGAATAAGTAAGGAAATAAAATCAAACCATTCTACAGTTTTAATTCTACCTCTTCCATTTCTCTTGAGCTAGCACTAATGTCTACATCTTGTATGAATTTTTAATCAAGGTAAATTAGAGCTCAATCTACCTGAAAAACTGCCTCTCACTCAATGAGCTTATAAGCTATGTCTTTAATGAGAATAGTGAACTCCCTTTTTACTTCTAAAGGGAAAAATCATATTGTCAGTTTGCAACTCAGAGTTGGTTTTGCTGTCGTCTGCTTCCGGATTCTTGACTGGCATTGATGTATTAAAGAGAGAAGTTACTGAAGCCTTGTTGCAGGCACTTCTGCATCCTTAGAATGTGAGCTGAATATATGAGTCAGGAAAAATCTCTCCAACACAAGGTAATAAAAAGTACAATTTAGTATTGTTTCACTTATGATCAGGCAAGGCAATAAGACTCTTGTATTACATGTCTCCAAACCCTGTGTTAACTATTCCAAGTGTGTGTGTTTTAGGTAAAAGACTGTTTTTGTTTTTCTATTGAATTGAACAGCTCCCTGCAAGGGATCAAATAGATAGAGATTTATATTTACCCTAAGGGGGAAGCTTTAAGTACAATGATGTTACTATAATCAGTAGAATGCAAATTGTGTACTCCAGGGACCAGAAGGCCCAACTGTAACTTCACAGGTTTTCAAGTAAAAAAAATAGTGCTATTCATTTCCTAAGGTTTTCAGATAATATTATGGCAAATTTGGAGTGGCCTGTGATAGCGCCAGATCCAGAAAGATGTAAACTTGTGAATTAATAACAAAGATCTTGGAATACTGCTTTGATTTTTAATATAAAGTGTTCTATCCTGGAGGGGGAGATATAGTTCAGTACTGCTCACAACAACACATCTTGCTCTTCTTACTACCTTCATTCATTATACTTCATAGCATTTTGCTGGTGTTGTTCCCTTCTCTGTCTTTATTCTCTCTTAAAGAATTCATTTGGATTAAATTGGTATCATGGGGAAATAGAAACCTTTTTAATGAATGTGACTAGAAATTGCATTTATTGCATGTGGTGCAAGAGATCCTATATTCAATATAGGGCATATGCTGAGTGCCAGGTACTGTTCCAAGAGACTTACACACATTTAATTTTTGCAATCTTAGTAGGCAGATGCCACTGCTATCTCCATTTTATTGATTAGGAAACTTAGGCATAGAAAAGCTAAATTACATTTGACACAGGAATGTGGATTTGTATCCACACAAGCCAGTTTCAGAGACTGTGTTTTTGACTAGGGTAACTATGTAATAATTACCACCCAAATTGAGATAATTTTGAGAGCTGAAGGGGGCCCTGCTAATAACTGAACTGGGAATACAGGTGTAAATTAAGATGATCCCAAGCAAACAATGATATATGGTCACCCTAATCTCCATTCTGTGCTGCCTCAAGTTTATTACCACACCTACTATGTCACCAAATGGAGCATATATGTAGGGTAATTGTAGCCCTGTAGTAAATACAGGCATTTTATCATTTATAGAAGCAATATATATATATAACCAATAAATTCTTTCATTAGTAATGAATCCACTTCTCTGTTTCCACTACAATCTAGAATATGAGCTACTATTAAGGGTGCCACTTTAATTACATATTTTCAAGTGTCCCCCAACTTCATTGTCAGAGGAAATTAACTACATCCCACTTCCTTAAAAAAGATTTACTGCTATGAGAATGAAGTCCAACTTTAAAATTCCCGTGGCATAGTCACCCATCACAAAATAAGCTAATGGTAACAAGTCAATACAAATTAAGCAAAGTCAGCTTTGGTAATCTTCTGCTATAACAACATTATTTCTAGAATACAGATCAGACTAAATTGTCATTATGGTAACATCACAATACCTTCTTTTAATGAAAATACATTTTAAATTTATTTCTAACTCATTGAACACAGTTACATGCTAAGAGACTGGTGGAGTCTTTCCTAAGGACAATAAGGATTTAAATGGAAAAATCTCATTTGCAGAGAATAACTAAATCTCAGCTGATGCCTGTGGAATTCAACTACTCAGAGTCAGAGCATTTCCCACACATGAGAAATTTTCTTTAAAGGAAAGATATGAAGCAGCCATAAGTCAAAAGCAGGGTCATTATGTGCACAAATTAGTTCTTGTAATAAATGGGATTAAAGGCTCTGAGCTTTAAGCAAGCCCACTGCAATAAATGGGCATATGAAGGAATTTTAAGACTAATCAGAAGGTCGGTTCTATATGCCATTTATAGAAACATCTCTGTAAAAGACTGTGTATACTAAAACATCATTTACTTTGAGCTTAGATATCAAGATGTAGCATATATCTTAGTTAAACTATAAGAAATAGTCATTCCAGTAACTTTGCCGTTCAGTGGGGGGGAGAGAAAAGAAATCTGCTATTTGCCTAAGCAATTATGTGGCACAATTATTTGGTTAAAGGTTAAAATATTGAGTGTCAGAGAATATCAACAGAAATGGTGGGGTAAAGATCTCTGAAAACCTGCTCAATGAGAACAATAGAATTATGTGGAGATTTAGATGTACATAAGGTGTTTTAAAAAGCTCTGACACATACTTAGGAATCTAGAAGTCCTTACACATGGGCTGTGTGCCCTGGAAAGACCTAGGAAGGCCCTAAACTCTCAAGTCAGACTAGTCTTGAGGCTCTGTACAATCAGGAAGTGAAAGCTATGGCAGAACTGTAACCTTCCTGCTCAAGTGTTGAAGGCATGTTGCGGCAATCATACAGAGCTCCTATACAGCTCTGATTTCTCCTTCCTTTATGCTGTTATTGTCACAAATTGCATTTACATAAATTGTGTGCCGATCAACAGAGACTGATTGTTATTGCTTTATGATAATTTTCTTTTAAATCAGTAGGAAAGATTATAAACAAAAAATACATGTATATTGTCCTCTTTAGTGTACATTATCATACACTAAGTATTAATCATAATCTTTTGAGTAATCACAAAAAAATTTTTTAAATATAGCAAATGCAAAACAAAACAATTAAAATGATGCACTAAAGGTCATCTCTTTAGTACAAATCAAGACATTAATAGAGGAGTACAGAAACAAAAATTCATAAGACATGTAAACACCAAATAGCGAAATGAAAGATGAAAATCATACCTTATCAATAATTTACTTAAATGGAAATAAATTCAAAACTCCAATTAAAAGGCAGAGATTAGAAGAATGGATTTTAAAAATGATCCAACTGTAAACAACTGGAACTTATATGCCAAATAAACAGTAAACAAAGAGGTCTGGAGTGGCTATGCTCATATCAGATAACATAGTGTTTAAGAAAAAAACTGCCTCTAGAGAAAAAGAAAAATACTTCCTAATGATAAAAGTGTCACTCCATCAAGAAGACATAACAATTATAAACATATATGGACCTAACACCAGAGCTTCAAAATATATGGGGCAATATCTGACAGAATTTTAAAGAAAAGACACTTCAGCAATGGTAGTTGCTAATGTCGCTATCATTTTCAACATTGGATAGAGCAACTAGCCAGAGGATCAACAACTTGAACGACACTATACACCAACTAGACTCAACAGACATCTACACAACACTCCATGCAGTAGCAGAACACATATTCTCAAGGGCACATAAAACATTTTCTAAGACTGACCTTATATCATCCCATGAAACAAGTCTTAACATATTTAAAAGGACTGAAATCATACAAGGTATGTTCTCTGATCAAAATGTAAACAATTAGAAATCAATAGCAAATGGAAATGTGGACAAGTCACAAATATGTGGAAATTCAACATTACATTCCAAAATAACCAATGGATCAAAGAGAGAATCACTAGGAAAATTAGAAAATACTTTGAGATGAATGAAATTAAATAGACTATATACCACGCTGATGAAACCCAGTGAAATGATTCCTGTCTACATGGACCTTTGACTGCAACAGGTAGAGACAAGCAATAAATACAATAAATAAATTGTCATATCAGTGGAGTTCACTACTATTGTGCAAAATAATTCCTATCTATGTCACAATCTGCTTTTTATCATAGTTCAGGACACTGTCCACTCTGTCACATGGTATGTTTGGAATAATAGACTTTTTTTAGGAAAAGAAAAACCAACAAGATTTTGTCAGCAAAATAAGAGCACACTGGTTCTTCATCTTCCCTCCTTCCCAGAGAGGCAAGCTGGGGCCAAGGTACTCAGCTGGATATGCAAGATGCACCTATAAATTGGAAGATGGATTCTTCCTTTTCATAGGCAAGGAAAAGCATTATTTTTAGTGAGGGATACTCAGAACACTTTGGTCCAAGACAGTTTGGCATTTGTGCCACCTGTTTAGAGCTACTGTCTGGGAAGCTGGAACTTGCACCTGGAACCCTCTCCTAGTGCTGATTTGTATCACCAGGCAATGCATTTACAGTCTCCCACCTTCCATTCCTCCGTGTCCTAACTAAGGGAGGGAGCTCATCAAGCCATGGGAAGCTGACATGTGTACAAGGTCCAGGACTGAACCCTGCTAGTGTATTGTTCAGGCAAAATTGAAAGGAATTATATATCCCTATCCCAGTTTTGACTCAAGGGATTTTGGCTATTAACTGAATCAATATACTCAACTTCATATGATTTTTTAGCATATTTCAAAGATACTTATTATCATATTTTAAAATAAGAAAATGTAGATGAGTGAACCATGGGGCTAACGAAACCTCCCTTCCACCTTGAAATGAAGGGTTTGCCCATTATGGTGTCCACACACTGACAGACTAAAGAGATTCCAGCCTCAGACTCCCACTCTCTCTGGAAACACTATTATCATGGTACATTTAGCAAATGCTTTATTATAATTGAACTTCTATGAAACTACATATTATGCAAATAAATTAATTATCATTTGTACCGTTACAATGGCTAGTAAATCAATTCATAATTATATGACACTTAGAATAAATAGAATAACACTCTTTAAATTTCCCTGCTGAAGTGTAATGCACAACATGCTCAGCAGCAAAGCAATAAAACTGTAAAAGGCGAAGCAACATTGTGGGCTGAATAGCGGGTACTGAGCATAAAATGAAGCCACAGCGATAGCAAGCTTTGCTCTCCATCTCTCTACACAGAAGGCTTTTGAACATGCCAAATGCACTGAAGAACTGCCCATAAATATATCCAATATGTCTTTTTCATAATCAATAGCTGACATCTGAGTCTACAACAGAGGATTTGTTGACACAACCATTTTAATTTCTATCATTTTCTAATCTGGAATATTGGTCTCCAGAAGCCTTCTGTATCAAGGAGATTGTTTTGCCAAACAGGAATCATTGATGAGGTAAAATTTTAAAAAATAATAAGAGAAAACCCTTACCTTTACATTGCACTTGCAAAACACACAGGTTGGACACAATACTGCTAGTGGTATTCTTTTAGGCATCTCAGTGGAGAAAGCTTCTCTAGAAATCGAGATATAACCCAATTCTGAAGACAGACATCTGATGACTGGGGCTCTAGAGAGACAATGAGAATAAAGTGTCAGTAAGAAACCATTCCTTATTTTGTGTTTCTTTATTTTCTTATCGAAGTCTGAGGATCCTGTCATCCAAAGAATGTCTACAATCCAATATCCAGGGAAGCATTTGATTTATCCCAGAGGTTACATACATTTAAAGGTCTTCAGTAGGTAAAACAGCCAAGTTGCCTGATTTTATTGCTACAATAGAAACTGCGTATGTACATATACACTAGAAGCCATGACCTGAAGAGCAAATGGAATGTATAATGAGATGTGGCTTTGACATGCTTGGTTGGCAATGTTCCCTCCATTCCATAGTAAATCATAAGAATGACAGCAACATTCTGTCAGAATGTTAGATAAATAATCATTTTCCTGAGTCCCAGGCACTCCTCTAGATGAGAAGAAAACCAATTTAGAAGCAGTTTTACGTTTGTGGAGTGTGGTCACAAGAGCACAGTACTAACAACAGGGGGCCTGGCCTCTCAAAAATACTTATCTGTGGCCTTGGAAATTCATTTAAATCTCCAAGTTCTAAAATCTGTGAAATGTGAAGATTTGAAACCTTACCAATTCACCTCTGATATAATGTTTTAAGCTTGAGATCAAATAATATTAAAATAGTAGTAATTACTTTCAATTGCCAGATGCAATAAAATTGTGAGTAGAAATTTTGCCAATCAAATGTCATGTCTATTGATTGATTTCATAACTTTTGAAGCATCCAATGAACAATTGTTTCTAACACTTTTAATATTTGCCAAACACTCATGAGTAAAAGTAATCTGAATACATCTAAAATATAATAGAAAAGATCTATCTTCAGGCGAGTTAAGGAAATAAAAGTCCATCTCTGCAGGGTGCCTGGAAGCAATTGGAGGGAGAGTTAGTGGAGTCCAGGAAAGTGGGCGTGGCCGGCCTGCAGGGGTGGATAAAAACTTCACCTGACTTTTAAAATTTGGTAGATAAAAAATAGCTAGCAGTGTGTGCGTACTTGTGTGTATGTGTGTGTGTGTGTGCTTGTGTGTGTGTATATGCATTCTCCTCTGCTGGGTGACACTAATTGCACTGGGGCCACTGTCACACTTAGATGAAGTTTGAGTCCCTTAACAACTCAGGCCCTGAGGAAGCACCTTGCAAAATGGAAGCTCAAGGTATGTGACCCAGAGTGCTTCTAAATTGCAGGAAGTCTAATGCTGACCTACTGCACTGAAAGACACTAATGAAGTTTGGTACTTCTCAACCCATTTCAGAAACCAAAACTGAGTTGAAGATACTCCTTGATTTTGCTAAAATTATTGAGCTCCTCTCTTCCCTCGCTTCAGAAAAGAGATGTTCTGGCAGAGAAAGTCACTTAAACACACACACATACACAAAATCTCATACAATTTGTTTTATTTACTCATCTTCCTGTATTAGGTTTTTGTGGAATTTGTTCAATCCTCTTTTTCTATGTAAAGTAGAGGGTTTGAAGCAATAAATATAAGAGGTATTTTATTAAGATCTCTGTAAGTGATTGGGCCCAAAGCCATTCAACACAAAAACTTGAGGAAGGCATTCTCTACAGAAAAGCCAGCATGATCTTTAAAAAAATTAAATGTAAGCACACTACTGCCATGCTTCTAATCCCTAGATGACCTCTCACTGCTCTTGGAACAACAGCCTAAGTCCCTGCTGCAGCTCAGATGTATGGTCTTGCCTGTAATGCATTTTCTGCCTGCCTCCTCATTTCCTTTTCACACCCCGGGCTCACTGCACCTGATGGCACAGCTTCCTTCTATTTCCCAGACACGCCAGGCACAGTTAAACCTTGGAGACTCTGCACTTACTGCCTCTGCTTGAAAACCACTTCCTTTAGCTTATTCTTATCCTTCTGATCGCACATTAACTGGTTCTTCCTCTGACAGGCCTTCTCACTGACCTTAACTAAAGAGACCTACTCTGTGCTCTGCCTGTTGCTCTGTTAACTTTGTGGCACTCAAAACAATCAGTAACTATCTTGTGTAACATGTATTTACATGTTTGTCCTTATGCATCCCTAGAATGTTACCTCTATGAGATCAGGGACCTCATCCTTTTATGTACCTTTGTATCTGCAATGCCTAGAACAAAGCTTTGCACATAGTACAGACTCAGTATTTGTTAGATGAACGGAGTTGCCCTAAACTCTGCCATATTCTTAGTACTGAAATCAACTCAGCTAGAGACCCACACATATTATAGCATATTAGAGATACGCTAGTTCTCACCTTTGAGAACTAGCCTCCCTTTCTTATTTTACTACAGATGAAATGAGACTTCACATAGACACGAGTTTGACTAGGGTTGTCTACCTAACAGTTATATAGTTACCCCTGGGCCTGTAGTTCTACTACAACCATATTACAGAAGGAAATAATCCCCCATAGAAGTCTACTGAGGTAAGCATACATCAGTCTAGTCAAGGTAGGGTTTTTGGTGGCTTAACAACTATGTATTTATGAAGGTCAAACATGTTATCAACATTTACCGCCTAGATGGAAAATTAGCCTTGAGCCTTTGTTCTCCCCAGAAATAGAAGAAATTGTTCCCAACTGGTACCAGCAATTAGTTAAACACATCACACCTCTTTTCCTGTCATCCTTAGAAAAACTATTCAAGAAACCAACACAGATGACCATGGCAACTCTAAAACATCAGAAGAACTAGCCTTTTAAATAAGGTGTATGTATCTACAGTTTTCTATAAATTTTTTCTGTTTCTAGTGTAGAAAAAGGGAGTAGAGGTTATGTGTGTACAAAGCTGTAATCGAGGTGAAGGGATAGAGGATGAAATTGTTATTACTCAGATATAATTGCAGTTGCCATAAGCATTCAAAGTTGGACATATTTACCTTCTATGGACCTAGGACTAGAACTCAGTTGAATTCCTCATTTTTCTTAGGAATCCTTTTTTTATCCTTATTTTATTTTTTTTTCTTTTTTTAATTAAAGTATAGTTGATTTACAATGTTGTGTTAGTTTCAGGTATACAGCAAAGTGATTCAGTTATACATACATATATATCTATTTTTTTCTATATTATTTTCCCTTATAGGTTATTACAAACTATTGAGTATAGTTCCCTGTGCTATATAGTAGGTCCTTGTTGGTTATCTGTTTTACTTATAGTAGTGTGTATATGTTAATCCCCAACTCCTATTTTATCCCTCCCCCACCCCCTTTCCCCTTTGGTAACCATAAGTTTGTTTTCTGTCTGTAGGTCTACTTCTGTTCTGTATATAAGTTCATTTGTATCACTATTTTTTTTTATTCCACATATAAGTGATATCATATTTGTGTTTCTCTGCCTGGTTTACTTTGCTTAGTATGATAATCTCTAGGTCCATCCAAATTGCTGTAAATGGCATTATTTCATTCTTCTTTATGGCTGAGTAAATATTCCATTGTATATATGTACCACATCTTCTTTATCCATTCCTCTGTTGGTGGACATTTAGGTTGCTTCCATGTCTTGGCTATTATAAATAGTGCTGCAATGAACATTGGGGTGCATGTATCTTTTTGAATTATGGTTTTCTCCAGATATATGCCCAGGAGCAGGATTGCGGGATCATATGTAGCTCTATTTTTAGTTTTTTAAGGGACCTCCTTACTGTTCTCCATAGAGGCTATACCAATTTACATTCCCACCAACAGTGTAGGGGAGTTACTTTTTCTCCACACCTTCTCTAATATTTATTATTTGTAGACTTTTTGATGATGGCCATTCTGACTAGTGTGAGGTGATACCTCACTGCAGTTTTGTTTGTGTTTCTCTAATAATTAGTGATGTTTAGCATTTTCCTGGGACAGACATGGAATAGGAAGAATGAATGGGGTCGTCCTATGCTACCTACATGTATTTATTGCACATTAATGTAATATATTGTATAGTCAAAGTAATAGATGGCCCAAAACACAACCAAACCACGTTAACATTCCTGGATCAGCAACACACTGAAGTCATATATGCTTATAACTTTTCAACAATCTCCTCTTACTCTATGTTTTTAGAATTTATCTTCTTTTCTGTTTACTTTTTATTATGCTTTCAAAATGCATTTCTCAGCTCACAACACTAGGAAGGATTTTGTTTATATTAACATCCAACAGGGAAAATACTATTATACAATCTTATATTTGGTTGAAATTAAATTTAATCATTTTCTTCATCAGAATAACTATTCACTGCATAATGAAATTCCACTAATGCCATATCAGCTGCATTATAAAGACAAGCATAAATCACAAAATGACATCAAATTTGTGTAGATTAAATAATTCTTGAGAAAATTCTGGAATATTTAAAGCTATTAGAATACTATTAAGTTTCTCTTTACAACCTTATTGTTTCAGCAGAATGAGTTTTCTAGAGGTCAACAAAGTCATCTCTTGACCTCTAGACAGCATTTTTGAAAATACAATGTCCACCAGAAAAATTCTACAAATATCTTTGGAACCGTGAAGAGAAAATAGGGGAAAAGAACTTTACTACCTTACCCAGTTATGCTTTAGAATATTAAAGCTTCTAATTTCTAACTATAGACACTCTCATTGAGGTCATGACTGTTTTGTCTGCTGAGTATATTTAGAATCTTCCAGTTACTAATATCACATCAAACTTGAGAACAGAGATCTAAAACTTTAAACGTTAAAAATTTAGGGATGGAATTACATCACATTTGAGAAATAAAACTATTAAAATAACTTGTGAAGGGGGGATAAATTTCATACAGCAAAGTGATAAATTAATGAACCTAAACAGAAAAAGCAAACAAAGTACAGATGAATTCTATGCACTTGGCTGGCACCCAACAGCTGGTGTTCTAGCCCACTGTTTCATATTCTATAAAACTGTCTCTACATAAATAACTATGCTCAGTGACTATCTTTCACACAGAGCAGGGCTTTTGTGAGGAATGACAAATTAAGAGTACAAGTTAGCCAATGCCACAAAAGAGCCAGCCGATAGCCTTTCATATATACACATAGTAACTGCACAAAGTTACTATGTAATGTAATTTTACTTTTAATTGCTTTTATTTTAACTTGTGGACCATTTTACAACATTAAAGATAGATATAAGGGGTAAGAAATATAAATGAACTATCCATGGCTTACACACTGTTTTCTAGAACCTTAGAAAGGAAACTCAAGTCATAGAAGATTGTTTTATTATTGAGATCGCTCAGAAAACCAAACTCCAAGCAATTAAACCAAACTCTGTTTCTTACTGCTACCCAAGTACAGATATTGTGGATTAAGATATTCCTATTTGTGTTAGCGTCATTACTTAGCATTACTTTTAGATTATGGAGTGAACCCTGCACTGCTCTCTTGCAAGGCCATCCTGAATCTGGCAGACTAATAGCTAGGATCTAATCCTTCCCTTGATCATAGGAATAACACTTTGACTCTCGCTTCCAATTACTCACAAGGTATTCTATTTTGACTCATCTCTCCACTGTGACATAACACATTAGCCTGAGATGAACATTTGGCCATAACGTTCTCACAAGGCTGGACTAGATTCATGTACACTTAAACCTGTGCCCTTTCCCACCTACTCCCCATAAGAATAATGATGATTAATAACAGATTGAGAATAACTATCTACACTCTTCAAAGGATAAGGCATGAAAAGATGTGTGTAAAGCACAATGCCAACATTCCACCTTAACGTGACGTCTACGATTCAGAAGTAGCCCATTTTCAGAGATAATACTTGAGAGAATCCGGCCAATGCTAGCATTTTTCTCTTTCAGTTTAGCTATCCAAATGAAATGAAAAAAAAAAAACTATCTGCCTTGGGAGAGATCCTATGAGAGCATGGACAATGTGGTTTTTCCAGGTATCTATTCAGCTGCTAAACACACCATCACTCAACCTCAATACAAAAAGAAAAAGTCTGTGGAGACATGTGATTCCAGCAGTTGGTTGATGGACAGAGTAGAAGAAGGAAACCAATTTTATATTTCAGAGAAAAAAAGTGAAAGGGGCTTAAAGTCAAGAGCATTTATTTATATAAGGTCACATGCATAGAGCTGGCTATCTGGAGCTGATTCCAGGTCTTTCTCATCTCTGGAGGCCCTTTACCTTCAATTCTTTCTGTCTCAGAAAACAAGAAAAAAAAACCCAGCTCACAATAGTCTGGTGTGAGAAATTCTCACTTACTAGCTCAGATTTCTACTTTTTTACCCCATTTTTCTTTTTATTTAATTCTCCTCCCTAAAGAAATTCATGTTGTTCCTATAATTCAATAGGCTCTGTGAGATATTCTTTAGAATGCATATTACTTAAAGGAAGCATAACTGGATTTAAAATGCAATAAAACCACTAGCTATACTATTGAATGATTACGCTCCCTGTGTGGTCAGTTTTATAGACATGCAACTGAAATTAACAGTGCCAGATATTGATTGAAAGTTAGTGAAGTGATTATTTCATTTTTACCACAAAGCCTGATATATGCCATCTCTCTATGTAATTTCTAATAAATCTAAATGCTCTGTACCATTTTCCTTTATCCACTAAAATGTAAAAATCTCCCAAAAGAAAAGGAAATTTCCCCTCTATCTCTTGGTGATCTCTTTCTCTAAAATTCCAGCATCACTGGCCACTTCAGCCATATAGCCCTGAACATACAGCCTTACATAGTTAATCTTTTCCTATTGCTTTATTTTAATTTTTAAATTAAATCATAAACTACTGATGGTAAAATACATGGTAAAAATTTTATTGTACCCCTCAAAGCACCTTTTAGTATAAACCAGGTTAATAACTGTTAATTGGATTACATCATTAAATTCTATTGTCTCATTCTTCCTCCAACTTGAACTGAAATTCTGTTTGAGGTTACCCATTTCCTCATCTCCTTTCATAGTGCTTTACAAAAAAACAGTATGGGTGAAGTTAGGGGCAATATGTAGTTTTCTTTCCTCACTTATGATCCTGTTCTGAACTATTAGACCTGATATATACCTATAATTGGCTGCTGGGTCAATATTTTTTTTTAAACCTGACAAATTATTTTATTTCACTAAAAAATAAACTTTGTATATAACAAGACTTCAAAACATACAAAGAAGTATTTTAGCACAATAACCATATTATCGTATGAAAAAGAACGCCAATATTTTACCAACAGGAGAGTTCAACCTTGGTGTGCTCTTAGGATAATTCATACTCTTGATTTTTTTATTGACAGGTTTTACAATAAAGATTATCTGTAGAGTCCATGATTTGGCATGTATTACAGGGAAAAAATAATGAAAATGTGGTTCAATAATAGTCCCAGTGGCAGAAACAGTTTTTCAAACACTCAGAAGGAGTATGGGTGTGTTAGGAGGGAGATGGTGATACAGCAGATACACAATTTGGCAACATAATATCACAAACCATCAGCATTTCCTCCTTAGTACAAACAGTGAAATGGGTTGAGCCTGCATCAAACTTAGAATAAGTCAGAAGGGACTACACACTCACTGAAGAAAATTATCTGATGAAAGTAGGCTTTCTGTAAATAAATAGGATTTATTTAATTACTATATGACTATGAGTCTATTTCACTGGGACATCAAACTGTATCGGTTTATAGCTTGTGTTTTATCATTCTGGTAATCTACTCTGATAAAAATAAGGATACCGAGCACTAGTCTGGCTTATAACTTTCTGAGAAAGAAGTTCTGGAATAGGGTTCTGGTATAATTACATGCAAATATACTTCCGCCATGCATTTCCCATTGATTCTATGTAGGTCCCATGAATTCATAAGTATTTTACTATACCACAGTACTCTTACCCCCAGAGAAAAAAATCCAATCCAAGATCATTGGTATAACTCTAACAGTATGAGCCAGAGACTCATATTCTACCATTTACTAAAGCAAAAGCTCCTTGGAGGTGAAGAGAGAAGAGATTTTTGTGTTATTAATATTCATAATTCCATCCTGCCCTTCTAGCACTTACCACCAATTGGTGCCTGTTATATAGTAGATGCATAGACTAAGGAATTAATAATTGATCTGAGGAAAATAAACTTTTTTCCTGGAGTTTAACATAAACTTAACCAGAGGAGTAAACATAAAAAAGGCAGGAAAAATAATTCGTCTCCTGCTTCCTTGTATGATAGGAGATCATAGAACAGATCAACAAAAATTAGATGATGCTGTACTAGAAAAGTTTGATACTTATATTTACTCTGAGATTCTATAAGGGTTGTTTTCCAAGGCAATTCCAAAATTCTGAGATACAAAATCACAACACGCCTCTCATGGAGTTTGGAATCAAATTGCCAAATAAGCAGAATATTTGTCTCCACTTGGGCCTGGCTGACAACATAACAAGTAGGAAACTGCCTATATGGAAGATTCTGGGGTTTCTCCAAATGACAATACTGGACTGAAATCATTACCTCTGTTATTACTGATTAAGTGACCATAAAGGTGTGGATTTTGTCTCTGGGTCTCATTTAATTCAATAACCATTAATTATATTTCTATTATGTTCCAACACATTGTATAAAACTATGGTAATTTCAAAGGTGAACACAACATGATTCTACCTGATATATTTGAATATCAAAATACAGTGAAAAAGAAATGCACAAAACTACCTATAATTTGATTAGTTCATTAGATTACTTGTTTCATAATGTGGTCCCCAAGAAAGTGAAATACTAGCTGGGACTGATTCAATGACCAACAGAGGGCTAAAGGTAGGGACAATGTTTTAGCATCAATTGGCCATGGTGGAAGGAATTCAGAGGGTGAATTGATAGGGAAGTCTATGGTGAAAAAGCACTGCTGAGATAATCTAACAAATTCATAGTTGTGGATATGATTTCCATGTTCTTATTCTTATTGAAACTAAATTGCTGAAAGCTGTGAATAAAAAGAAACCAAAAAGTTAAACTTCTTGAAAGCATTTTGGTGGGTCAGGTCATGTTCTCAGAATTAAAAAAATCAAGTTTGTTCTGGGTCCTGAGGGAAAGGACTCTAAGTAGCTTACATAAGTTAAAGAAATTCTCTTCTTTTTGTCCTGCTTATGGGAGGAAAAAGGGGCAAAATTTAAAGACAAAGGGGCAAAAATTAGAGCAGTATATTAGTTCCCTTTCTGAATGTAATGCCGGGAGGTTTAAGAGTCTATATTTGTACAAGACATACATCAGCCATCAGCATCTTCATGGAGACAAAAAAAAGAATAGTATCTTAATTTTTTTAAAAAAAGTTAAGATAGAAGATCTCCCTTTGATAGAGACAGATCTTTGTTGCATTTTATTCTCAATAGAGAGGCAGAGACATGAGACAAAATGGCGTTACAGTTAATGAAATCAAGGTGTTTGGTTTTTAATAAAATAAGCAATTGGAAAAAAATGGACAATTAAAATTTAAAAGAAATATATGTAATGAGAGCTTCTAGAATCATGCTATTTTAATACAGTGTTGTTTTGTTTCAATAGTTAATTTGGAAATTTTTAAGAGTTGCATGGGACATCATAAGAATCCCAGATACTTAGAACTGTATACCACTTGGACTTTATGACCCAGCTCAAAGTGACTGTGACAGAAGGGAGTACTGTATAGAAACTGTGGCAGGCCCTAAAAAGACAATCACAGGAATGGCCTTGAGGGTTTTAAAGCAAAGTCATGCCTTCTTCTTCAAAAAAAGATTTGCTTTCAATAGATCACTCCTGGCTTAGAACTGAAGTGTCATAGTGCAGGGAAGAGTTGAGAGTGTAATTTTTGGAGCCAGATTGTCTGAGTTTGAATCCTATCTCTCCCCCTCATTAGCTGTGTGACCATGACCACAACACTTAAACTGTCTGTGCCACATTTCTTCTCTGAAAAATGGGGACAATAATAGTACCTACTTCATGTGTCACTGTGATAATTAAATAAATAATGTACATAACGCGCTTATGAAAGTGTTCGACAAATGGTAAGTTCCATATTCATGTTTCTTATTATGGTTACAACTGGGTCTTGGTGGAAACTCAAGGTCTGTGCTTAGGACACCAAACAATCAAACAACTTGAGCTACCTGACATAAACTGGGTGTTATCTGACCCACCAAATGCTAAAGCATGTTCAAGGGTAGCCCATCATCAAAAGGCTGTGGTGCATACTTGATCAGGCCCTACTGAGGCCTAAAGAAGGCACTAGCAAGTGTTATAAGCAGGTGGTTAATGATACTGGTGCACCTCCTCTTGCTTCATTGCCACTTCTTTCTCCATTCTTTATGAGAAGTCCCCTAAATCCTGTGAACTAGGAAAAGCATTTTTGAACCTGGTTTAAAGATGGTTCTACATGATACTCTGGCCCCAGCTGAAAGGGGAGGGCTGCAACACATCCGGTTGTCTTCTTTGCCACAGGTTGGTCAGGGACTTGGAAATAATGAAGTTGAAGATTTGATGAAAAATGAATCTTGAAAAGAGACTTGTGGATGAAACTCTTGGAATGGACACAGAGTATAAGGCTATATATATTCCATGGGAATGTTTATCAAAGGAAGAGACTCAATAATTAGCTAGATAGATGACACATTCTGTGGATGAAGTCTCTTTACCTGGACATTCCTGTCCTTGTTCAAAGGCTCATAAACAAAGTGGCCATGATGGTAGAAACGTAGGTTATGCAGGGGGTCAATAAAATAGACTTTTTCACAAAATGGCTGATCTACTGCTACTACTTAGCGCCCAGTCTTCCAGAGGTAGAGATAATGTAAAGTCTGATGTGGCATCACAACTCAAGGAATCTGGTTATAATTTCATAACTTTTTGAATCCAGTTACCAAGATTTGTTCTTCCTGGACTATATACTTATTATGTATGTGTGTGTGTGTGTGTGTGTGTGTGTGTGTGTATACATATATATATATATA